>NC_143577.1:191973842-192331310 GCF_048544385.1 Mastigoproctus giganteus
CCATTATTTGAGTCAAACAAACTATTACTCGTTCCCCTAATGGCTAAATTTTGTTGTGCCAAAAATCGAATTATATATATTATCCGTTTTATTACTTCATACCAATGAATTTTTTCACGATTACAAATTTCTTGCTCGTGGTGATCTATCATGGTTTTGTTTTCTAATGCTTTTCTAAGATCCATCCATTTAGTATAATTTTTAATGAGTTTCATTCTTGTCATGTCTCGATAAAAATTGGGACAAATGTTGCCAGTCTGAAAATCCATTTGTACCTAACAAATTCTTGGGAAAACCCAAAATTTTACAGGGAAAACAAAAAAACATTATTCAAAGATAGAGTAGAGCAACCAATTTCTTGAGGTTTTTCCCCCATTAGGTAAAGTATGTTTGTAATATGAATCGGAATATTTCTTTCCATTGTCATCAACAGGATAATTAATATTTTTTACTTGTACAGGTTCATTTTGAATTAAAAGTTGCACTAACTTATTAGACAGCCTTAATGGCCACATACTGGGATCGTCACTTATTTCATCTACTTCAATATCCTTTATTTGTGTTTCAGCAGAGTCTTTTTTTCAGCACTACTTCTATCTTGACCTTCATTTTTTTCTTCAAATTCATTTTTATTCTTGTCGTCGGAACCCAAACCACTTTCACTACTTTCTGCTATGGTTACTGGACACGTTGAAGATGTTGACAGTTCTTCGAGACTTAGAAATTATTTTAAAATAGCACCTTCTGATTTTTTATTTTTTTTTCATCTTTTACTTTTCGTTTTTTTACGATATTGCACACCAGAAAATCTTTTTGTTTTTCGGCAAGTCTGGTTGTCTTTAGGCATAGCTGAATATAAAAAAATAATATATATTTTTCAGTTACAAAAACTCACCTGCTGCAGGGTAATTATTTAATTTATAATAAACTTAATGCTGATAATATTTATTAAATTTATTTTTTAATATTCTTATGTAATACACTGCACTTTAAAAATAAAACTATTAAATTTCAGTTCATTATCTCTGTAAACGATACTCGTAACTGACAAAAGTTTTTAGTTGGCAGCGACTAGGTACAAATGAGTAATTCCCCTAAGTTTGATCCAATTGTCTCAGCGAATGCATCCCTATCGTTAAACGAGGCCATACTGTATAATGGGCTCTCAACAACTACTAATATATGAATGAAGAATCAAAAAAGTTATAGGTTCACTAACTAATTATTTTTAAAAAGTTTATTATGACAATTTCTTTATTTGTATTTTCTTTATTTAAATTATGCATAGATTCTACATCATTTTGGCTGCACGTGTTCGTTGCACACTCTAACACAGGGTTGGCGTGGCCCTACATACATATACACTGAGTTGAATAAAAGGTTCAGACTTCACTTAATTTTTAATGACAATGTGGGAACATTGCATTATATAGCTTCTCAGACTCGAGAGAAAAAAGTGACCCTACATAACAGCTTAGCAGCAGTAGATCTCCCAGAGAACACATACATACATATACACAGAGTTGAATAAAAGGTTCAGACTTCACTTGATTGACAATGACAGTGTGGTAATTTTGCATTATATAGTTACTTAGCCACAAGAGCAATGTGACCCTACATGACAGCAATAGGGCTCCCAGCAAACACATACACACACACACATGCATTGAGCGTGATAAAAGGTTCAGACTTCACTTGGTTGACTATGACACTGTGGGAATGTTGCATTATATAGCTCCTTAGACACAGGAGCAATGTGTCGTAGATACCAGAAATGTTTAGTTTTTCAATGAGTTGTTCACTAGGTACTTTATCATATTGCTTAATGATGTCAGCAGTGTCTAATTTAAGATGGCCCTAGAGAATTTTGGATGTACATTGCCAGAAGGGTATCAAATTAGCAATTGCTGACTTTCCACGACCAAAGTCATGTTGATTTTGATGTATATAAGACTTGAAAAAATTGAAGAGTTGTTTATGCACTACTGTGTCAAATAGTTTAGAAAGGCTTTTTTTGCTGGGCAGTGGTCTGAAATCTTATACAGCACACTTGTCACCTTTTTTGAATACCAGAAGTATGTTAACCTGATTGGAATGCTTTGGGTAAATGCCCAGTCTCAGAAGTTGCAAATATGAAGCATGATAGGATTAAGAGCAGTGATAGACTTTTTCCAAAATACGGTTGGTGAGTCATCTGGATCTTTTGTATTGTCATTTTTCATATTCTTCAATGCTGAGTTTTGGTCGTCTTCATCGATCAACAGATCTTTCAGCTATGCAGAATTCATCAGACAATAAATTCAAACCAAATTATGGAGCTATATGTTATTTATCATTAAGGTATATGTAGTTCAGAATGGTCAGTTAATCCAGTATTGATCAATTAAATTGCTTTGGTACAAGTGATCTCTAAAAAAGAAAAATCATGACACAATTTTCCCTAGAAAAATCATGACAATTTTCCCATCTATTTTTCACAGCACATGCTTAACATTTCTCAGTTACATGTGTTTAACATGTTTCAATAGTTTTTGAAGGGAGTTTCATGCTTGACTGGACAGGAAAGCCAAATTCATATTTTTCGCTTTTTGTTTTAATATAATTTCCAAGATAGACTGAAATAACCCCAGGGGCTCATCAGGTGAGTATGGGCATGGCACATCCAGGGTCCTGAGCTGGATATCATCATTCTTCTCTTTCTTGGTGATTCCCTTCTACTTCTAACTCTCTCTCTCTCTCTCTTACCCGACCGGGCTAGCCGAGTGGGTAAAGTACCTGTCCGGCAACCCAAAGGTCGCGGGTTCGATTCCCGCCTCGGGCTTGGATCAAAGTACTGCAAAAACGTTGGGAGGTGCAATATGGCCACAGAAGCCGATGCGCCAACAACTACCAAATCAAAAAAATCTCTCTCTCTCTCTCTCTCTCAGGGTAACTTTTTTTTTTTTTTTTTTTTTTTTTTTTTTTTTTGGCTGGTGCAGCAAAAGCCTCAGGCTTCCTTGTACCATATGGCTAATATTAATAATAATAAGCACTTTTTGCACATGTGCTTGGTACTCCAGGTTCCCAAACCACTCTAAGTCAATAAAACTTGTTTTAGCATAAAGTTTTTGTAGAACTTTTTCCTTATGAAATACCAAATACACTTCAGAAAAGCAAAATATTTGATACCACTTCTCATTGTATTCAACAATTCCTTTGATGGCCATTTCAATCCATACTCTCCTCACATTAACATCTTTAATACAACAATTTGTCTGGTGCCTCGGTGGGCAGGAGCAGCAGTGCGTAGCACATGCTTCTTGATTAGACCAGGGTTCGAGCCAGTGCCCACTAAATACGGAGGATGCGGAAAGGTCAGGGAATGACCACCGCATAGCCCCGGAGCAATATGGCCTTAGTTGCTAATGCTCCTAAAAACCAAATAACAACAACAACAATTGGTCCATATTATGATATTTTGGGCCTAATAATAAATCTTTACATGTTTCACAATTATTGCTCTTTAAAATATTTCTAGCTAGGTAACCTGAGACATATGCCAATACAACTTCATAATAAATATCCATATCCTCACAGTACCTGGGTGATTATAACTCTTTCACTCTGTCAGTGAGACTCTGGCTGACTTGACTTGATTTCAGAAACAGTAAAGATGCTATGACATATTTCATGAAGTTTTTTATGAAATAATTTAATTATTTCATAAACTGTTACTTCAATTAATATCAATACATTATGAATTAGTTAATTAGCTATTCAGAATTTTTTTTTTTTTTAAAAACATTTCCTGGTTCTATTAATTCTGATAAATTACCTTAGATGTTCTTTCAGAAATCGGTACAATAGAACTCCAGATTTTTCGCACACGAAACACTTATTTCTGTGCATGACAGCAGATAAAATAATAGAAAAACAAATACACAAATAATCATAACAATAGTAAAAAAAACAGCTATGTAAAACAAAATTTCTACGTTCGATGAACACTAGAACTCAAGACATGGAAGCAACCATGTGGTAGCAATTTTATTAGCGTTGGGCATGTGCGTTATTACTCTGTGGGTTTTGATGGCCACAGATCGCGACGTTAGTTTCATGTTCTCAAACTGAGGGTGCTGGGAGTATTGAGAAAGTGTCCACTCTGTGTCTTACTTCTCTGTGGACTACACAGTCCCTGAACTCTGCCAGAGGCAGTATTTAGTAATTATTGAAATGTTTGGCACTTCTTTCATTTACTGGGGTTTCATAAAGCTTGTGGAAACAAGTGCTATCTCTCTATCTAACTCTCTCTCTTTATATCTAACTGTTCATAGAATTTTCTCCATCAAGATTCAAATTTTCTTGAATTTAAGTGTGCTTAGTCAGCATTATATTACTGTCTGCCACTCATTTGAGAGATCTGTGTTCAATTCGAAAAACCAACTGAAAGAACTTCTAAAGTCCTCTTCAAAAAGGCTTAAATTAGCTAATCTCAGATGGAGGGAGTAAGTTTTTCGGCCTGCACATTCAAATCAGCCTATGAACACACACACTTCTGCAGACACAATACATATATGGTTAGGAGCATACAATTGGGGCTGTTTCAATACTAATATTTATACATTTTATTGGTTTGCTATTTTTCTTTCTTTCTTACTTTTTTTTGTTTAGGCATGACATAGTTCTAAAATTAATGCATTTGTAGCAATTGGTGAAAAAAAAAAAAAAAACACTGAGATATCTCTAAGTTTATTGAATATTATGTTACTGTATTCAATGTCTAAAAATTTAGGCATAATGAAATTTTCAATTGCACTTAACTAGAAGAGAAAGCCATTTCAGCAAGCATTTTTGATTCTCCATAAGGAATGCAGTATAAATCTAAACACAAAATAATTCATTTTGTTTGGTATGGTGGGGAGGATCACATTGAAGGTTATGAAAAGGGAGCCTAGCAACGCAGAAGTATAAAAAAAAGTTCCTGTTTATATTCCACCATGACTGCTAGATCAGAGGAGTTTACAATTAGTTACTTTTACAATGAATACAATTATTAACTATATTTAGCAGTTACATGACTTGAACCACAATTCACTCAAATGTATGTGCATTACTGCACTTTACGTGACCATTCGTGGCTATAATTTGGGGAATTAGTTTCTATAAACCATATGTACTTTGTTAAAATTCAATATACCTCAAACATATTGGTGAAATAACTTCTATATCAATTCCATCAGCATCTTGGAAGTCTAAGTAAACAATTCTTTACCTATTCAAGTTGTGTAATTTTTTTCTTAATATGGTATCAACAGAATAGTGAAAAAAAAATTTTGTTTTCATTCTAGGTCGCATAATCAATATTTCAAGTATCAGTGGGCGATTTGCTTATCCCCAGCTATCTATGTACTGTGCTTCTAAATGGGCAACTGAAGGATTTTTTAACAGCCTCAGAAATGAAGTTCACAGCTTGGGTATCAAGGTATCAATTATAGAAAGAGAAGACTGTACTCCTACCACAATGAAATTGGTAAGATGATTAGCAAAACAAAGCTATCTAAAATACCAGATTAAGTGAATACCATCATTTTGTAAGACATAAGCGAGAATACCAAATGAAGACAGAAAATAATATCTTGATTAAAAATATAACTTATTTTGGTTAAAAAGTAAAGGAGGAGGTAATAAAATCTAAATAAAATTGCTCATTTATATTAAATGTATCCCACAGCATTAAATATATAACTATTATTATAGTAATGGAAGAAGGTGATGCAAGAAAGCAAGCAAGCATATGAGCTTATGTAGCATCAGCCAAAAAAAAAAAACAACAATTTTGCACATCAACCTCTAAAAGTTTGTCCAGTTCTTCCTTGAATTTATTAAACCTTATTAAGCAGGATGTGTGTGGGTCTTCAAGACCCTGCACAATTTCAGCAGTTTAATGCTCTGTCTATTCGGGCCACAAAGCTGAAACTCTCGATCCTTTCCACAAAAGTTTTTTTTTTTTCTCTACTGAAAAATTTCAGAACTATTATTAATCAAGCAAACAAATAAAAATGCAGGATCAAATCAATCCTAGTCTCAATAATTATATGCATATGCAGGATAGATATGCGGAAGTTTGCCTTTAGCCAGTGTGTGGTTGATTGCTGGAAGAAACTTCCATCTGTCGTTGTAGAAGTTGATAGCTTAAATAGTTTCAAAGGAGAACTAGACAAACTTTTGGAGCGAGTGGATGGGTGTAATTAGAAGGCTTTTTTTGGTTTATGCTATATAAGCTTGCTTTCTTGCATCATGTGCCTTTACTAATGCTAAAAACATGAATTTAAAATTGTGTCATCTATTGCATACAGTGAGTTTTATGGCAGCGTATCCAATTATTATGCTCAGAGGCTTTGCATCATGGAAGATTCTGGCTAGTGTACAATTCTTGAAGCATGCAAGTTATTTATAATTTTAAAATAATAAGCAGCCAAATAAGAGAGCTGATGAAATATGTCTAAAGCACACCTGAAGTACTATACAGATTTTGTTTAAAAAAAAAATAATAATAAATATGTTTTTAATATAAAAAATGGATTTTTCACAGTTAAAGGTGGCATCAAAAAGTAACAATTTTGAATTATTTCATGTCAGTTTTTAAGATTTCAGCTATGTGAACTAAGCAGACAAAGAGCACAATTTCTGAAATTGTGCAGGGTCTTGAAGACCCCATATACACAGCTCCAAGTTAAGATTTAAAAATATTGTTAATATAAATGAACAAATTTATTCAAAGATTTTGTTAAATCTTCTATTTGTTATATGGGGTAATTTTCACCCCATTTAACTGAGTGCACATATGATAACTCAAAAAACAATGGTACAACCAATTATAAGTTAAGTTCTAATTAATTCAATTAAGCCTTATTTATTATGCTAATTTTTAAAAAATAAAATTATACATGATTTTTACTTTCACTAATAGATCAGCTGCTGGGAGTCAATTTTTATGGGTAGATTTCAAAAATAATTCCTAAGTTCACATCACCAAATTTCTCCATATACATACAGGTTTTTTGTGTTTACCCAAAATATGTATATCTTAATACAGTCTAGGGAAGTAGATATGACACTGATATATTATTTATCTGCTGTTGTTGTTATTTGGTTTTTAGGAGCATTAGCAACTAAGGCCATATTGCTCCGGGATATGCGGTGGTCATTCCCTGACCTTTCCGCATCCTCCGTATTTGGTGGTGACGGGCTCGAACCCCGGTCTAATCAAGAAGCGTGTGCTACGCACTGCTGCTCCTTCCCACCTGGTTACAGAGGCGCCTTTATTTATCTGCAAATAATAATGTCTGCATGGGTTCATAGATGGCAGTAATATTGTGAGGGTTAACATATTCAACTTGTCTGAGTCCCATCTCTCTCTCTCTCTCTCTCTCTCTCTCTCTCTCTCTCTCTCTCTCTCTCTCTCTCGGAAGATGGTTGTGAGTATGTGTACAGTTTATCTGCATACTATTGCTGTGTTTTGCTTAGCATTGTATTGTTAAAATGTTTAAGCAGAAGCATAGGAGTGATTGAATTACCCTCACAATTTCTGGTGTGTGTGTATGGACTGTTTACAATAAAAACTCAGTCGAAGGAAATCTACAATATCCCTAAATGTGCATAACTTTGTACTTGCAAGTACAAAGATTACGATTGCAAGATTGGCGATGAGGACAAAACTTGGACCTCACATATGTGCTATGTTACCTACACCACAAAACTAAGGATGTGACTAACTGGGAAAATGACTAACTGGGAAAAGTATGCCTTTTGCTGTTTGTATAGTGTGGCAAGAACAGTCTGACCACACTAATGGTTACTCTTTCTACATGATAAAAATATCAGGGATATCCCAAAAAAGTTAAGTGCAGCATCAAATATCCTAACATATCATCTTCAATAAGACCTTCCACATAATGAAAACCTGTTGATTTCAGATTCTCCAAAATCATGGAATAAAAATAATGTGTCTTAGTTTGTAATTTAAACTTATTTAAACAGAAAGCAGAACTTGTTTGTTCTAGGTTACAACAATAGAAGTTACTTGAAGGCAGAAACTAAAATTATAGTATATTACATAGTGTTTTCAAATTCATCACAAAGCATTTTCAAAATATTTCATTGTGGAAGCTGGTATGTGGTTCTGTAAAGATATCAGTGGGCTTGTGAACAAACTGGGCATTGAATGCAATCCTAATGAGGGCATATTTATATATGCTATTCATTAGCATTTTTATTTTGCAGCAAAATGAAATGCAATAGTTTTGCTGCAAAATGAAATGCATTCCCATCTTTATTCTACTTTATGTTGTTGTCTTGAAAGAAACAAATGAAAGTATATCCAAGCTCCTAAGCACAATAAAGTACCCTGACTTTGTTTGGACTCTCTCTGGTAATCTTAAGGTAATTGGATGACCCACTGGTCTACAGGGAGATTTCACAAAATACTGTTGTTTTCTATGTTTGCGCAACAGAAAAACATTATATTGTGCAGTAGTCGAAAAAGAGGGAGCAAATTTTTTATCAAATTTTTTCTTCCACCTTTGCATATAAAGCTTGGAATTATGAAGAATTTTGTTAAGGTTGTAGATAAAGAAGGGAGTGGATTCTGCTACCTAACTAAGGGAAGCGTTTTCCAATTTAACAGATGTGAAATGAAAGAAAATTTTCTTTGGGCCTCAAATAAAGACTCTTCAAAGACTAAGTATTTGAAATAAAGCACAAGATACTGAACATGCAATTCTTCAAATAGTGAACAAGCAATTCTTCTACTGAACAAGCGGCTTGAATTTCTTGGAAGAAGGGAAGAAATTAATTATGAATCTCTGGTGTAAACTTTACTGCAATGTTTTAAAGATGCAGACTGCCAAATATCTTTTAAAAATTTATTCCCACCTTGGTTTTTTAACTCAAAATTTGGAAGATGTAAGTGATGAGCAAGGGAATGCTGTCATCAGGACATATCCACAATGGAAAAGCAGTATGAAGGTTGGTAGAATATTGCTGTTTCTTAAGAGGGGAAAGCAAAATTGACTATAAGAAACTCTCTTAGTGGCAAACATTTCTAAGGAAATAGAATATATGTAGTGCATTATATGTTTGATTAATATTAATGAATAATACATATGCTATCTTAATAATGAATGTCATTTTTAAGATACCATATGTATTTTTTTGACATTTGAAATTGATTGTTAAGTTACTAAAATTTCAGTATGTCTTTCAATGGGAATGTGAAATTTTTGGAATCAGCTGATCAATTTTTTTTTTTTTTTTTTTTTTGGCCAATCAGAATACTATTGAATATTTACAAAAATTGTAATACAGTTATTTTAAAAAATAACTTCTAAATTTGTTCCACCACAACCTAATATACAGTCAGTGCTTGTATAACATTTAATAAAAGTAAGCAGCAGGATGGAAGCCTCCTCAATGATTCATGTTGAGGGTAATGGACCATAATCTGCCACACTGGTCCAGTGTAGGTTGGCAGACCAACCACATTTAGCAGTCAAGGGCTTGAATCCCAGGTTTAGTCAAAGAATGTGTGCTACTGCACTCCCACCCCTAACCACTCGGCTACGGAGGCAAGCTACCTCAAATAAGTTACAAGATTGCCATAGTTATGGTGCAACATCATATGGATTGCTTTAAGAATAGAAAAAGTTTCTTGAAACCTAAAGTAAATTACAGACTGCTTCAGACTGTGAAAGTGAAATAGTTATTTAAAATAAAAACTAAGGCTTATGTGAGAAGCTGCACAGCACCAAGATGTAACAATTAAAGGAATTCATGGGAAAAAAAAAAGGAATTCCTATGGTTCTGTGCTAGATACATTGTGATCAGACTTGAACTGATGTGTGGACTACTTCTTAATGAAGCATATACAGGGTGTGTCAAAAATATTGGTACAAACGTTTAGGGGAGGTAGGTAACATCTAAAGGAATGTGAATCGCATAGGAACCCATAACCAGAAACGTCACTGTAAGTCGGTAGATGGTTTCTCCAAGAAAGTGTTCAAGACTTGAATTTATCAGCCTATGTTTTGTTCATGGATGAGGCTTATTTCACTCGGGAAGGCTTATTCAATCAGCACAATGCTCATGTGTGGGCTCACGACAACCCACACGCGGCATAACATCGCAATAAATGTGTGGGCAGGTATGGTCAGTGACTGCTTAATCAGCCCATACCTGTTACCATCTCACATGAACTCCGCTAAATATCGGATCTTTCTTGAACAAGTTCTACCAGGGTTACTTGACTATGTTCCAGCAAATGTGAGATGCAATTTGGTTAAAACATGACGGGGCACCTGCCCATTATGGAAGGTGTGTTCGTGACCATTTGAACAGGCATTTTGGGCATCGATGGATTGGCCGTGGTGGACCTGTTGCCTGACTCCCATGCTCACCTGATTTATCGAGCCTTGATTTCTTTCTGTGGGGGGGCCTCAAATCTATCGTGTATTAATCACCTGTGGAGACGGAAATGGATCTCGTGGCGAGACTCTTCTGCGCTGCTGCTACTGTCAAAGAAACTCCAGGTGTGTTCGACCGTGTCCACCAATCCATGCTGCGTCGGTGTCACGCATGCATCGTGTCTCATGGTGGAGCCTTCGAGCATCTGATGTAACATCATGAAATGCATCCATCTCATACTCCATTGTTAATATTATGTCAAATAAATGTTTGCCATTAATTACTGTCTTGTGTCATTTCTGCTTCTTGTGCCTCTGCTACTACTTTCCTGTGACGTTTCCAGTTATGGGTTCCCATGCGATTCACATTCCTTTAGATGTTACCTGCCTCCCCTAAACGTTTGTACCAATATTTTTGAGACACCCTGTATATAAGATTTGTACCAAAATGTATTTTGATACAAATTACTTTTGCTTGCTTTCTTTTCTTTTCTTTGATCAAATTTCTTTTTGCTTTCTCTGTTAAATTAGTGGTTTGGTTTAAGTGTGAGGGTTTAGGTTAGGCTACTAATATATTTGCTCTAAACAGATGTATAAGTAGCCTAAGAAATCAAATAAGCAGGTGATTAAATAGCATCAACAAATTAAATATTAATTATGGAATGTGAATTAAGGAAAAACATGGTAAAGGATTACAATGACTTTGGTTATTCTTAAATTATTTTAAATTTTATGCAGTTACAAACTAACCAAATTGTCTCACCATTCCAAATGGAATGGTGAGACAATTTGGTACCTGAGGAAATATATCAGGTACTAAAAGTTTAATGCATTTTAAATATAGGGTCAAAAGGTCAATAAATTCAAGAATTACTGTTTACACCTACATCTGTAAGGGAAAAAAAAAAGAATGTGCAGAGTGACAAATCAGATAGTACTCTCAGTGGTATCCCTAATAATATAGGGAATTACAGGAAAATTATCATCTATGATACCTTTTTCATTAGTTAAAAAGTTTTATTCATTACAACTATAAAAATATTCATGCACACCATTTGGACAGGTGGTGAGCATAAAAATATGCAATTTGAATAAGTATCAAGCACTAGTGTGCTGCAGAACCCCCCTCCAAAAAGAAAACAAAATAGTCATCTTCCCACATGCCACCAGGATTACATGGGATTTTCTGTGGCACACTGGTGCTAGCATACTTATTCAAATTGCTTATTGCCCATTTCTGCTTTGGATAATAACAGAATAAGTAATAAAAAGGAAGCAAGAGAAAAGAGCTAGCTTGTAGATATTAAATTACTCAAGTAGGGCTTAATCAAGAGTGGGAGTATATATGAAGGCACATCCACACCAAAAACACAAAATAACTCCACTGAAAATTACACATATGCTGCCAACTAACAAAAATCAAAAACAAGATATATTATAAATCCAATACGACACCAAATAACAAACACAGAAAACATGTCTGATGGAAGATAAACCTCTAAAGAAGTTAATGTATGTAGTGTGCTACATTTCAGGTGTGTTAGCAAACAGTAATACTTCAAGATTTATAATAAAAAAAAAAAAAAAAAAAAGCAGAAACTTTTATTGCACAAACCAAGAACTTGTTTCTGCACACAGAAATAATAGTAGTGGCAAATGATGCAAGAAAGAAAGCTTATATAGCATCAGCCAAAAAAAACAAACTACACACTTCATCCAATTCATATCCTCTAAGAATCTGTCTAGTTCTTCCTTGGGTGCCTCCGTGGGCAGGAGTGCAGTGCATAGCACACGCTTCTTGATTAGACGAGGGATCAAGCCAGATGCGGAAATGTCAGGGAATGACCACCGCATATCCCTGGAGCAATATGGCCTTAGTTGCTAATGCTCCTAAAAACCAAATAACAATAACAACAATAGTTCTTCCTTGAAATCATCTGCCATATTATCCATTATTCCTTCAATCAGTATATGGCAACAAACATAATGCATGAAGATGCTAATGCTAATAATATCCAGTGCTTCAGATACTATATTTTTTATTTTTATGAAAAAGCCCAAGTATGAAAGGTACTGGAACCTATAGTAATTAATACTATGCATGGGTTAATGGTTGAGAAGACAGAAGTAGATACAGAAATAATAGTAGCGGCTTCCTCCCCATACATATCACATATATGTGATATGTATGGGGAGGAAGAAATAACTGCAAGTTTTTTTTTTTTTTTTTTCTTGGTCCGATTTTAATGAAATTTGGGAAAGCTCAACAAATCTAACAGTGCCACATATAAAATTTCATAACAATCTATATACTGAGAGTCAAGCTATTACATGCAGATTGACAGACAAAGAAATAATAATTGCCAGATTTCCACTGGTCAAATTTCAATTAAATTCGGCATGGCTTGACAAATTTTTCTAAAAGAGCCAAATGTAAAATTTCATAAAATCCATCCATTGGGAGTAGAATTATTAAATACAGATGGATGAACAAAAAAATAATTGCTGAATTTCTGACCCAAATATAAACTTTTATGAAAATTTTATATTTGTTCTCTCCATCAACTAGGGATCAAGTTGTTACATGCAGATAGACATATAAAGTGAAGATATAAAAGACAAAATGCAATTTTCTGTTTAAAAAAAATTGAGATAATAAGGTCAAACACCGAATTAAAAAGTTTACAAGATAATTTAAAAATCTTGATTTTGGTTAGGTTGTCTTAAATACCTTCAGGTTCTGCAAAAAGAAATTTAGCATACTATATCATAATTGGCAATATATATTGTGAACTGATATATAACACATTAATAAATTATCAAAAATTAAAACATGAATAAATGGTCATTCTTCAGAGTTTGCTATCATCATAAGTGGGGTCCTTCAAGGTTCAGTACTAGGGCCACTCTTGTTTCTGATCTTCTTGACTGATATAGATGAGGAAATAAAGGATACAATGTTGAAATTTACAGGGGGATGAAGGTTAATGACAAGTCAGGCTTGAGGTCCTTCAGACTGGTTATTATTATTTATTTATCAAAACATATATTATGAGTTAATTGGTATATTCTGATTGACTCATAATATATGTTTATAGGAATTCTAGAAACATTATGGGCAGAAATATGTGAACCAGTGTAATGCTGACTTTTTGTGTATTCAATATTTAATAAACTTGATAATGGTAGAGAACTAATAGTTTTATGATTTCAGGTTTTTATTTTTTTTATTTTTTTTTTTCCAGCACAGTTAACATTAATAATTGTATCAGAAAGAAAGGAGCTGTGGTATGGTCACATAACAATTTAATTAAAATTAAGGAACTGTCTGATACATGTGGCAGTATTGCTGAAACTACTGCTACCCATATACAATGAAGAAATAAAATAAACTAATTAATAAAATCAAGTAATAAAAAGTAAATAACAGAAATGTAAAGACCCTACCTTCATCTTAGGAAGAACACTTCACAGAATTCCATAATAGTGTCACTGTTGCCCGAATTCAAGCACAAAGACTGCGGACGTGTGTCCCTCTAATCACAGGATAAGGGAATTGTAGCTGCGATTTCATTTGGGTGACTACAGTTATGGGTACCCAAAAGTCATATATTCATAGTAAACTGCTGAAAAACAGCCGAACCTTCACTGTCCCTATATGACCAGTGAAATTCTGTACTTTCAGCTCCCCCTTCTCTTTCTCACTTACACATTCTTTGTGTGATTTGGCCACCTCCTTTCTATTTCTTTTTATTATGTTTGTTAGTAATTGCTGCAATTTAGTTAATTTTTTGAATTAATTCATTTATTTTGTTTTGTTATCATTATTTTTCCAGTAGTATGAATTTCTACTTTTTATTTTGCATGCTTATATTTGGTTCGGCTCAGATGATTTGCCACAAAATGTATAAAATGTAAATTTTAATGCTGACAAAGTCAACATTAAAATTTACATTTTGTAGTTCATTTTCTTATGTTTTACTGCAGAGGGTTCATCATATTTAAGTTCATGTTTTCATTAGTTTGTGTCACATTTTACATTTGTCACAGGTCATATTTTATAGTTTATTTTATTTCTACATCATATACAAGTAACAGTATACTTCCATTTGATAGTTTTAAAGTGGTGTACTCTATCATGCCATGCCACCATTTCTCTTGTGATTGTAAGTGCTGTGACTTAAAAGGTTAATGTTCATCTACCAGATGGTTTTTCAGAAACCTAGACATTGAATCATGTAAGACATTTTCCTAAATTGAATGTATAAGCTGCATGTGCCAAGGCATCATGAGTTCCAAAACAGTTCTCTTGAATATCGAACTAAATATTATATCAACTCTTAAACCAAGCGGGCAGTATTTGAAAGCTCATCATTAGGGAGTCTTGGTTTTTAAAATTTTCAACATTTTAGTTTCAATTACAAAGTTCATTTCCTATAATTACTATAATTGTCAATTTCTTCAAATTCAACACATTGCCCATTTGATTTAGTTACAGAATTAGTTCCTATATGCTTAAACTTATGGAATAAATACCCTGTAGTTGACATAGAAATATTACAATATTTTCATTACTTGTAATTTTACTGTCAGAGATCTTATATATAAGACATACAATATAGAAATTTTTTTCAGCTCCAGAAGGAAGATATTGATGAGATGTGGGCAGGAATGAGTGAAGAAAAGAAGATATTTTATAAAGATAGCTTCAAGCAATGGAAACAGTGGATTTCAAAGTTGGCCAGACAAGACAGCAAGGTCACAAAAGATTTAATTAAGCAGCTTCTAGAAAGTATGGAAGAAGCTATATTTTCAGATGTGCCAGAAAAGCGTTATGTTATCCTTTCAACTATTTTTAGAATAAAATTTAAGTTTATAAATATGCTTTGTGAAAAATTTAAGGATAAACTTATACAATATATGTTTCAAAAGGAAAAAAAATATCAAAAGCCTTAAAGATATTTTCCTGGATTAATACACATGTATATATAATGCACCACAAAATATTCAAATTATTTTAAATTAATTAAGATTTGGTGCACTGACACTGTCTATCTAATATTCTGAATAAAATATGTTGCAGAACACAGACTGTTATTCTCACTTTCAATAATAAAGGAATTTTTTGAAAAGTTAAAATATAGCATATATAACATCCTTGACATAATATATTTACTTTTAGTTTCCATTTTTAATTTTTTGTTTTAACAAAAACAATCAAATATTGCTGTCATATTTTCAATACTATAAAAATACAACCATAAAACATTTAGAGCTTAAGATAAAAGTATTTTTGAAAATTTAGAACTCACTGAATTTAGAATCCTCCTTTAAACTTGTATACGAACTGCCATATAATCATTATGCTTAAAAACCACAAAAATTATATTCAGATAATATACTTTTAAGGAATAAGCCATATGGGATATGTTTATTTTCTGTGATTTGTGATTTTCTGTGATTTATGTTAGTTTTTTTTTTTTTAAATAAATTTTTGCTAACTGACAAGTCTGTTCTATAAATTATTTCCCAGTGTATATTGAAATTTTAAATAAATGCAAAGTATGTCTCAATAAACACTATTAATTAGCGTTTCATATGAATTGAGGTTAGCAAAAATATTTTCTTCAAATTCCATATAACACATGATTCTGAAACATCAATGAACATAATGCTTTTTATTTTGTATATAAACTCTGTTCTTCACAACTTAATTTTACTGTACAAAATTACAAGTTTAGAGGATAATTAAGAATTTCAGATTCTCTCTTATAAATGATTTAAATTTATTTTATTTTATTGATGCTATATAAGCTTGCTTTCTTGCATCATATGCCTCTACTAATGCTAATACAATATAAAAAAAACCTCAATTTTCTAGGTGGCTAAGATTACTTTAAGACCGTTACAAAGCAAACCATTCATCACAAGAACTTTGAAAGGATAAAATAATGCCAAAAACAGTTCAAAATGCAAACGTTTGAGTGGCCCATACCAGCTCATCTACAAAGCCATTCCTGTGTGAACTTACAGATTTGGAAGACTGTGATACATATCAGATTGTCCTGTACACTGTTATTATACATCAATAAATGTTCACTAGTGGTTCAGCACTGCACACTTGAGTGTTTATGCTGTCCATAGCAAGCAAACTACAGCCACTTTTCCTACTTTGCAATAATATATGAAAGCTATATTTATATACAGGTCCCAGAGTGTTTTTTGTTCTGTGAATAAACTATTTGTCTCTGTTTCAGATGAATGATCCTTATGCCTGTTGGCTGAATAAAAGTTTGAAACCAAATCATTAGTATTACTGGTATGGTGCAAAGAAGCCTTCAGCTTCTTTGCACCATACCAGTAACACTAATGATTTGGTTTCAAACAATGATTTGGCTGGTGCAAAGTGTGAATGTGCATCTGTAAATTTTGGCTCCTACTCTGCAATCCATTTAAGTATTTTTCCTGTGATTCCACCATGTTTCAGCTTATAGAGTAACCTCTCATCACATTATTATTACACTCATGTCTGATGTAATGCTACTGGCATGACATGAGTTGCTGTATTCATGTTTGATGACATATCCCTTTAAACAATCTTATAACCAAGCATCAGAGGGGTTCTGAATGGATGAATAATAAGCACACGTTCAAAAAGTGACCTATTACTTGGACATCACATAATGTTGCCCTGAGAAAGTTCTTCGTTTTAAGTGTGAAATGGAAGTAACACAAAGTGATTATGTAATTAATTTATTTTAATCTTGTGTTACTTTTTATTTTATGCTTTGTTCATATGAATCCTGGATTACTTATATTAATTTCTTGGTAATTTGGCATGCCATTTGCACAGAGAGAGCGAGAGCATCATCCAGTAATTTAACATCACAGTAAAGAATGGATCATTGAGTGGATGCAAAGAGGATTACACCTCATTGTCAAATTACAGCACTGCTCTCTGTGCCTATTAACCACATTGGATTACAAAATAACCAACAGCTATTCAACATTTGATTCATTTTTGGCACCTTCATTACTCTCATTAAGTGTCACCACCAAATATGGAGAATGCGGAAAGGTCATGGAATGACCACCGTATATCCCGGAGCAATATGGCCTTAGTTGCTAATGCTCCTAAAAACCAAATAACAAACTAACAAACTCTCATTAAGCACTCTACCAACCTTTATATCATCTGCAAACTTAGACATTAAGCCTGAGGTACCTTCATCAATATCAGTAAGAAATACAGAAAACAACAATGGGCCCAGCACCAAATCTTGTGGAACTCCACTAATAATATTAGGTAATTAATAATTACATTAGTAATGTAGTTATTATTAATAATTAAATTCACACAAATTAATTATTTACCATGAAAGGTTTGTTGTACTGAAAATTTGAATAAACAAACTATGTAAATGTTTAAAGTATGTTTTTATCCTGAAGAGATTATTCATCTAGAAACTTTCTACATGTATCTGCTTGTTAACCCCTGGCTTAGTGCCATGAAGGGTTTTGTAAAGTTAGTGTATCTTTGCACCTTACAATAAAGATAAAATTTATCTGGTAGCCAGCCACCTTGGTTTTCATGGCCACTCACTGATGTAGTTAATGTGAATAAAGAATACAAGCAGTGAGTTAATAAGTTTAATGAATAAATAATTCATGATTCATTTAACCGATAACTTTAATGAATAATTATTGTTCATTTAATAAATTAAACAAATTTATCCAAGCATAAAATAAATGCATTTATTTTATGTTTGAATAACATAAATTTGTTTAATAACTATATTGTAGAACCAACTTTTACTCTCATTCCTATTTAAGTTATGTGTCCCAGTCTTGATGCATATGGGTTATGGTAAGATTACATATATGCCTGCCTTAGAGATAGCAATTATTGGACTTTTAAAATGACTTTATCAACTTTTTTCTTCTTATTGAAATTTATTATGTATTTAACACAAAATCTGTTGTGCATTTCTGGATAATTGTTGAAATGTGCTTGTTCTGTATATCAGTGAGGAGCAAATATTAGCAAGGGCACATGATGCAAGAAAGAAAGCTTATATAGCATCAGCCAAAAAAAAAAAAAAAAAAACCCCTTATTTCACCCATCCACTCACTCCAAATGTTTGTCAAGTTCTGCCTTGAATCTATTTAAGCTATCAACTTCTACAATGGCAGATGGAAGTTTGTTCCAGCAATCAACCACCTGCTGGCTAAAGACAAACTTCCACACATCTATCCTACAACCGTCTTTCCTCAATTTGAATTTATACCCTCTCAGGCGATTATTCTGAGCAAGAATCCCATCAGCACTGAGCATACTCAAACCATTCAAGGCTTTATACACCTCAATCAGATCATCTCGCAGGTGTCTAGTCTCCAGACACTAATTTGCAAAACTTAAGCCTTTCTTCATAAGAGCAACCCTTTGTTCTGTTTGCTAATCTTGTTGCCCTTCTCTGTACTCATTCCAACAGCTCTACATCCTTCTTAAAATGAGGCCCCTCCAGACCTGTATACAGTATAGACCATTGCCTTATACAAAGGGATAATCACCTCCTTATCCCTGCTAGAAAAATTCCTGTATATCATTGACAAGACACCATGAGCTACTCTTGCAGCCAGTCTGCACTGCTCAGAAAACTTCATATCTGCCTGCACAATTACCCTAGGTCCTTTTCATTCTCTACCACAGTCAGTGTGGTACCACAGAGTTTGTACGTTACTCTGGGATTACTGCTTCCCATATGCAGCACTTTACATTTGTCAATGTTAAACTTCATTTGCCACCTCTGAGCCCATCTGCTCAACTTTTCTAGATCCTGTTGCAGCAGTGTACTGTCATTAGTGTCATTAACAACCCTGCCAACCTTCATATCGTCTGCAAACTTGGACATTAAGCCTGATATACCATCATATCATTTATAAATACAGAAAACAATAATGGACCCAACACCGAACCCTGAGAGACTCCACTAATAACATTAGTCCACGAAGAGCTGTGTCTGTTGATTACCACTCTCTGTCTTCTCCCACTCAACCATCCCTTTATCCATAGCAGCAATTTGCCTCCAATGCCACACTGCTCCAATTTGTTTAGCAGTCTTCATGTGCAACAGTATCAAAGGCCTTTCAAAGATCCAAATATATGATATCAAAGTTATTCTTTGCATCCAGTTCCTTTGTGAATACATCATAGTATCCAATCAAATTAGTCAAACAAGACTTCCCCTTAACAAACCCATGCTGTGTCCAAGCTGTAACTGAAGTCTTGTCTAGATGATCCTGAAATGCTTCTTTAACCAGTGCTTCCAATAATTTCCCTGGAACAGAAGTTAAATTAACAGGTCTGTAATTACCTGTCTCCCTTTGATCCTCCTTTGTGGATTGGGATCACATTTGCACATCTCCAGTCCATGGGTACCTCCCCAGAGTCCAGAGATGCTCTCATAATTATGGCTAAGGGTTTGATTACTTCCTTTGCCGCCTCCTTTAATATAACTGGATAGATTCCATCCACCCCAGGTGCCTTTCTTATGTTTATCTTTAACAATTTCTCCTCCACTTTACTCTCAGTTATTACAAGATTATCTAGCTTACTGCCAGAGTTGAATACACCTCTGGCATTCCCCTCCCTGAATAACTCCTCATGTATGAATGTAGATGCAAAATATTCAGTTAGTTTGTTAGCTACCTGAGCAGGATCATCAACAGTTGAACCATCGATATGAAGTGGACCAATCTGATTCATCCCCTTCCTTCTAGAAAGATATATATATATATATACTGAGAATATTTGTGTTCTACTTTCAGAAATTTAGCCTGCAAATTAGATTAATGAACTCATTAATAAATCCATGGAAGAGACCAAATTCTCTTTGTTATAAAGTGCTAACTGAACCTAGTAAGTTAAATATATATATATACATTGTTCTGAACAACTTCAAAGTGAATTCAAATTTAAATACATCTCTGAAAGCAGAAAGAGTATATTTAACAGTTAATTTTGCACAAATGAATAATGTACTGGAGCAGGGCTGCTGCAACAAGATCTAGAAGTATCAGGCAGATGTGCTGAGAAATGGCAATTGAAGTTTAACATTGACAAATTAAAAGTATTGCCTATGGGTAATGTAAAATGAATAGGACCTAGGGGTAACTATGCAGTCAGATATGAAGTTCTCTGAGGAGTGTAGACAGGCTGCCATGACATACAGAAATTTTGCTAGCATAGAAAAGGAGGTGATTATTCCATTGTAGAAGGCAATGGTCAAGCCATATCTTGAGTACTGCATACGAGTCTGAAGATCTCATTTTAGGAAAAATGTGGAGCTGCTGGAACAGTAACAAAGAAGAGCAACAAGACTTGAGGAGAACAAAGGAGTGCTCTTACTAAGGACTTCAGTTCTGCAAACTGCAGTGTCTGGAGACAAGGCACCTGAGAGGTGATCTGATTGAGGTGTTTAATGTTTTCAATGGCTTGAGAAAATTCAATGCTGATGGGATTATTTCTCTTGCTCAGACTGTATGCTTGAGGGAACATAAATTCAAATTGAGGAAGGATAGTAACAGAAATTACATGCCTTCAGCCAAAGGGTGGTTGATTTCTTAAAAACAACTTCCATCCATTGTTGTGGAAGTGGATAATTCTGAATAAATTCAAGGAAGAACTTAAACTTTTGGAGGGTATACCACAGGAAGGTAACTAATGCTAAGTACCAATGACTCAGAATACTATGCTTAGTCCCCCCCCCTCTATAGAACAGAAAAATCAGAGGCATTGTCTAATATTCCTTGTAAAATGCAAAATTATTACAAGTGGGGTAATTATCCATTTATTAGAGATTTTTGCAATTCAGTCCTTCACTTGTCTGAGAATTAATGATTTTTATAAACAAACACAATATTAGTTTGATAGATTTTTTTCTTATAATGTTATTTTATAAACTATTTTTCTTTAAGTAAGAAAGCCAACAGGTGGATACTTTTCAAGAAGTTTCTGAAGAACAGCTGGGAACAGTGCTAGAAATTTGAATCTCGAACCCATTTTCTCTGGACTCACCAGCATTTCATAGCTGGAGAGCAGTTCTTTTTCTGCTGCTGGATTTGATTTTATTAATTTCTGCATATAATGGAAAAAAAAATTATTAAGCAGAATAATATACCATATATATAGCCAAAGCTCTTTATAGGGACACTCTTTTTAACATCCGAGCATTTTATAACAACTTATGTGGTATCAGCTGATTTCCCACAAACCTAGGCTAGTTTGCATTTGTTATAACAACCTTGAAAGATGAACAAATTCTCTATACTAAAAATTTCCACCACTCTATTACATTTCAAAATGAAAGAACACTGATTTATTGAAACTAATGATGGGCTTGCAGGGTGACAGTGAGAAATCACTTATTGGTGATTTCCTATACTCAGTGGCAATTTGCACACTCACTAGCATAATGAAATTAACTTAGACTAAAAGTTAATTTTGTTACACAGTATATACAGATTGTATGTCAACTGCAGACAAAAATCAAGATTTACCAAGCTTGGTAATTTATCAAGCTTTAGCATTCATAAAAGTACACTGGTCACCATTGTAAAAAATTTAAAGCTTAAAGAAATCTGGTGCACCAGGTAGAATCAGAGCACAAAAGGTGAAGTAACTGGATCTTGAAAAGGTATCCTTGGGATAGCTGATGTTGATGTATGCAAAAAAAATTAATGTAGATGGAAATCTTTTAAAAACCACTTCAAATCTTTTAAAACCATTTGCGCTTAAAATGAATATTGAATATTTCAAGTCTTTTGATGAATGGTTTCAAAAATTTAAGGCCCATCATGATGGACTGTCTTCAAAAAAGTGTGTCAAAAGGGCATCAACACTAAAGCTACAATAGAATGGAAGGAGAATCACTTAAAAAATGTTTTATTGACATACGAACAGAACAACTTAAATGCTGATGAAACTGGACGGTTTTTTTTTGTATTTTTTTAAGTTGCTAATGAAACTTAAAAACATGGAAATGTAGTGGCAGGAAAACAAGAGGGCAGGAGCAAAACAATGGATTTCCATTCCTTACTGGCAAACATGTCTGGCACAGAGAAGATTCCTCTCTAATCATTGGGAAAGCCCAGAAGTCCTGATGCTTTAAAGGTTTGAAGACATTGGCAACTATTTATTGAGTAAACCAAAAGGCTCCTGAATGTCATAAAACTCTGAAGAATGAATCAGAGACTTAGATCATAAGGTGAGTTGAGGTGTTTATAAAAATTCTGCTTTTTCTAGATAACTGTATCTCTCATTGCCAAGTAAATAGCCTTTGTGCAATCACTGTTGAATACCTGCCATCCAATATGACATCAGTTTTTCTGCCACTTTATCAAGGTGTAATCCAGTGCTTCCTCACAATCAAAGTCAAAATGAAAAACTATCAAAGAAAGGCAATGTCTTTGTGTATTTCACCATGGGATGGGATTGATAAGGGTAACTGCTGACTGCTTCAAACATGCTGGAGTTGCCTCCTCGAAAGATGTAACAAGCAAGGCTTTGCATGTTTCTCCTTCTTCTATTAATCATGAGGATGCATGTCATCAAGTAACTTAGAGGGAAATGTGTTTTGAAGACTATGCCAAAGTGGATGCAGGCATTGTGGTTCAGGATATGCACAAATGGAGAGGAACCCATTACAAATGCAGTGGAACCTGAAATTTGTAGTGATGAAGAAGTGAAAAATGTGATTGAGTAAGAAATTTTGTTGAAGGATGCTCATTAAGGATTAGAACTTGTACATAATTTTTTAAAGCACAGCTTAACTGTGAAAGTGAATTAACTACCATTGTGCCTTCGTAATTCTCCTTTAAAACATGTTTTGCCACTGAAACAGAGCATTTGATAGATTAATTTTATGTCTGAAACCAATTTCCCTGTCTGTGGTTAGGTCTTGATATATGTGAAAGTATGTATACATCACAGATACTGTACATATTGTACTACTGTATAGATCACTGTACTTACTGTGCATATGTAAGTCATAAATTAATCTTACTATACCATACAACCAAAGTCAAAATGTAAAATCTTCATCTTCTTGTTTTGTACTGTAGTAAATATTCTGAATTAGATTATGCAATATTGTATTAGTAGAATTAAGTTAAATGTTCAAACTCTTCTTTGTTCTTGTGTTGATTTTGTGAACTGTTGAAGCCAGTCGACATCGCCGGACAGTGCAGTGTTGAGTCAGTTTGGTGTGACATAAGCATTGGGAGATCAAAATTGAGAGTAGGAGTGTGCTATAGGCCTAATGACTCTGATGAGTATAATAAGGAACTGTACAGGGAAATAGAGTGGGCCAGTAAATCAGAGAGTCTTATAATGGGAGATTTAATTTCCCAGATATTGACTGGAATTTGGGGGCTGGTTACTCACACACTAGCAGGGCTTTTGTGGATTTATTGGATGATTGTTTTCTATATGCTGATTTCATCAGCATGTTCGGGAGGCAACTAGAGGGAGTAATACTCTTGATTTGATTATCAGCAGTGATTCTTCATGCATTAAGAATCTGCAGATAAACGAACCACTAGGTGGTAGTGATCACAGTGTGCTGAAGTGGGATTTACTCAAAGAGGTAACTACCATTAGGGGTAAAGGGAAGGGTTATTGCTTCCGTAAAGGCGACTACGATGGACTGAGACAGTATTTAAATTCTATACAGTGGGACCAACTGATGATGTTACCAACAGCAAATTCAAAATGGGAAGCATTCAAAGAACTTATCTAGGAAGCTACTAGGCTTTACATACCAACTAAGAAATATTGTTCAAGGTTTAGGCCAAAATGGATGTCAGATGAACTAATGAGGCATATGGCAGAGAAGAAAAATGCATGGGATACTTACAAATTAACACATGACACAGAAGCCTATGATAGATACAAGTTGATATGCAACCAAGTTACAAAGGAGGTTAGGCAGGCAAAGGCAGATTACGAGAAATCCTTGGCAAGGGATGCAAAGAAAAACAGCAAAGAGTTCTTTACTTATGTTAACTCTAGAAGGAAGGGGATGAATCAGATTGGTCCACTTGATATTGATGGGTCAACTGTTGATGATCCTGCTCAGGTAGCTAACAAACTAAATGAATATTTTGCATCGACATTCACACATGAGGAGTTATTCAGCAAGGGGAATGCCAGAGGTGTATTCAACTCTAGCAGTAAGCTACAGAATCTTGAAATAACTGGGAGTAAAGTGGAGGAGAAACTGTTGAAGATAAACACAAGAAAGGCACCCGGGGTGGATGGGATCTATCCAGTTATATTAAAGGAGGCAGCAAAGGAAGTAAGCAAACCCTTAGCCATAATTATGAGAGCTTCCTTGGACTCAGGGGAGGAACCCATAGACTGGAAATGTGCAAATGTGACCCCAATTCACAAAGGAGGATCAAAGGCTGACACAAGTAATTATAGACCTGTGAGCTTAACTTCTGTCCCAGGAAAATTAATGGAGGCACTGGTTAAAGCAGCACTGCAGGATCATTTAGACAAGACTTCAGTTATAGCTCAGACACAGCATGGTTTTGTTAAGGGGAAGTCTTGCCTGACCAACTTGATTGGATATTATGATGCAGTCACAAAAGAACTGGATGCAGGAAATAACTTTGATATTATATACTTGGATCTTAGAAAGGCTTTTGATACTGTTGCACATGGAAGACTGCTACACAAATTGGAGCAGTGTGACATTGGAGGCAAATTGCTGCTATGGATAAAGGGGTGGTTGAGGGGGAGGAGACAGAGAGTGGTAATCAATGGACACTGCTCATCGTGGACTAATGTTATTAGTGGAGTCCCTCAGGGCTCAGTGTTGGGTCCATTATTGTTTTCTGTATTTATAAATGATATTGATGATGGTATATCAAGCTTAATGTCCAAGTTTGCAGATGATACAAAGGTTGGCAGGGTTGTCAAGGACACTACTGACACTATGCTGCTGCAACAGGATCTGGAAAGGTTGAGCAGATGGGCTGAGAGGTGGCAAATGAAGTTTAACATTGACAAATGTAAAGTACTACACATGGGAAACAGCAACCCCAGGGCAACGTATCAACTCTGTGGTACTACACTGACAGTGGTAGAGAATGAAAGGGACTTGGGGGTGATTGTGCAGGCAGATATGAAGTTCTCTGAGCAGTGCAGACGGGCTGCAAGAGTAGCTCATGGAGTATTGTCAATGATATACAGGAATTTTTCCAGCAAGGATAAGGAGTTGATTATTCCATTGTATAAGGCAATGGTCAGGCCACACCTAGTATACAGGTCTGGAGGCCTCATTTCAAGAAGGATGTAGAGCTGCTGGAACGAGTACAGAGAAGGGCAACAAGATTAGTGAATGGAACAAAGGGGTGCTCTTACGAAGAAAGGCTTAAGTTTTGCAAATTACAGTGTCTGGAGACTAGGCACCAGCGAGGTGATCTGATAGAGGTGTATAAAGCCTTGAATGGTTTAAGCATGCTCAATGCCGATGGGATTCTTCCTCTAGCTCAGAAAAATCACCTGAGAGGGCATAAATTCAAATTGAGGAAAGACAGATGTAGGATGGACGTAAGGAAATTTGCCTTTAGCCAGCGGGTGGTTGGTTGGTGGAACAGACTTCCATCCCTTGTGGTGGAGGTTGATAGCCGAAATAAGTTTAAGGCTCAGCTGGACAGGTATTTGGAACGAACAGAGGGGTGAAGTGGAAGTGTTTTTTTTTTTTTTTTTTTTGGCTGATGCTGCATAAGCTTGCTTTCTTGCATCAAATGCCTCTACTAATGCTAATGCTATGACCATTTTTTCTATTCCCCTGGGGAGGTCACTATAAAGGGCTTTGACTGTACTAGACTGCATACTTTAGTGCATTATACAATAATAAATTACTAAATTTTAAGAGTAAATATATTTATTTATTCTGTACATGCTTAATTTTTCATTAAGCATGGAATTTTCATGCTTAATGATAAATTCTCTTATTTGTTTAATTTTTAAATTGCCTTTAAATTGTAAGTGTAAAACTATCTACTCCTTTTTATTTTATGAAAACAGTATATATCTGCAGTCTGAAAATGTTACTCAAATCAGAAATAAATCATATTCATGGTAATCTTAATTATTTTGAACTTGTAACTTCAAAATAATTAACATAAAAAGAAAATGTAAAACTAACCAATACTGTACTTTTTAGTCATACTAGTACAGTAAACCCTCGATTTAACAGACAAATAGGTGAGAAAGGGTGTCCTTAATGCCGAAAGTCAGTTAAATCAAATGTAACCTGGGGGGGGGGCATTTTTTATTGTTCTTAAGATAAAAAAAAAGCTTTAATACAATGTACTGTACTGTACAATATAAAATTATGTTGCAATTTGGCCTTTGATTTACGGATATCAGAAACAGTTTGTTTTTTTATGCCGTAAATTTCACAAACACGTGCTACTGCGATGCCTTGTTCTAATTTCTCAATTACGTGTAATTTTTGTGCCACATTAAGTTCACACGCTTTCTTTTAACTCTTCTATCACTTGACGCCATTTTAAATTGTAAGGATTTCAAAATTATTTAATAAATAAAGTCACAATTCAGAAATCACAGAAACACGCTCCATACAACCTGACTGCATGATAGCTTGAGGCAGACTGAGACCGAAACAAAGCGAGTTGGTAGACCTGCTGTTTAGTGTCCCGAGTCACGTTCAGCTCGCAAGTCACCGCCTACTTTTATCTGTTATCTTGGAAAATAGCTATTTGAACATGTTGTCAGAAAGAATAAAAAAACAATTTCCTGAATTTGATTATAAAATAAAAGTAGGTCATTATCAAAACAATAATGGAAATAAGTAATTATTATTAATTTTTAATTAATAATAACACTGAAGTTTTGTATAACTTAAAAAAAATAATATGGTCGATATTAATATGTACATTACTGTATTATTATTTTTCCGGTCCATTAAATTCGAAATCAGTTATATCGGGGTCCATTAAATCAAGGGTTTACTGTATATATATATGTAAAGCACCTATTTGTGTTCACCATGTCTCTTTGTCTATCAGTCTGCCTTCTAGAAAGATTTCTTGAGCCATCGCAAATTTCATTAAATCCAGAACAACAGAAATCTAGCAATTATAAGAAGGCTGTGCAGCATTTTAGGAAGTATGTAGAGCTGCTGGAACAGGTACAGAGAAGGGAAATGAGATTGCAGAGAGAAACAAAGGGGGCATTCTTACCAAGAAAGGTTTTGGTTTTGCAAATTGCAGCATTTGGACACTAGACACCTGTGAGGTGATCTGATTGTGGTGTTTAAGGCTTTGAATAGCCTGAGCATACTCAATTCTAAGGACTCAACTACATTATGCAATATTGTATTAGTAGAATTCTTGTATTGATTTTTTGAACTCAGCAATAATTTGTGATGTTAGCATTAGTTGAGGCATATGATGCAAGAAAGCAAGCTTATGCAGCATCAGCCAAAAAAAAAAAAAAAAAAAAAAAAAATCCCATTTCACCCCTCCATTTGTTCCAAATGCCTGTTGAGCTCAGCCTTAAATTTATTTAGGCTATCAACTTCCACAACAAAAGATAGAAGTCTGTTACACCAATCAACTACCCGTTCACTAAAGGCAAATTTCTGCACATATATTCTACAACCATCTTTCCTCAATTTGAATCTATGCCCTCTCAGGTTCTTAATCTGAGCAAGAGGAAGAATCCCATCAGCATTCAGCTTTCTCAACCCATTCAAGGCCTTATATACCTTAATCAGATCACCTCGTAGGCGCCTACTCTCTAGGTGCTGCAATTTGCAGAACTTAAGCCTTTTTTTGGTAAGAGCACCCCTTTGTTCCCATCACCAATCTTGTTGCCGTTCTTTCTACTCTTTCTAGCAACTCTACATCCTTCCTAAAATTAGGTCTCCAGACCTATACAATGTACTCTAGGCTGGCTTGACCATTGCCTTGTACAATATGATAATCACCTCCCTGTCCCTGCTAGCAAAATTCCTATACATCACTGACAAGATTCCATGACCTGGCCTGGCAGCCTGTCTACACTGCTCAGCAAACTTCTTATTTGACTGCACAATTACCCCAGGTCTTTTCCACTTCCCTGAGTATAGTACCACACAGTTGGTATGTTTCTCTTGGGTTATTGCTACCCACATGCAGTACTTTGCATTTGTCAATATTAAACTTCAGTTGCCACTTCTCAGCCCATTTGCCCAACTTATCTAGATCCAGCTGGAGTAGCATACGGTCTTTATTCTTTAACAACCCTGCCAACGTTTGTATCATCTTCAAACTTGAAGATTAAGCTTGATATACCTTCATTGATATCACTGATAACTACAAAAAACAACAATGGACCCAACACCGAACCCTGGGTAACTCCACTAATAATATTAGTCCACATAGTGCAGCGTCCATTTATTACCACTCTCTGCCATCTCCCACTCAACCATTCCTTTATCCATTGTAGCAATTTACCCTTATTGCCATTACTCTCCAATTTGTACAGGAATCTTCCATGTGCAACAGTATCAAAAGCTTTCCTGAAATCCAAGTATATGATATCAATATTATTTTTGACATTCAGTTCCTTTGTGACCACATCATAGTATCCAATCAAACTGGTCACACAAGACCTCCCTTTAACAAACCCATGCTGTGTCTTAACTACTACTGCAGTCATGTCTAGATGATCCTGCAATGCTTCTTTAACCAGACCACATTATTTTCCCCTGAACACAAGTTAAACTAACATGTTCTATAGTTATTTGTGTCACCTTTTGAACCCCCTTTGTGAATTGGTGATACATTTGCACAACTCCAGTTCACGGGGACCTCCCCTGAGTCCAAGGAAGCGCTCATAATTTATGGCCAGGGGTTTGCTTACTTCCTTTACTGCCTCCTTTAATGTAACTGGATAGATCCCATCCACCCCAGATACCTTCCTTATGTTTAACTTCAACAATTTCTCTCTACTTTGCTCTCAGTTATTACAAATCACTTAGCTTCCAGTTAGAGTTTGATAAACTTCTGGCATTCCCCTCATTAAATAACTCCTCATGTGTGAATGTAGATGCAAAATACTCATTCAGTTTATCAGCTACCCGAGCATGATCATCAATAGTCAACTCATCTATGTTAAGTGGTCCAATCTGATTCATCCCTTTCCTTCTAGAGTTGACATAAGTAAAGAATTCTTTGCTGTTTTTCTTTGCATCCTTTGCCAAAAATTTCTCGTAATCTGCCTTCGCCTGCTTAACCTCCTTTGTGACTTGATTATAGACTGGCTTATATCTGCCGTAGGCTTCTTTGTCACATGATAATTTATATGCATCCCATACATTTTTGTTCTCTGCCACAAGCCTCATTAATTCATCTCACATCCATTTAGGCCTGAACCTTGAACAGTATTTCTTAGTTGGAATGAAAAGCCTAGTAGCCTCCAAGATTAAGTCCCTGAAGGCTTCCCATTTAGAATTCAACATTGGTAACATCATCAGTTGACCCTACTGTACAGAATTTAAAAACTGTCTTAGACCCCTGCAGTCACTTTTACAAAAGCAAAAGCCCTTTCCTTTAGCCTTGATGGTAGTTACATCTTTAAGTAATTCCCATATCAGTACATTGTGATCACTGTCACCCAGTGGTTCCTTTATCCGCAAATTCTTAATGCATGAATAATCACTGCTGATAATCAGATCAAGAGTATTACTCCCTCTGGTTGCTGTAGAAAACAGTCATCCAATTAATCCAAAAAAGTATTGCTAGTGTGCGAGTGACCAATCCACAAGTTCCAGTCAATATCTGGAAAGTTAAAATCCCCCCCCCCCTTATAAGACATTCTGATTTACTGGCCCACTCTATTTCTCTGCACAATTGCTCATTATACTCATCAGATTCATTAGGCCTATAACACACACCTACTCTCATTTTTCCTTTCCCAGTGCTTATGTCACACCTAACAGACTCAACATTGCATTGTCCCCCAACATCAATTGGATGCACTTCCTTAGATTTTATGCATTTCTTAACCAACAGCATAACCTGTCCTGTCCTTCCTTACTGTCCCGTCTATACTTTCTGTACACATTTTACTCCCCAAATTCCAATTCTGCACTGCTTATATCTGTGTGACACTACATCTCTGATATCCCAACAATATCTTCCTTTGATGTCTTGATTAGCACTTCAAGCTCGTCAAATTTATTAACTATACACCTTGAATTGGTGTATATGCAAGTATACATGCACCTGTTTCTACTCTTAGTTACCCTAACACAGCCCATGTATTTATTTCTTCCACTACGACTCCCAACAATCCTGGAAATCTCCATTGCCTTGCTTTCCATGCTGCTGCTCATTCCAATACAAGCAGTGCAAGAATCACTTTTGTCTCTGCCTGCGGCCACTGTTAACCTTTTAGTCTGTGTATCCTTCCAAGTTAGCAGTTTTCCGACTCACCTAACACTGCCTCGATAGCATTGCAAACATACTTGCACCCTTTCTATTTAAGTGTACCCCATCCCTGTAGAAGCAGTCTCTCCTCTCAACAAGTACAGACCAGGCTGAAAAAAATTCAACCTTTGAGCCTTGCAAAATCTCTCCAGGGATGAATTGATTGACAAGGCTCTCATCATATACTCCCTCCTATCGTGTCTGGGCAGAATTGGAGACACTTTCACATTCAACCCTAACTCGCGACTTTTTTTTTCAACATTGACCTGTACTTGTTGAATAAATCTGCAGATCTCTTACTTTTAATGTCATTAGTTCCAATGTGTACAACAACATCACCTTTTGTGCTGTTAAAAGATGATATCTGCTCTACAACACGATCAACTTTTGCCCCTGGCAGACATAAATCTGTTCAGAGTTATGGAAGCAAGCACATGTGACTGGAGCAATGGTCTGTAGTGCAGAAACCATCAATAAAATATGTAGATTGACTTTCTTCTGTTTTCACTTTTGCAGATCAGCAGTTACATTAATTTTGACATTACACGTTTGCTGTAGGGTGAACTGTGTGCCTGAAAAAGCATGATACTTTATAAAATTCACTTGCAGTTACTTTCTATGGGAAAATGCATTAGATACATTTTAAGATAAAGATTACACTACTCTGCATTTTACCAAACTTTTATATTTAAGACACGTTGAAAACACTATTAAACAAGGCAGTGTGGTAAAAAGTCCATTAAACACTCACTTCTCATTTTAAAAACTGATCTATGATGGGTCAAATTTTTGTTTCTTTGATTTTCTTGCAGATACTTTTACTTTACAGTCTCTCTTCAGCATCTGGCAATAGTCAGCCGTCATGGTGACATTCCATCTCCCCTGATACATCATTTCTATAACTTTAATGTCCTGGTGAAACCGCTCACCTTGTTCTTCACTAACACTGCCCAGATTTTCCAGGGAGTAGTCAATGCAGGAGTGTAAAAAATGTACCTTGACACTCATTTTGCAGCTAATCCATACCTATTTTTCTCTCTTATTCATAGTTCCCTCAAAATCTCAGTCCCTCATCAGTTTGCGAATTTGAAGTCCAATAAAAATACCTTGTTTTAGCTTCACTTGGGTAATCGGGTATTGGGTACAAAGGTAGTTGAAGCAGGGACCTTTCTGAAGTAAAGCTTTCATAGACTGTTTCATTAACCCAGTTTGATGCGCGAGGGTGAAAGGAGAACAGCTTTCTACCATGATTTATAAACTATGTTCTTTGATCCAGACAACAAACTGCCCCTCTTTGACCAGACATTAACATCCTAATGCTTACTCCTTGCCCTGACTGTTCCACTCACACAAAAAGCAAGGCAATTTTGAGTAGCCAGATTGCTATTCAAATAACATGCCTATCACTTTAAAGTCAGAACAGACCAACCAACCATGTTCTTAATGCTTAATATTTGTCAACAATTTCTTCAAGTTCTCATGTTTATTTCAAATGCAGAGTGAGCTACTGGAATTGACCCATATTTATTTCCACTGTGGAGCAATGTACCTTTGAGACTCCTCTTTGATGAGTCAAACAAAATGTCTCCACTCTGCAGGATTGTAACTAATTCCTAAATAGTTTCTTAAGTCGTCTATATTACTGCAAAAAAACCATAGAATCATTCTCAGAAAAGTAGGGGACTAGTTATAATTCTTGTGTTTGTACCATGAGAAAAACATCCCATGTGCTAGATTTTATGATTTAAGTCTAGAACCAAGGAGTTCTGCAGATTCCTTTGATAAATTTAAATCTCTTACCAGATCATTGAGTTCATGCTATGAAAACAGTTGAGTGTTGGACTCAATGCCTCCAGGCATGTAGATTTTTGTTTCACCTTCAGAAGCTTCACTTTCAGCACTCTCTTCATTATAATGGAGAGCATAAAACTGTCAGTTTATCTTAATGTGGGACTGGTAAACAGAATATCAGGCTACACAATGCCTTTCTTATTCTTTACATTATATCCCCCTACATTAATGAAGTAACAGTCATTACAGTGGTGATGACAATGTGATTGTGATGCTTCATCCATGATTTGTGATGCTTGGTGATGACAATCATCACAAATCATGGGAATTGCAAATGGCACAGCCTCCTTTTTACCATTTTTCCACAATCTTGGTCATCAAGTTTCACTCCAAAATATGCACAATGCACATTTTTTTACAAATTGTGTAATATCTTGTCTTTGCTTGAAGGCTACATAGCTTCCACAAATATAACAAAATAAGTTTGGATTGTTCAAACACTTGCATGAAGACGTTTTACTACTTTTATACACAAGTCTGACATGATAACGTCAAAAATAAACTGAGTTCATACTGATAAACACTGCTGCATGGAGCTCTCTCATCTACTGGGGTAAACTCACTGTAGCAATTAATGCTAATTAAATAAGAATTAATAGCAATATAGAAAATAATGCTTATTTAATAAGCATTAATTGCTATCGTAGTAATTACTATGTAACAGTGTTAATTGCTAAGTTAATTGCTAGTTGGTACTTAATTAATGCAAAAATAAGCATTAATTAAGTGCCAACTCATGCCAGGTCTCATTTTAGAGTCAAATACAACAAAAGGAGGAAAAAAAACCCCCACCAGAATGGATGTGCAATTTGAAGCCCAGTATGAATGCTTTAAGAAATTAATATCATTAAGCCTGCACAAATCAATTATATGTCAGATAGTAGTATCTGTGTCATTAGTGGTTTTATGAGTGGTTTTATTGACTATTCAACCACTCAAATCAACTTTTGGCCATGCTTGTATAATATGAAAACCATCTGTACACATAATAACAAAATAGATTTAGTTATTACCAAAAAAACAGAAAGTCTAGTGATGCACAATTAAATTTATGTAAAAATGAAATCTATAAGCAATGTATTCCACGTGTATTCATGGGTGAATACATGTGGAAATTACAATTTCATGCATTTTATACTACACCACTGAAATCAGAAGAAATATTCTGTAAGCTGCTGATGAAAGTGCACAATGTTTGCTTTTATCTCGTTTCTCTGTAGATAATGTGCTTTCAGAGTGTGTCAATTTTCAAAAAAGCAGCCAAGAAATCAAATAAAATGGAATATAAATTATATATAAAAAAAAGAATTCTGTTTTCCAAGGCCCCATCTCATGAAAATCCACAAAAAGAAAAAATCCCAAAAGGCATAGTGTTTCAATAATCCCTAAGGCAGTTCTTGAGGTTGTCACAGACATTCTCTCAGATATGCCAGACAAGCTGTACTTGCTACCTGGGAGTCTAAAACGCTGATGGACCTAATATTCGGTTGACACTCAAGTCAAGTAGATCCAATTTCGGTGAAGTCCGGACGGTCTGTGACAGCCAAATCCTCTGCTTGCACCGTCATGATGGTGGGACTGTTAGTAATCCTGGGTATAACCTCCATGCACAAGCACACAGTGGGTGACCACCCAGGTGTGAACCAATGTAAGCAGGGGTCGAGGTGTGGCGGCCACACCACATGGAGGAATGCCACCTCTCTGTGTTACCAGGCAGTACTAGGAGGTAGATGACTCTAATCAACCGGTGCAATACCACCACTTTGCTTATTGGAGGCTTGAAGTGGTGGAACCCATGTTTAGTCTCCAGAGCTAAGTTCCAGTCAACCCTTTCCCATCTCTTCCATCATGTAGTATGACTGATGACTTTTGAGGTTATGATGAACATCGTGGTGAGACCCAATCTTCCTTACATTTTGAGGGTACAGCTCTAAAATGGTATTCGCAGGCCGGCGGCTAGTTAGTACACCGGACCAAATAGTCTCCAAATACTCTGCTAAATAGTGACTGGAAGGAGTCCGAGTAGTGTGTATGCGGGGGGGGGGGATTGACGAGGCCACGTTATGTTAAGGATCTGGGTATATTCTTACCATGTGTACACCATATCCAAAAATTTCATTACTTCATACAGCATGTCCCACCCACTTTTTCTTACTATTGAATACACAATGAATTGTCAAACTAATAGAGTAAGCTTATCTGAGAAAAGATCTAAACTTCCCAAACACTCCCTAATTCATTTCACAAATATACGTGGTCTGAATTCTAATCTCAACGATGTACATTTCCACTTGCAGTCTGCAAAACCCCATGTACTTTTTCTGACAGAATCTCAGTTATCGGTTGATTCAACTACTGCTCATCTCAGTTGTCCAAATTATTTGCTGTATAATTTCGCCTCAAAGGTGGTACTTGTGCATATGTCCATTCCGATATTCCCTGTCAGAGACTTGGTAATTTGGAATCTCCTCTCTTTAATCTTCTCTGGCTTAAAATCTCTCTACCTCATTGTGTCAAATTCATCTGTTGTCTCTACCGTTCTCCCAACTCCACTAATCACTTGGAACTCTTTGACTTCCTCTCTTTGCAACTTGACTTTATGCAGTCCAACTTTCCTAACAGTGAAGCAATATTCCTTGGTGATTTTAATGTTCACAACTCCAGCTGGCTTTTGTTTTCTAGTAACACTGACCCAGCTGGTCGAGATGCTGAGTCTTTTGCAATTACTAATGATCTTGCACAGATTATTCATTTACCTACAAGAATACAGGAAAAGTGGTAGATGACTTTCATCAACTGGTGAAATACCACCACTTTGCTTATTGGAGGCTTGAAGTGGTGAAACCCATGTTTAGTCTCTAGAACAAAGTTTCTAGCACCCCCCCCCCCACCACCACCCCATACTTCTCTTTCAACCCATGCACGGTACTAAGTACTATAGGTTTTGATACCTTTCGTGTTTGGGGTTTTCATACAACATACTTGAGCTTTTTCTCACAAACAACCCTTCTAAGTACACGGTTGAAGTGAGAGATCCTTTAGGCACCTCAGATCACAACTTGGTGATTGTCTCTTCTCCAATGGAGCCTTTATCTCATAGCTATTCCTAACCTCGTATTGTTTGGCATTACAAGAATGCAAAATGGGATGACCTGCAAGATTTCTCTTTTTATTTCCCTTGGTCGGATTACTGTTTCAAAACTTCTGATGTTAAATGTTTCTCAGATCATGTCAGTGAAATTATTCTTGCAGGAAGGGAATCCTTTATCCCACACTCCGCTTTAAAATCTCGTCCTTTAACTAAACCTTGGTTTTCCAATAAATGTGCTAAGGCTGTTCAAGAGAAGAACGTTGCATATCTTAATTGCCTAGTTTCTAATTCTTCCGTTTCATTTTCTGCCTACACCAAAGCTCGCCACAATTGTAAAGCAGTTATTAATCAGTCCAAACTAGAGTTTGAACAGGCTAAGAGTAGAAAACTTGCTTCTTGCCCTAACAGTAGCCGAGCATTCTGGTCTCTTGCCAAAGCTATTGGCTGCAACTTTGCCCATCTCTGCTCCCACCTCTGTCCAAACCAGATGGTTCTGTTGTCACTTCAGCCAAGGATAAAGCTGACCTGCTAGCATCCCACACCTCCCACCATTCCCAACATGCTACATTCAATGCTTCCTGTGGTCTTCCTTCAAAGGGATGTCAGAAGGATTTTGACGAATCTTGATGCTAAGAAAGCTCCAAGTCCTGATGGTATTTCTCCACTTGTTCTCAAAACCTGTGCTCCTGAACTTACTCCTGTTCTTTGTCACCTTTTTTCCCTTTCTTATTCCAAAGGTGTTTTTCCTTCTGCTTGGAAATTTTCTCATATCCAACCAGTTCCTAAAAAGGATGATAAATCCCTCCCATCCAATTATCGTCCCATTGCAATTACTTCTACTCTTTCTAAAGTATTGGAGAAATCAATTAACTGCCAACTCTTAAACTACCTAGAAACCTTCCGTCTGATCAATGATCGCCAGTATGAATTCCGCCAGTGTCGATCCACTGGTGATATTCTGGCTTATGTTACTCATTTATGGACTAATTCAATGGAAAAGTTTGGTGAAACACAAGCAATTGCTCATGACATCTCAAAGGCTTTTGATCGTGTTTGGCATAAAGGTCTTCTAAACAAGGTTCCATTTTATGGTTTGCCAACTGTTTTTTGTAATTGGTTATCCAGTTTTCTCTCTGATCGCTCACTGAGGGTGATGGTAGATGGCTCTCTGTCTTCTAACTTCTCCACTAATGCCGGTGCCTCTCAAGGTTCAGTTCTTTCCCCCGCTATTTTCCTCTTGTATATTAATGACCTTTTTCCATTGACTGGAAATCCTATCCATAGTTTTGCCGATGATAGCACATTGCATTCCACATTCCATTTTGAGAAACCTTTTCCTGCTCATTCAGCTTCAATTTCTCGAAAATCTGCTACCAATTCCTTAAATGCCGATCTCCAGGTAATTCTCCAGTGGGGCAAAGACAACTTAGTTGATTTCAATCCTTCTAAAACTCAGTCTTGTCTTATATCACACAAAAAGGATTCTTCTGCTCCTATGCTTATCTTTGGTGACATTCCAATTTCTAGGCAAAATGATATATCTCTTTTGGGGATTACCCTGACTTCTAAATTCTCTTGGCACAAGCACATTACAAATATTGCCGCATCTAAAAAACTTGGTTTTCTCTTTCGCTCTAGACGTTTCTTTTCTTCCAAACAGCTGTTCACTCTTTATAAATCACAAATCCGTTCGACCATGGAATAGTTTCCATATCTGGGGTGGTGCCCCCAGATATGGAAAGACTCGCTGTCTCATAGATGTACTGTTTCTGCTGCATGCCTCTTCTACAGATATTTCCATGGGCACAGTTCTTCTGAATTGGCTTCTATAATTCCCGCCCTCTCTTTAAAAACAGTCCGAACATGTCTCTACCAGCCAACATCCATTTACTGTCTAACTTCAAACTCACAGAACCAACTTTTCATCTTCCTCGTTTATTCATTCAACTGCCATTTTCTGGAACAACCTTCCTTCATATGTATTTCCTGAAAATTACAGTCTACAGAAGTTCAAATCCTGTCAACAAATATCTTCTTTCATCTTCTCAACCTCCAACCCAAGCACGGTACTAAGTACTATAGGTTCTAATACCTCTCGTGTTTGGGGTTCACATAAAAAAAAATTTAAAAAAACCCTGCCAAGGCCTGGGCTGAGCAGCAGTGTTCCTATGCTATGCTATGATAACCTTGAATGCAAAGTAATTACCTAGTCAAGAACTGAAAAAAACTAAACTTAAAAACCTATAAAGAAGAAAAATAATAATAAATCTTTAATAAGGATGACTGGAACTTTGAATTCCTTTGTGATCAGCTAAAATGCTCAGAAGAGAGCAGAGGACTTCTGATTGTGTGTGGAGGGGGGGAATGAATAAATAAACATAAGAGGTGAACTAATAATATAATATAAGGGGATCATTAACAGATGAAAGAAAATAATAGAGCACGAGCCACAAATGCTGTGAGATATTTTGCATCTATTAGAATAAGACCAGAAGGTTATTACTATATTTAATACCACTCATATACCATGTGAAATTAATAATATAGTTTATTAAGCTATTTACCTAAACTACTATACATTAAGGTGACATTTCAGGCATTTTACTGATATCCATCATCAGAACATGCTGCTGACAGACTCCTCTTGATGATGCTCCCAGACACCTGATGTGCATATCTGGGGATATTAAATATAGTAATAATCTTAATCTTAATGGAAAACAACATAACGACCTTCCCCAACTATATAAGACCAGAAAGGATTATCAGTTTCTGACTTTGTAAGTGATCTATGATTGATCAATGCTGTCACAGCAAAAGGCAATTGCATAAGCTTTTTAAAATACTCTTCTCTTTATTTCAATTTTACAGTCACCAATTCTTAACAACACTTCATTGATGTATCAACTTTACTTATTTACCTTTTTATTTTATACTAGTTCACCAAAGTGCATCCAAAATCAATCTTGTATAAGGCAAAACTAGAAATGTCACAATATTTCATCAAATAATTATGCTTAATTCAACTTAAATGAATAATAATATTATTAATAAAAATTAATATTTTATCTGTTTAAAAACAAAAACCAAAACCAAAACGAGCTACAGATGGCTGCCTATGCCAACATCTGCCACTACCTAAAGATACTGTACAATAATAAAAATATCACCTTACCTCTAATCTTAAATCGATAGCCATGTTCTTTAAAAATGTTCCCTGTTCAATAGGACCAACAGTCATAACTATAATTATATTAAATTCACTTTATGAATAATAGCATTATTATTAGTTCAAAAAACTAATAAATAAAAGCATATACTAAAACATTCATGCATTTGGGCAGGTACTGTACTAACCTCAATGAAAAAAAGTATTTTGCCCTTCTAATCTGATAAAATACAGTACAGCCACTCCCCGGCTTACGTAATACTCGACTTATGAAAATTCGACTTTATGTGTTTTTGCCAGCCAGTGTAAACTTAAAAAAATTGTGGAAACATATTTTGCATCCCGTAGGAATAAATGGAGGTATCGTGAAAATATCATAATGTGAACCCAACAACACATTGTTTTTTTTTGGTAATTCGTTCCAAGACCTCGTAAGTTGAAATTTTCGCTATATAACTAAGCTATTTATCTCTCTAAAAGATCATTTTTATAATGGAAATTGCACTACACTTTCATCATTATCATGTGTTCCGTTATAAGAATCAATTTTGAATGCCTTGTAATATTTTTCTAAAACACATTTCTGGAGGTCACTGCCATAAAACAATAAAAACAATTTGCACTTACCGGTTTATTGGGCTTTTCTGTTAGCACAACCTATTATAAATGGGTAGTAAACTCGATCTTATTGCATTTACGATAATACCAATAACTGGAATTGTATGGGTTTTTACATTACGGTATTATGATGAAATAAGTTCCCCCTCACTGAAATTTTCAATCATATAAAAAATATAAATAAATTTTCAGAATCATCTCTTCATTCCTATTTAAGTAAATAGGAATGAAGACTTAAGGTGTAACATGGCCTCTATTAACTGTGTAGATATCGCACAGAGAACGAATACAATTCAACTGTGGTATGCTTTTAAAACATTAATCACAGACGCCTTGAATGCGTATTTACCATTAAAGAAATACTCCACGAGGAGGGTTCCAAGTTGGATGAATAGTGAAGTTGCCACATTACTTCAGCAGAAAAAGGTGGCATGGAAAAGTTACACAGCAATAAAAAGTACTGAAGCCTATAACAGCTACAAGATGATCTGTAATAGAGCCACAGAAAAGGTTCGACAGGCAAAGGCAGTTTATGAGAAATCGCTAGCAAACAGAGCAAAGAGGGGGGGGGATAAGGAATACTTCACATATATAAATGCTAAGAAGAGCAGGACAAACCAGATCGGACCTTTATGTAAGGGAAAGGGGATAGCAGTAAATACACCAGCTGCTGTTGCAGATGAACTCAACAGTTATTTTGCATCGATATTTACAGAAGAAAAACCTTTTGTGGGAATGGGAAATTGTGGGAGCGAAGTTGAAAAATATATAATTAACGATATTGAAATTTCGCAAGATTATTTAATGAAAAAACTTTCAAGCCTACAGGCCAGTAAGGCTCCTGGAGTTGATGGAATGTACCCTATAATCTTAAAGGAGGTGGCAAGTGAGTGCATTGAACCAATGAGGCTAATTATGCGAGCATCACTAGACTCTGAGGAGATTCCGTTGGATTGGAAAAGTGCCAATGTATCTCCCATATTATGTATTCACTCTTAGAACCACCCATAAGGGTGGTTCTAAGAGTGAAGTGGGAAATTATCGACCTAAAAGTCTGACTTCAGTGGTACGGAAAATCATGGAGGCAATGATCAAGGGTTGAATTCAGGATCATTTGGATAGAATCGAAATTCTCAAGGATACTCAGCATGGTTTTGTAAAGGGAAAATCACGTTTAACAAATCTTGTTCGCTATTTTAAAGGGTCAATCATGAGCTGGATTTAGGGAATAATTTCGACATTGTTTATTTAGATTTCAGCAAAGCTTTTGACTCAGTCCCATATGAGCGGTTGCTTTATAAGCTGGAACAGGTTGGAATCACTGAGAAAATCCTTAGATGGATATCAGGATGGCTTCAGGGAAGGAGGCAGAGGGTTGTGATAAATGGCTATTCCTCAGATTGGGATGATATAAGAAGTGGGGTTCCCCAAGGATCAGTATTAGGACCACTGTTGTTTTTAATTTTCATAAACAACATTGATGAAGGGATAGAGAGTGTGATGTCTAAATTTGCAGATGATGTAAAAATTGGTAGAGTAGTTAATGATCACTGTCAAGCTTCTTCAGAGAGACCTAGATAGACTTCAGGAATGGTCAGAAAAATGGCAGCTATGCTTTAATCCAACAAAGTGTAAGGTATTACACCTGGGAAACAGTAATCCCAAAATAACTTATTCACTTTGTGGAGTTCAACTAAACCCAGTACTGGAGGAAAGGGATTTGGGTGTTACAATACGGTCAGACATGAAATTCTCTGAGCATTGGAAACACCGTGTCCTATCGATGCTCTATCGAACTTTTGCAAGTAGAGATAGGGACGTGATAATCCCATTATATAAGGCTTTTGTTAGACCACACTTGGAATACTATGTTCAAGTATGGAGATCGCACCTAAAGAAAGACATCGAGCTTCTTGAAAGGGTGCAAAGACAGGTAGGTAACTCGCCCGGTGAGATCGGCTTCATAAATCCTTATGAAGAAAGACTTCGAATATGTGGGTTGCAGAGTTTGGAAACTAGACACCTTACAGGAGATTTGATTGAGGTGTTTAAGGCTCTGAGAGGCATCAGTAAAATGAATGAGGACAAAATTTTCAAGATTATAAATGATGCTAGAACTAAGGGACATAAATTCAAGTTACGGGGGGAGATGTTTAGATTGGACTGCAGGAAGTTTTATTTTAGCCAGCGAGTTATAAATTACTGGAAGATGCCTACATGGGTGGTAGAGGCTGACAGTTTGGGGAAATTCAAAGGTCATCTGGATAGTACCTTCGGGTGAGGGAAACGCATAGGATGATAGGTTTAATTTTGTTTGCTTTTATTAATTATTAATTTTTTTATTGTTTTTTTTATCATTGTTTTATTCGGGGTTTTTTTTTTTTTTTTTTTGCTGGTGCAGCATAAGCCATAGGCTTTCTTGCACCATGCGGCCATTACTAATACTAATACTTATTACAATGGTGAAGGGAAAGGGACCAACAGAAAGTGCTAGCAAATTAAACAAAACTGATTTAGAAATTAAGATGATTAATTAAGAAGTACGAAGCAGGACAAAGTTTGTCATCTATTGCACGGGAATTAGGTCTCACTGCTTCAACAATGAATACTATTTTAAGGGACAGTGCACATATAAAAGAACATGTTAAAGGATCAATGCAAGAAAGCCAAGAAAGCTTTGATATAGCACCTGAACGCTGTTTTGTGATCACTGTTCAGGTGCTATATCGAAGACAGAAAAGCTTTTAATAATAAAGATTAAAAAACAAGAATGAGAAGCAAGTGCCCCTGAGTCCAATGGCCATTCAAGCAAAAGCATCAAGTATTTATGAAGATATTAAGGATAAGTACGGCGAACCCCAAGCCAAGTTCATAGCAAGCAACGGGTGGTTTAATAGGTTCAAGCATTGCACCGGTTTTCAAAACATTAACGTATGCAGTGAAGTCACCAGTGCTGATTCTGCAGCTGCAGAGAAATTTTCTGATGTGTCGGAAAAAACCCCTTCTAAATCGCCACAGCCCTGAACTTCTGCAGCGGTGTGCTTATCAACTGGAGAGTTAATTCTGGAAATGATGCTCAAAAGGTAAAAACTTGCTGACATTATGCCTGTTTCCTTTCTCTTTTTGTAATTTTATAATTTTGAAATATTTGTAATTTTGTACACTTTTGTAATTTTTCCTGCACATGAGATAAAAAAAAATTGAATAAATAATTCTATTTACACGTTCGTCGAACATTTCTTTTTTGCTTCAATCAAATTTGCTTCAATTATATTTGCGAGTGCTGCTAAGCATCTAGGGAAATTCCAACTTACACAGAGTTCTGTAGAATGCAATACTTACATAAGTCGGGGAGTGGCTGTATTACATTTATATCCATCTCTCATTTACCTAACATTTTGTGATTGAAATTTAATCATTTTTCTAGGTATTTCTCGTTTACTATCTTGTCTAACCATCGCTCAACTGCAAGACAAATTTCATGCATAGTACAAAATATATACAAAGAAAACAGTTGGCACAGTATTAAAATATGTAAGCAAGACATGAACAGTTGCCAAAGAAGTTCATTGTATTCCAGTGAATTCAATTACATTCTTCAACACTCTTACAGAAATTAAATAATATTGATCGAGACTTGGAATTTTGTGAATGGATGATAGACAATACCACCCAGAAAACAGATACTGATGACAAGGTTGGTTCTATAGTCTGAGCACATAAAAACTTTACAGTGAATGACTGTACAGACTGACATAACTCAGTGTGCAAGTTTAATGCTAATTCCCACGAATTAGTGAAACATATGGATGTTCTACATGTTACAATGTGGGTAGTATCAATCTCTGTGAAACTACAGTCGAAGCTCTTTATAGCAACCCTCTTTTTAACATCCTATGTGGTTTGTCCCAGCCAATTTCTCATTAACCTAATGCTATTTTACATTACAAAACGACACTAAAATAAAAGGATTTCTCTATAATGACCATAAATTTCTACCTCTTAATTTGAATTTTTACTTGTTTTTTACAATATTCGCATTTAAAAATGCCACAACACTTCAAATACATTGAAGTACTTGATGAGCTTGCAGCCTGACCACGAGAAATGATTTAAGATTTTCCACATTTTTTCTCGCAACACGGTAATCAAAAGAACATCAGCTAGAAGTTCATTTCATTAGTTTTAGTGTATGTTTATTGGTATAGCTCCAAGAAAGCAGATAGCTTTGCTAATTGCAAATAAAATTAGGATTTTGCAAGCTGCAGAAAATGGTGTGCATTCTAAGACTGGCATCGCCAAACAGTTCGGCATTCCTAAGATTACTCTGTTCACTATTCTGAAAAATTGGAAAAAGATTGAAAGGATAGGATCCAGGCATGAAAGGAGAATCTCAAAAAGGTACTTTTGGAATGGCTAATGAAGATGTATGCAAAAAGCTTTCCCGTAGATGGTAATCTTTCAAAAGCTAAGGCTGAATTGTCTGTGCATCAAATGGATATTGAAGAATTTAAAAGTTCCAGAAATTTCAGACTCATCATAGCCTGTCTTTCAAAAAAGTGTGACGAAAATGCAAAAATGAAGCCATGGACATTGATGCTACAAAGGAATCGAAGGAAAATTGTTTAAAAAATATTTTGCTGACATACAACCACAATGATAACTTTAATATTGATGAAACTGGACTCTTTATTTTAAATTGCTACCAAAGAAATGTAGTGGCAGAAAAAAAAACCAAACAATGGATTACTGTTCTCCAAGCAGCAAACATATCTGGCACAGAGAAGCTCCCTCTTTTAATCACTGGGAAAGCCCTGAAACCTCAATGCTTTAAAGGTTTGAGGACATTACCAACTATGTATCAAGCAAACCAAAAGGCATGGATGACATCACAAATCTACAAAGAATGAATCAGAGACAGATCGCAGGATGAGTAAGAAGAATAGAAAAATTTTGCTGTTTGTAGATAACTGCACCCCCTCATTGTCAAGTAAATGACATATGTGCAATAACTCAAAGGCGGATTTAACGGCGGGCGCACCGGGCGGGCGCCCTGGCCCCCGACTTCCGAAGGGCCCATGCAAAACCCCAACAAATTAGTTGAACATATTAGTTCAACTAATATGTTCAACTATTAGTTCAAAACTTTGTGATTATTATTATGCTATTATTAATTATATATATATTATATTCAAATTTTATTGGAAATAAAACATTAATAGTACATAATATTTTTTACTTATTTAAAAAAATGGTTAACATGTATTTTTATTTTCCCTGTCTCTCTCTTTTTTTTAAGGGGCCCAATATTTTCTTCTGTGCCCAGGGCCTCAACCGACCTTAATCCGCTCCTGCAATCACTGTCACATACCTACCACCAAATATGATGTCAATTCTTCATCCACTTGATCCAGGTGTAATCCAGTGTTTTAAGAAAAACTACAGAAGAATGCTACATATTAAACAAAATTGTGCTATTTCTTGAAAACAAAATTTAATGTGAAATCGACATCATGCAGGCAATGTGTTTTAGCATGGGATAAAGTTGATGAAAAAGTGATCATCAACTGCTTCAAACACGCTGGATTTACCACCTCGAATGCAGTGGTGGCTCGTGACTCTGATGGTTGGGGGTGCTGTGTCTTAAAGTTACATTAAATTGCCTTGGTTATAAGGCATGTAGACATACACAGTAATAATAATAATCAAGTTAAAAATACTACAAAACATTAATTAGACATTTACCATTAACAGACTTGAACTTTTATTTATAAACAAAATCCATTCTTAGGTTTTTATTTGTTGAAAATAGATTAATAACTTTTTCATTCAAGTTTGGTGCACTGTTGACCAAGCTTTTCTTTATTGAAAGCATTGCTTGAGCATTTAGTCTTTCCTGATTCACAGTGCTCCTTAAAAATGTTTTTATTCTTTTTAATGTCGAATGGCAGTGTTCGGGCTCTGAAGTAGTCATCGGAATGGTCAAAAAAACTTTTATGAGTTTTGTAAGTTCACCAAGAACTTCAGCTAGATTATTTTCTGAGATAAATTTCAGCAAGTCAGTTAATCTGCAATAATTGTGTACATCATGTGCTATAGAAGTATGTAATTCTGTAAGAAGTTTTTCTCTTTCAATCATGGGATATGCTTCAGTAGTCTCCTGTACCTCTTCCATGGGCATTTTCATATGAAAAATAACAAAGTTCTCCTTGTTAAACAATTTAGCAGTAATTAACTACTTTGTAAAAAAATATCTCTCACCTATGTCAACACTTATATAGTCACATACTTCCTTTGCTTCAATCATGAGTGTTTTTGAAGAATTTTCACAGTACATTGAATTCCTGATTTTTAGAATGGCATTCTTAAAGTTTCCTATATATTCATGTATTTTAATTGCCTCAATTTCCCGAGATTGCATTTGATTATAAATAACTTCCACATGAGGCATTATCTGATGGAAAATTCGAGTTCTAACCAGAACTTGAATTTTCTGTTACTCAAGATGTGTGAAATTCCAGTTGCTTTTGAAATTGTCGTATCTGTGTTTCCTATCGCTTGTAGTTCCTCCATGCACTTTTTTAAGGATTCAAAATTTTCATAAACGTTTGCGTATATTGCTCACAGTGCGTATATTGAAGTTCCATCTTGTAGGGGAAGGTCGGGCAACACAGCTGTCCATATGCTTTCTGAGAACAGAGAGATGCTGTGGTGATCTCAAGAAACATGTTGGTATCAACATGAGGTTCGAAATGAATATTCTTGAATATTACTTGCTGCATTTCTCATCATCAGATTCAGTTGGTGTGCATAGCAATGAATAAAATGTGCATTTTTGTACACTTTTATTTTAGCCTGAACTCCCCCTTCCTTGTCTTTCATCACACTAGCGCCACCAAATGTCTGAGCAACCAGTTTTTGAGTATTTGCTTCAAGGATTATGTCTAACTGATCTAGAATGCACTTCAATATTCCGTCTGCTGTTTGGTTTTCCAGAGTGAAAAAGCCCCAAAAACGTTCAAAAATGTCTCCATTCAGTTCATATCTCAGAACAATTACTATTTGTATATATTCTGAAACATCTGTTATGTCATCAGCCATGACAGCTACGAATGAAGCTTCTTTAATTTCTCTTTTTATTTCATCCCGGCATATTTGCAGCAAACAGTCAAGGATATCATTCTGAATAGTTTTTGAAATGCCTTTAAATGCTGCATTACTTTCTAAATGGTTCTTTAAATTGGAATCTACTGTACAGGCGAAATTTATTAATCCTCTGAATACTCCTGGATGTTTAAAATTATCTTTTTTGTCATGTCCACGTAAAGGAATTGCAAACTGTCCACAAAATTTAATGCAGTCTATAATTTTAGATAATACCTCACGATTCTTGGTAACTTTTCTGTTATGTTTGCAAATTGAAAGTCTGTAGGCCTCACTAAGCTGTTCTTTAATATTTATGCTTCCTAAAAGCAATAGTGAAACACATTATTAGCATTAGTAGAGGCACATGATGCAAGAAAGCAAGCCTATGCACCATTAGCCAAAAAAAAATCTCCCATTTCACAGTTCATTCCAAATACCTGTCCAGCCCAGCCTTAAATTTATTTAGGTTATCAACTTCCAGAACAAAGGATGGAAGCCTGTTCCACCAATCAACTACCCACTGGCTAAAGGCAAACTTGCACATCTATCCTACATCTGTCTTTCCTCAATTCGAATTTATGGCCTCTCAGGTGATTATTCTGGGCAAGAGGAAGAATCCTATAAGCATTAAGCATGCTCAAACCATTCAAAGCTTTATACACCTCAATCAGATCACCTTGCAGGTGCCTAGTCTCCAGACACTGTAATTTGCAAAAATTAAGCACAAATATTAGTAAGAGCAACCCTTTGTTCCATTCACTAATCTTGTTGCCCTCCTCTGTACTCATTCCAACAGCTCTACATCCTTAAAATGAGGCTTCCAGACCCGTATACAGTACTCAAGGTGTGGCCTGACCATTGCCTTATACAAGGGGATAATCACCTCCTTATCCCTGCTATAAAAATCCCTGTATATCATTGACAAGACACCATGAGCTAATATGTTTCTTCAAACTCTCATGTTTTAAAGTTTTTTCTTTCATTCTGTTTATGTTTGTAAAGCCACTTTTTGTCCACTTTAAGTCACCTCCGAACAGTAAACATGGAAAACAAAACAATGCATTTTTAACTTCACAACCACAAAGTCAACTTTTCCTTTGGTACCAAAATTCAGTTTCAAAATTGAGAATATATTTCTTATTATTACTTATTCCCCACTGAGAAATTTGAATCTGTGGTGTGGGGGTGACCTTCTTTTTTAATCACATTTGTTTCTTGGAGAGATAATTGTGTTATCAACTTAGTTTTTCAAAGTTGCTGAAGTTTATTAACTGTCACACGATTTACTTCATGGGAAAGCATGGAGGCCACGATTGAATCAAATTTCACAAAATCGTGTATCGTAGAAATAATGTTTTACTTACACATCACCTCATAATATAACTTCAACTTACCAAATTCAAGCTCAATTCGCAATTAAGCTGTAATGACATAATTACACAGATATTATTTAGTTACTTAATGGGAATTCGGGCGAATAAGAAAAAGACACCAACATTGTGGCTACACACCCATCCTGGTCAACGATGAAATCTGCACTGCACACTTTACAGCGACTTTGATTCGTTTCACCTATAAAAATATATATTGGGAAGTTGCCAATATGCTGGTTGCCAATGGCAACCAAGTACCAGATATTTAGTGGAATGCAAAATGTGTCACTGCCTGGTGCAGTGAGGCCTATGGTTAATTAAACTTCAAAGTTGGAAACAGTTTAATGTTTTTATTCATTTATTATTGAAATGATTACTGGAAATAGAGGATGCGCATACTATATGCGAGTCCTGTTAATAAAAATATTCAGCACGTTGTATTGTTCTTCTCAAAATTTCATATAACTCTGTTCACTGTATATCTAGATTTAAATAGCTGGGGTGCCTACGGACTAGCCACTCCTGCTTGAATGATGCAATGTGTGAAGTTTTGCATGTATCTTACTTTATTAATTGTGAAGAACAATCCAATAATAGCAAAGAAATATTTGAGCATGTGCATTATCACTTAAACGTGCAGGAAAACGTAAGCTTCAAAGATTACGCAGAAGTGGATGCAGACATTGAATGTTTCAGTATATGCACAAATGAAGAGGAACTCATTGAAGACATAATGGAATCTTCCAAAATTTGTAGTGATGAAGATGAGAAACCTAGTGTGGTTGAACAAGAAGTTTCAGTGAAAGATGCTCACCAAGGATTAGAACTTGTACGTTGATATTTTCAAGCACAGCCTAACTGCAAAAGTGAAATAACTGCTATCGCACACCTTCATAATTCTCTTTTAAAACATGCTCTACCATTGAAATAGCATGTTTTCACAGATTATTTTAAAGTATGAAACAATTGTCTTGATAGGTATGTAGTGAAATTTACAATTTAATTGTAATCATTCTACAATCAATGCAAAATTTAAAACCATAATTTTATTGTTTGATACTGTGATACATATTATAAAGTTGTCTCAGGCGATGGTAGCATAGCTTTTTCTCCTGTAAACCCCGGTTTTCCATCTGACAAACAGAAAATCAACCACAGAACACACCCAATTTACAGACAGTATACACAGAGCAATATGGCCTTAGTTGCCAATGCTCCAAAGTCCTATTACAACAACAATATATTAAAATAAGATTATACTAAATTGTATTAGTAGAACTACATTAAATATTTAAGCTTTTACTAGTTTTATTTCTGATTTTATGAGCAATTGATATTAGCATTAGTAGAGGCATATAACGCAAGAAACCAAGCTTATACAGCATCAACCAAAAAAAAAAACCTTCCTATTTCACCCATCCATTCACTTTAAATGTTTGTCTAGTTCTCCCTTGAATTTATTTAAGCTGTCAACTTCTACGACAGATAGAAGTTCGTTCCAGCAATCAACCACATGCTGGCTAAAGGCATAATTTCCGCACATCTATTCTACAACTGTCTTTCCTCAATTTGAATTTATGTCCCCTCAGGCAATTAATCTGGGCAAGAGAAAGAATCCCATCAGCACTGAGCTTGCTCAAACCATTCAAGGCCTTATACACCTCAATGAGATCACCTCGCATGTGCTTAGTCTCCAGACACTGTAATTTGCAGATCTTAAGCCTTTCTTCATAAGAACAACCTTTTGTTCCATTCACTAATCTTGTTGCCCTTCTCTGTACTCGTTCCAGCAGCTCTACATCCTTCCTAAAATGAGGCCTCCATACCTGTATATAGTACTCAAGGTGTGCCTGACCATTGCCTTATACAAAGGGGATAATCACCTCCTTATCCCTGCTAGAAAAATTCCTGTATATCATTGACAAGACACAATGATCTACTCTTGCAGACTATCTGCACTGCTCAGAAAACTTCATATCTGACTCCACAATTACTCCCAGGTCCTTTTCATTCTTTACCACCATGAGTGTAATACCACACAGTTGATATGTTACTCTGGGGTTACTGCTACCCATATGCAGTACTTTACATTTGTCAATGTTAAACTTCAGTTGCCACCTCTCACTCCATCTGCTCAACGTTCCTAGATCCTGTTGCAGTAGCTCACTGTCATTAGTGTCATTAACAACCCCGCCAACATTTGTATCACCTGCAAACTTAGACATTAAGCCTGATATGCCTTCATCAATATCATTAATAAATACAGAAAACAAAACTGAACCCTGGGAGACTCCACTAATAACATTTGTTCACAAAGAGCAGTGTCCATTGATTATCACTCTTTGTCTTCTCCCACTCAACCATCCCTTTATCCATAGTAGCATTTTGCCCTTAATGCCATACTGCTCCAATCTGTATAGTAGTCTTGCATGTGCAACAGTATCAAAAGTTTTCTTAAGATCCAACTATATGATATCAAAATTATTTTTTGCATCCAGTTCCTTTGTGACCACATCAGTGTCCAATCAAATTGGTCAGATAAGCCTTCCCCTTAACAAACCCATGCTGTGTCCGAACTATTACTGCAGTCTTATCTAGATGATCCTGCAATGCTTCTTTAACCAGTGTCTACATTATTTTCCCTGGAACACAAGTTAAACTAACAGGTCTATAGTTACTTGTGTCACCTTTTGAACCCCCTTTGTGAATTGGTGATACATTTGCACACCTCTGGTCAATGGGTACCTACCCTGAGTCCAAGGAAGCTCTCATAATTATGGCTAAGGGTTTGCTTACTTCCTTTGCTGCCTCCTTTAATATAACTTGATAGAATTCATCCACCCCAGGTGTCTTTTTTATGTTTATCTTCAACAATTTCTCCTCCACTTTGCTCTCAGTTATTAAAAAATCAGTTAACTCACTACCATAATTTAATACACCTCTTGTATTCCCCCCCTCCTCCCGAATAACTCCTCATGTGTAAATGTAGATGCAAAATATTCATTTAGTTTGTTAGCTACTTGAGCAGGATCATCAGCAGTTGAATCATCAATATCAAGTGGACCAATCTGATTAATCCCTTTCCTTCTAGAGTAGGGGTTCTCAACCTGGGGGGAATTCCCTCCCAGGGAAGAATTATAGGATTGGTATTGGGGGGGGGGGATTTCGATCACAGATTGGCAGACTCAAACTGTTGGAATATTGATCTTTCTACAAATTAAAATTCTACAGATTGTACATAATCTATAGGACATCACACTTTATTGGATGTCACATATTAAATTAAAAATAAAGATAAATATTTCACTTTTTTATCATTTTGGAATGCACCTTTTGAGTCAGACAATCTTAGAAAGGGGGAGGGGATGACATCAATATTGGAAAGGACGGGAATCACATTCTGACATATGATAAAAAGGGTGCATGGGCCAAAAGGTTTGAGAACCACTGTTCTAGAGTTTACATAAGTAAAGAACTCTGCTGTTTTTCTTTGCATCCTTTGCCAAAGATTTCTCGTAATCTGCCTTCGCCTGCCTAACCCCCTTGATTACAAACTACTTTCTATGTGCCATAGGCTTCTGTGTCACCTGATGCATCCCTGAGGCTTCCCATTTAGAATTCACCTTTAAGAAAGCAATAGCCCTTCCCTTTAGCCTTGATGGTAGTTACATCGTTAAGTAATTCTCACATCAGTACATTGTGATCACTGTCATCCAGTGGTTCCTTTATCTGCAAATTCTTAATGCATGAATAATCACTGCTGATAATCATATCAAGAGTATTACTCCCTCTGGTTGCCTCTCAAACATGTTGCTGTAGAAAACAGTCATCCAATAAATCCACAAATGTCTTGCTAGTATGCAAGTGACCAACCCCCAAGTTCCAGTCGATATCTGGAAAGTTAAAATTCCTCATTATAAGTCATTCTGATTTACTGGCACACACTATTTCTCTGCACAATTGCTCATTATATTCATCAGATTCATTAGGCCTATAACACACACCTACTATCATTTTTCCTTTCCCAGTGCTTATATCACACCAAACTGACTCAACACTGCCCTGTCCACCCATGTCAGCTGGATGCACTTTCTTAGATTTTATGTGTTTCTTAACTAATAACATAACGCCTCCTCCCTTCCTATCCTGTCTATCCTTCCTGTATATATTGTACTCCCCAAATTCCAATTCTGCATTGCTAATATCTGTGTGACACCATGTCTCTGATATCCCAGCAATATCTGCCTTTGATGTCTTGACTAGCACCTCAAATTTATTTACTACACTCCTAGCATTGGTGTACATGCAAATATACATGGAGCTGTTCTTATTCTTAGCTACCCTAACAGCCCATGTATTTACTTGTTCCGCAATGACTCCCAGCAGTCTCTGAAATTCCTGGCACCTTGTTTTCCAGGCTGCTGCTCATTCCATTAGAAGCAGTGGAAGAATCAATGTCAACTCTGCCAATGGCTATTGTTAATCTATTAGTCTGTGCATCCCCCCCAACAAGCTAGCAGTTTTCCGACCCACCTAACACTGCCTCAATAGCATCAACAAATGTTTTTGCACCCTTTCTATTTAAGTGTATCCCATCCCCGTAGAAGAAGTTTCTACTGTTAATGTCCTTCCGATATAACAACCATTTTTCTTATTCTCCTGGGGAGTCATTATATAGAGCTTTGACTGTATTTATAAAGACAAATAGTTTCACATATTATTTGTTTTCAATATCATATGGTTAAAAATGTATTTGTTAAAGAGGAAATGTATGGCAATAACGATTTTTTACCAGCAAGAATGTGCTTCCTCATAATCTTATTACATGACGTGGAAAACTTTGAAAAAAAACTTGGTTGATTAGTGGATTGGTTGACTCAGTCCAGTGAAATTCACCCTACCTTTCTCCAGCCCTAATATCTAATATCAATCACAGTGAGACATAAAACTAACAACTGAGGAACTCAAACAGCAAATGGCTGATGTACTTACACAAGTCAACTGCTTGTAAAACATTGCAAGTTATGCAAGGATGATGATGGGCAACCATTTTTAATATTTAAATTAGCACTCTCTGTGGCCTTTCAAATGCAAGTTCCAGTGTACTACTATACCAAATCTTTTTCACAGGAGCACATCCAAAATTAGTATTATTTTTATAGGACACTATTTCAGGGGTTGGTAACTTTTGTTCTGGTGCTGCCAAGAACCATTTCAATCAAGTGGTATCAGGTGATAATTTTATTTAATTGCTCCAACAAAACATTGTCATGGCTGCCTGTTGAAAGCTGATATGCAGATGTCACATTTAAATTTAAATTGAATGAAATTTAATTTAAAATTTCATTCAAGTACTGCCCCTGACCCTCCTCCACCCTCCTGTGTGCATCCATTTTTTAAAAATAGATAAGGTAGTTTTCTTATACATAACAGATCCTGATACCAAAAATTTTTTCACTGAACTCAGCTTAACACCACTAAAATGGTGCCAATGCTTGCCTCTATACATGGCCATGTTAATAATTCTATTCATTTCATACCTTTATTTTGAACCATTTTCTTTAGGTAACTAAAGTCCACATCAGCAGTCAGGTCTGCTATTCCAGGCTCACAAAGAGGATCGTGCAAAGCATGATTATGAAATCCCTGCAATTATTGAGAAAAAAAAATAAAAATATATATATATATATATATATATATATATATACAGTATATATTTATTTATCCATATATAATGTCACAAAGCAGAAATATTTAGTAGCATATTTATGATAGAGCAATCAGATGCTGATAGCCACAACCAGAACAAAAGTGAGTTTTAAAGTCTAAAAATAAAATGTTAAAAAAAAAAAAAAAAAATGAGAATTATGCCATGTTTAAGTAATTTTGAAAAGGGAATATTTATAAAAAAAAAAAAAAAAAATAGCCTAGTTTAATATATTGTAGAAATAATTACATTAATACAGGTTGTTTCAGAAACAGCTTTACAACTTTGAAAGTGAATATAAATTTAATTAGAGAATGCAAGCAAATTCCAATTCTTTTTTAAAATGTCAAATTGTAGCAAAACATTTCAAGTTTTACCTCAGATAGTTATGGTTCAATGTGACTTCCATTTGTAATGCAGCAGACATCCCACCTGTAATCAATTTCTTGCCACATGTGGCATAGCACCTCTGGTGTCACTTCTGCAACTGTGGCAATAATTCGAGTTCAGAACTCAGTGACATTTGCAGATAAGGGTGGTGTACACTAGATCTTTAACAAATCCCCATAAGAAAAAATCCATCCAAAAATCCGCCCCTCAACCAATCCACCCACCAACCTGGGAAACAGGTGTTGAGGTGCTCGTCGCGCACTTCTCTGTAATTAGTGCGTTATAGCCTAAGTTGCTGATGCATGAACAAATATAACAACAACAGCAGCAGCAGCACACTTCTCCAAGGTAATGAGGGGGTGCGCCATCTTTCTGGAAGTGAATGCATCCTTCTTAATCATTTTTGTCAATTTGTTGTTGTTATTTGGTTTTTAGGAGCATTAGCAACTAAGGCCATATTGCTCCGGGGATATGCGGTAGTCATTCCCTGACCTTTCTGCATCCTCCGTATTTGGTGGTCATTGGCTCGAACCCGGGTCTAATCAAGAAGTGTGTGCTACGGACTGCTGCTCCTGTCCACCTGGCTACGGAGGCACCTGTCAATTTGTGGAATGAGGAACTGTTGGAGCATGTCTAGTTACACGATACCAGTAATGGTCATCTCCCCGATGAAAAGGTGTCGTACACTTTTTCTCTGCTGAGGGCGCAAAACACATTCACCTTTGGGCTGTCGCGAACATGTTCCAGGGAGGCATGTAGATTTACAGTGCCCCCAAATCCTGCAGTTGTGGGTGTTGACCTTACCAGTGACACAAAACGTGCTCTCATCACTGAAAATTCATTCCAGAGTTCAGAAACCCCTCATTGTCTTCTATTCGATGCAACATTTGCATCGGATAGATAATTCCTTATGAACCAGCTTATCTGCATTCGTAAGTCATTGCATGACGGATATTTTGTACACCTTTAAGTGTAAATGCTTTCGTAACCCTTGCCACACAGTCACATATGGAATATCACTTTCCCAAAATGCATATCGCATTGAATTTTGTGGACTTCGAATGAAGCTATCCCTAACCCTTTCCACGACATGTCAGGAACACGTGGCTGAACAGGTGACTTGCCAGGGTGCACAGAACATCCAGTCTCAACAAAATTCTTGTGCCACGTGTACACTGTAGGCCAACTGGGAGGTTCCTTGCGATACTGAGTGCAAATCTTCCTTTGAACTTGTGTAGCAGACTTTGTTAATTAGAACCAAAACGCACAATGAGCCCACTCTGCACCTGTGAAAGTTGCCATCTTGATCTCAACTGCCCGGGAGTGCTTGCAGTGGTAGTATTAGGTACTACAGTCAACATGCATTACACTTGAAGTATACTGATACATTCTAACATTTCAAAATATTATGTATGGCTGCTAAATAAATTTATATACTCTTTCAAAGTTGTAAAGCTGTTTTTGAAACACCCTGTACATTTGAGGAATAACGAAGTAGTATTGCAATAAAATAAATCAGGAGCCAAAGATTTTACTCAATTAAATTTTCATTGAGTAAATTTTTTATAAATTTTTATTGAACTTCTTCCTGCCCTAATCATATCTTCGTCCTCTTATAAAAGTATGTACATGCATAATAACATAATGGAATTAATGGTTTTTATTATATCAAAGGCTGTCCATCTGACCACTGAAAATTTATTGTTGAAAATATTCTTTCAATGGTTCCATTATATTGCCAAATGCCAATATAATGGAACCATTGAAATTTTTCCATTTCCAGGCTCTGCTCTTTTGAAGTAAAAGTTTGACAAATTAGCGATGAAAACAGCATTACATCCTTGAGCCAACTCAATGGAGAGTGCAACACAAACTGAATTGGCCCACCACACAATGCAGATTGTGCATAGTGGGCTGCATTTAAAATCTGCATCAATAAGATTGCTTATGAATAGAAGAGAAGAAATGAATGAGAAGGAAGAAATTTAGTAAAAGAAGAGAAATATATGCTCAGCTATCATCGCTATTTTGTTTGGTGAACATATCTAGTGCTGGAAATATGTGCCTTTCATGAAGCTATACAGTGAAACTTCTCCTAACGGACATCTCTCTACAACGGATATTTTCAAATTCCCCAACTCTCCTCTATTGGTTTTAACGTGTTTTCAGCTTCTGTCTAGCAGACATTCTCTGTAACAGACACAGACAGGCAATCTGCACTGTTTCGTTTAGATTAGCACTTAATTTGATCTCCCTATAACGGAGAGCGGGCGAGCTCACGGCCCTTTTTCTAGGAATTTTTCTTCCACATATTTTTTTTTTTTTTTTTATGTGAACCCCAAACACGAGAGGTATTAGAACCTATAGTACTTAGTACCGTGCTTGGGCTGGAGGTTGAGAAGACGAAACAAAAGAAGATATTTGTTGACATTGGACTTGAACTTCTGTAGATTGTAATTTTCAGGAAATACGTATGAAGGAAGGTTGTTCCAGAAAACGGCAGTTGAATAAATAAATGAGGAAGATGAAAAGTTGGTTCTGTGAGTTTGAAGTTGGACAGTAAATGGATGTTGGCTGATGGCGGCACGTGTTCGGACTGTTTTGAAAGAGAGAGCGGGAATTATAGAAGCCAATTCAGAAGAACAGTGCCCATGGAAGTATCTGTAGAAGAGGCATGCAGCAGAAACAGTACGTCTATGAGAAAGCAAGTGAAGAGACTCTGTTAGAGATGAATCATTAATTAACCTAACTGCCCTCTTCTGAATGGAATCAAGAAGCCTGAGAGAGGTTTTGGGGACACCACTCCAGATGTGGGAACAATATTCCATGGCAGGGCGGATTTGCGATTTATACAGAGTGAGCAGCTGTTTGGAAGAAAAGTAACGCCAAGAGAGAAAGAGAATACCAAGTTTTTTAGATGCAGAGGAAGCAATATTTGTAATGTGTTTGTGCCAAGAGAGATTAGAAGTCAGAGTAATCCCCAAAAGAGATATATCATTTTGCCTAGAAACTGGAGTGTCACTAAAGATAAGCATAGGAGCAGAAGAATCCTTTTTGAGAGATATAAGACAAGACTGAGTTTTAGAAGGGTTGAAATCAACTAAGTTGTCTTTGCCCCACTGGAGAATTACCTGGAGATCGGCATTTAAGGAATTGGTAGCAGATTTTTGAGAAGTTGAAGCTGATTGAGCAGGACAAGGTTTCTCAAAATGGAAAGTGGAATGCAATGTGCTATCATTGGCAAAACTATGGATAGGATTTCCAGTCAATGGAAGAAGGTTATTAATATACAAGAGGAAAAGAGTGGGGGAAAGAACTGAACCTTGGGGGGACACAGGCATTAGTGGAGAAGTTAGAAGACAGAGAGCCATCTACCATCACCCTCAGTGAGCGATCAGAGAGAAAACTGGATAACCAATGACTAAAAACAGTTGGCAAACCATAGGATGGAAGCATGTTTAGAAGACCTTTATGCCAAACACGATCAAAAGCCTTTGAGATGTCAAGGGCAACTACTTGTCTTTCACCGAACCTTTCCATTGAATTAGTCCATAAATGGGCAACATAAGCCAGAATATCACCAGTGGATCGACACTGATGGAATCCATACTGGCGATCATTGATCAGATGGAAGGTTTCTAGGTAGTTTAAGAGTTGGCGGTTAATCGATTTCTCCATTACTTTAGAAAGAGTAGAAGTAATTGCAATGGGATGATAATTGGATGGGAGGGATTTGTCACCCTTTTTAAGAACTGGCTGGACATGAGCAAATTTCCAAGCAGAAGAAAAAACACCTTTGGAATAAGAAAGTGAAAAAAGGCAGCAAAGAATAGGAGTACGTTCGGGAGCACAGGTTTTGAGAACAAGTGGAGAAATACCATCAGGACCTGGAGCTTTTATAGCATCAAGATTCGTCAAAATCCTTCTAACATCCTTTTGACGGAAGACCACAGGAGGCATTGAGTGGAGCGTGTTGGGAATGGTGGGAGGTGTTTTACCGAGATCATTAATATATGAGTTTGAAGAAAAATGGGATGCTAGCAGGTCAGCTTTATCCTTGGCTGAAGTGATAACAGAACCATCTGGTTTGGACAGAGGTGGGAGCAGAGATGGGCAAAAGTTGCGGCCAATAGCTTTGGCAAGAGACCAGAATGCTCAGCTACCATTAGGGCAAGAAGAAAGTTTTCTACTCTTAGCCTGTTCAACCTCTAGTTTGGACTGATTAATAACTGCACAAGTACCACCTTTGAGGCGAAAGGAATCATACAGCGAATAATTTGGGCATCTGAGATGAGCAGTAGTTGAATCAACCAATAACTGAGATTCTGTCAGAAAAAGTATATGGGGTTTGGCAGACTGCAAGTGGAAATGGACATCGTTGAGATTAGAATTGAGACCACGTATATTTGTGAAATGAATTAGGAAGTGCTTGGGAGGTTTAGATCTTTTCGCAGATAAGCTTGCTCTATTAGTTTGACAATTCATGGTGTATTCAATAGTATTGCCTCAATCGTGTGTTTATTTTCTATTTCCGATTCTCTGAATTTTATCAAGGTTTACGTCGCGGTTCTAAATCATTTTTGAAGAATTTTAAGGCACGTGTAAAACTTCTGATGAATTCGGTGTGTGCAGGGCGGCGGGGGGGGGGGATTTGGTCGGCCTGTCGTCTTTTCGGTTTCAGTTTTCAGTTTTGTTCAGTGTCGTGTGAAGTGCACAATGTCTTCTCGTAAACATTTAACTTTAAAAGATAAAGTCGAAGTCATTAATGCGTATGATTGGCAAAAAAATAGTGTTCGCAATCTAGCGCAAAATTCAAAATCGGGAAGACGCAGGTAAGCGACATCCTAAAGAAAAAAAATGAACTGCTCAAACAATTTTGGCAACACGGAAATGATCAGGTCCAAAAATCATTCCCGAAAACTGTTGGACTTCATATTGATAATGTTACATATGAGTGGTTTTGTTGCGCACATGCTAAAAAAATTCCCATTAATGGGCCTATTATTATTGGGGAAAAGGCTTTGGAGGTTGCGAAATCTATGGGAGTAAATGAGTTCAAAGCTTCTGTGGGATGGCTAGACAAGTTCAAAACTCGGCATAAAATTTCTTGGAAAACCTTAAGTGGTGAAGGTTGATCTGTTGATACAGGGGTTGTAACAGAGTGGACCATCAAATTGGAAAATTTATGTCGTGATTTTGAAGCTAAGGATATTTACAACTGTGACGAAACAGGGTTGTTTTTTAAAGCTCTTCCTGAAAAAACAATGAGTCTAAAAAACGAAAAGTGCCAGAGCGGAAAAATTTCTAAGGAATGCTTGACTGTACTATTGTGTATAAATATGCTGGGAGACTTTGAACAACCTCTTGTTATAGGAAAACCACAAAATCCTCGTTGTTTCAAGGATTTGAATCTTTTGAATGTTGAATGGAAGTCTAATAAAAAAGTGTGGATGACATGAGATAACATGAGCGAATGGATAAGTCACTTTAACCAAAACATGATTCGTCAAAACAGAAAAATTACTCTTTTCATGGATAATGCTGCATCTCACCCGCAAATTGAATTGTCCAACATTCAAATCATTTTTCTGCCACCAAACACAACTGCAGAGTGTCAGACCTTGGATCAAGGGATAATAAAAAAATTTTAAACTTCACTACAGAAAACGTGTTTTAAAACATCTCATTGTAAACATGAATGATGTAACATGTGCGAGTGACCTTGCAAAGAAAATCAGCATCCTAGATGCGAATCAATGGATTTCCTCTTCAGTAAACGCAATTAGAAAACAAACTGTCGTGAACTGTTTTGTAAAGTCTGGGTTCTCAAATGCAAAAATTGAAGTTGTGAACAGCAATGTGGAGCAACAAGAAGAACAAGAACTTCAACATCTATTGATAATGTACTATACTTCAGCTACAAGTGACCCTGGCTACAAAGATATAGACTCGAACCTCACTACAGAAGATGGTGCTCTAGATATCAACGACATTATCATCGATATTGTTCAAGAAGTTCCTCAAGAGGATGAAGAAATGGAAGGAGGTCATTCTGTCAAAGAACATATTAACGACGAACCACCAATGAAAATGGAAGAAGCGCTCATACAACTCAATCGTTTAAAAATGTTTTTCCCCACTGAAGAAGATACTGAAGGACTTTCGATGGTTTCTTCACTCCAAACAAATGTTGAAAACAAAATTATCAGCTGGAAGAAGGTGCAGAAGAAAATAAGTGATTACTGTATGTATTTTTCTTAAGATAAAGTCATAATATGCATAGCACAATTGTATGTATATTATTTACAAAAATATTGTGCAAAATCTGTATATATTTTAATTTAATATTACATTAAATGTTTAACGATTTTTCTTTCTTTCTTTTTTTTTTCTCCCTCAGACTTCTTGTTAGTGGACACTTCTCTCTAATGGACAAATTCTCGTTCCCCATGGCTGTCCATTAAAGGGAAGTTTCCATGTATTTGGTAGATCTAGTTTTAGACTAAAAATTATTATAAAAAGAAATTCATGCAAACAGAGATGATAAAAAGTGCTAGTAAAACATTATTAATGTATTTCAGGACATTAGGTTAAAAGAATGAACCAGGATGTCTGGTCACCCTAATTTATACACAATCATGAAATGAAACATCCTACTGGAATGTGTCATGAAAAAAATGTCAATTTTGCATATTTTATATTAATATTGCTCTGTAATGGGTGGAGAAGTGAAACAGACATTCAAATTTAAATATATACAAATGTCATAGTTGATATTTTTGTGATATTTGTGAAATTAAAATTCTTCAAGTCTCATTACAAAGGCACAACTAAACCAAGTGGTCAGTGTACCAGTACAATTACTCACACTGTGTTCGAATCTATGTGTATCACAAAATATAGTAATGTTCTTGTATTCTCTCTCTTTATATCATTAACTCCCCGAAACTATGTGATCATCCTATAGTATAAACAGAATTTTTTTTATAATTTTTTTTTGAAGTTTCAGAAATCAAGGTCATAAACATCTATTTTCTATAATTAAGTTGGATACCCAAAAGTCTACATCATAAGCTAATGGTCAGAAAGGAATTTAAAAAAAGTTAATATTATTTGAATGTTAGATGACCTTTTCTTCTTTGTTTCAGTGTTTTCAAATTCTAAGGACTGTCTTATAAGACATACATGATTATTATAACTACAAGTAAACAGGACATAATTCTACATGTCAAGTAAGAGATTATTATATCACTAATCTAATAACAATCTGACTGTCCTTTTCTGTTTTGGTCCAATGCAACACATCTGTTCAACTCATCTGCAATTCTGGCTGCACTGTCTATGATTTCACCATTTTAGATCTGGGGGGGGGGGGAGCATGATTTACTGTCTTCTTTTTTGCATGCATAATGAGAACTCCTTCCCTAGTTCTCAGCTCCTTTCATTAGCAATTTCTCAAACTCAACTTTCGCTTGATATTATGAACAGAATTTTCAGGATCAGTACAAATTATAACTTGCAGTTTCAAATGAATAGTCAGTAAACTGCAAAAGAAATGATTAACAAATAATTAAAACAACTGAAGATTCCATTCAGATAAAACAAAATTTTTTTACTTACTCTGAATGTGTCAGTCTTTGTTCCATCATGCCCATAATCAATTATCAGAGCAAAACCTCCTTCTTCTTTAATCCTTGTAGAAAGTTCTTGTACCAATAAGGCACTTTCTGGACTTACTTCTATATTTTTCCTAGTTTCAGAGTGCTAATTAAATTTTTAAAAAAAATTTAATTAACAACTAATTTTAAGAAATATAATGAGGAAGAGATATTCATACTTTTATTTTGTAAAATTGAGTACATGATATAAAACCTTGTATGGTCAAGCACAGACATGACCATATTTGAGTGATAAGTAAGTAAGTAAGCAGCAGCTATTATTAGTCCACTGCTGGATGGAAGCCTCCTCAACAATTCAGGTTGAGGGAAATGGACCATAATCTGCCACGCTGGTCCAGTGCAGGTTGGCAGATCAATTGTATTTAGCAGTCAGGCGCTTTAACCCCGGTCTACTCAAAGAGCGTGTGCTAGTGCACTCCCGCTACTGACCACTCGGCTATGACTGATTCATAATACTCAACCATGGTCATGTATATGTTACAAGCAAAATGTAGGATCCAGGCATTGTATAGAATGCCTGGAAAAGTATGAAATAAACATTTCTTTATAAGTGAATCACAGTTCCAACTTTTATACAAAGGCAAACTGGGGGAAGAAATACTGCTTCTCATATCTCACTGTTAAAATTTATATATATCTGTTATAAGTACTAAATATAATGTAAAAAAAATGTTTAAAACATGAAAACTTTGGAGACTTTCCATCTGCTTTATGTTTCTTTATAAGTGAATCACAGTTCCAACTTTTATACAAAGGCAAACTGGGGGAAGAAATACTGCTTCTCATATCTCACTGTTAAAATTTATATATATCTGTTATAAGTACTAAATATAATGTAAAAAAAATGTTTAAAACATGAAAACTTTGGAGACTTTCCATCTGCTTTATGTTTATTAAGCACATTTCCCGCTACTATGTTCCTAACATATAGAATTTTTTTGAACATTTTCTTTTATCTTTTTGTATATTTATACTGTATATTAATTTTGTGCCTTATTTACTATTTTGTATAAAAATATTACAATAAATTTTTAGGTCCATAATATTTCTATTTTATTTCTCAATTTTTTTTACATAAATACGGTTCTATTTTCACCCACAGTATGGTCCCTTCAAGATTCTAATTTTTTGATCAGTCCCTATATGGCACCATAGGTTTTCTGTATTTATAAATGATATTAATGATGGTATATCAAGCTTAATGTCAAAGTTTGCAGATGATACAAAGGTTGGCAGGGTTGTTAAGGACACTACTGACAGTATGCTGCTGCAACAGGATCTGGAAAGGTTCAGCAGATGGGCTGAGAGGTGGCAAATGAAGTTTAACATTGACAAATGTAAAGTACTACATATGGGAAACAGTAACCCCACAGCAACATATCAACTCTATGGTACTACACTGACAGTGGTAGAGAATGAAAAGGACCTGGGGTAATTGTGCAGGCAGATATGAAGTTTTCTGAGCAGTGCAGACAAGCTGCAAGAGTAGCTCATGGTGTCTTGTCAATGATATACAGGAATTTTTCTGGCAGGAATAAGGAGGTGATTATTCCCTTGTATAAGGCAATGGTCAGGCCACACCTTGAGTACTGTATACAGGTCTGGAGGCCTCATTTCAAGAAGGATGTAGAGCTGCTGGAACGAGTACAGAGAAGGGCAACAAGATTAGTGAATGGAACAAAGGGTTGCTCTTAAGTTCTGCAAATTACAGTCTCTTAAGTTCTGCAAATTACAGTGCACTGGCGAGGTGATCTGATAGAGGTGTATAAAGCCTTGAATGGTTTGAGCATGTTCAATGCTGATGGGATTCTTCCCCTTGCTCAAAATAATCACCAGAGAGAGAGAGAGAGAGAGAGATCATTAGCAAAAGCCTCAGCCTCCTAACCAACTGGGTCCATATAACTAGAAAACTTATCATAATGAGGCTTGGATTTACATCTATAATCTAGAAGCAATCAACAATCATCCTATTGGTACAATGCTACTTTGTCTCATCTAAAAAAAAAAAAGTATAGCAGGTATAACCAAAAAATTGGCTATACCTGCTATAGCCAATTTTTTGGTTATATACTTTGGCTATACTTTGGGAAAATAGCACCTGGCTCCTTCATCACAAGAATATCCCCATACTGCTCTGCAGCTTAATATCTGTGGTACCTCTATACTTCTCTAATTTGGATTCTTTTTTGCAATTTCTTCCTCTTTCTTTGAAATGAGAGTTCAAGTTAAGGGAAGATGATCTGATAATAGAGGTGAACAATACTGAAAGCATGATGGGCATTATAAGAGCCATCTTGAAAGAAGAGTTCAGGCATGCTTCAAATAGGTGGCAGCATTGCTGTAATAAGGCTATTCAGTTGTAAGGAAATTACTTTGAAGGAAATATCTATTTGTGTGTTACTGAATGAATCACAGAACATTTGAAATAAGCAATCACTGCTTTCCATATATAAATATTACCTCTTACATCAATCAAATGTGTAGATGCTGGAGTCGGTGAATGAGATATAACATAACGTAAGTGATGTTCTCCAGGTCCATCATCTATATCTATTAATATCTCTCTCCAACCTTCTTTTGTTTTCTAAAGGAAATAAAATAGAATTAAACAAGTCACACAGAGATATACTGAAAATATTAAATCAAGAATAACCCTACAAAGCAGCATTATGATATATTACTGCAATTCTTTATTTTACACACTAAATAATAAATTAAACATTCTTTAACTGTCTATATAAGATTTTTGAGAAATGAGCAAAGTATACTGGCCATTTTTTTTTTTTTTTTTTTATCATTTTTCAATGTTCTCAAAAAGAAACAATGATGAGAATATTGGATATAACAAAGCATGAAATCTGAAATTTACCTCCATTTCATTCTTGTACAGTGATCCTTTACACAATAATAATTTAAAAGGAATATGTTGAGAAAGTTTTCTGCACACTGAAAATGGTTGTTATATATGGAAGGGACTATGATGAAACTATTTTTCATAATATGATTCTACTTTCATTGTGATTATAATATATCTGAAGCAGTTCAGGTAAATACAGAAGCTGTGATAAAAGATATGAAGTAGGTGTTTTTTTTTTTTGCTTTACTTAACTCAATTGTAAGTTTATATTCTATAGTTAAATATCAGGAAACCAAATTAAACTGAGTTTAATTTGACATTAGTACAGTAGAAACCATTCATTGGAAATACAAAATACAGTAAACCCTTGCTAATCTAGAGTAACTGGGGGGAGAGGTCATCTGGATTAGTGAAGCAAAAGATAGCCCTAAGAGACAAAAAAAAAAAAAAAACTTAGAACACAAATAAATGGAAAATTTAATGACATAGGTAAATCGAATGAAAATATATTTTAAAAATCACCGTAGAGCCTTTATTTAAAAACTATAAAAATACAATACATTTATCCACCAATAGAAGGATAAATGTTTTGTCTTTTTATATTTTTATGAAGTGGCACTGGCGTCGCACGCCAAAGCTACTTCCAGCAACATTTCTTTTGGCTTTTTTAATGTCTGTTTATTTGATAGACTGCTTTTATCACTCCCCACATCGAAATTTTAAGTCAATGTCTTTATAGATTCTTTTTGTTTTTTAATATCTGGCACAGCTTGTTGGCCATAAAAAATTCTTCAGCAATTTTTTATTTCCAGGAAAACCCTTTTCAGGTTGTTCTATCACCTTGAGTTGTTAATGATAGTTAAAGTAAAATGTTTTCTTTTTACTTCACTTTTAATTCTTAGAAACCATAATTATATAAAATATGTTAACTTATGTACATATATACATATAAAGAAGTACACAAATGAAGCGATATAAGCAATAGCATTCATCCGACTCAGTCAACAATACTGCACAACGTGCAAGACAATGTAATGTATATTCCATCTCTCTCTTTCTCTCTCTCTCTCTCTGTCTCTGCACAGTCAATCAGCGAGCAGTGAGAGTTACTCATCAACTGTAAACAGAATTTTTTGTATTTCGATCCAGATTATCCGACATCCGGATTAACTGTAACCAGATTAGCGAGGGTTTACTGTATTTTGAGGATGACTGCATCTTACCATGCAGAAGAGAATTATGCATTGTTGGTTATAATTATGCAGTAAAGTAATATACACTATAAAAGTGATCATTCACTCTTATTCTACTCTAAATTTACTGAAACATAATAACAATAAAAATTAATTTTGTACTATAATAACATTAAAGAATTGTGTTTGTTTGTCAAGGTTTATCACCAGAATGAACTGGTGATAAAGAAATATATAAAAGTTTACAGTGTTTGATGGATTATGTGGTTTTTTGCAACTCTAGAAGCCAGTACTGAATGATCATGGAATGTGTTTTGATCTGATGAAACAAGTTTCTTACTTAAATAGGCCAACTTTTAGAAATGAAGAATATGAACTAAAAATGCAACCATACACAATTTTCTGAAGCAATACTTACTCTCATATAAGGATAACTGAGTGATAGTGTATGAGAACAAAATTATAGACAGAGGAACACAGACAATTGAACATTTGAAGAGTGGAAAACGCTCGCTTAGTCTGATGATATATGGTAATACTAGTGTCATTCTTATGATCCTTGAATCTTTCCCTAAGTTGTCTTGAAGTCCTATAGTGACAGACAAAAAAGCTGCATCACTTGTGAATTTTGCAAATACAGCAAACCCCCGCTATTCGCGGTATCTGTATTCGCGGTTTCGCGATCGCTGATTTAATATAAAATGAAACCTAAAAAAATGTGAATTTTAAAGCGCCATGAATATTTTCCACCATAAAAAAACATGGGCATGGCTAAAATTATCTTTCCCCATCAAAACAGCGTTCAGTGGGTGGGGGGAGAGGGGTGACAAAATCGCGAGAGTGAATGTTTCTCGCTAATCCTTGTTCAGTATGTGTTATGCGCTTGTTTTTAATTTATATGCTTAAAAAATTGAATAAATTTATCAATTTATAAATTGATATGCTTACAAAAGTGATAAATCTACCTTTTTGCAGTGTGTTAGTGTAAACAGAATTTTTCGAGTGTGTTAATGGAAGAAAGTGCCTTTATTGTGGACAAGTTCTTTTTTACCCGTACAAAAATATGGCTACGAATAACAAGGGAAATGTGAAAATATCAAAGAAGGTGATGATATTAACGAATAAAATTGAGTTATTAGACAAAATTTCTAATGGTGAAAGTGTCTCTTCAGTGGCAAAACATTATAAAATCAATGAGTCAACGGTACGATCAATAAAAAAATCGGAAGAAAAAATCCGCCGTAGTGTCCACGAAAATGCGCTAATTGCTTCAAAAATTTGCACTGTAACTCGTGATGTTAAATTAGAAAAAAATGGAAAAGGCTTTAAATCTGTGGGTAGAAGACCGAACTCAAAATGAAATTCCGTTAAGTTCACTCATCATTCGTGAAAAGGCAAAACTCCTTTATCAACACTTTAGCGAAACTGGTGATAGCACTGGCGGATAAATTTTTTTTGCTAGCAAAGGCGCTGGTTTGAAAAATTTGTTTGAAATTTCTAATAAATATTACATTTAATATTAAATTGTTTCTTATTTTCATTTCGATGCCATATGCTTGCATTTCACTATGTACTGTCTATGTACATAGTCATATTATGAAGGTACATATAATACATACATAGACAAAATTTTAGACTAGTTTTTCTTATATATTTCATACTTTGGAACAGAACCCCTTTATTACTATGGGAGCCATAACTCAGTATTTGCGTTTTCGGTATTCACGGCATTTCTCAGGAACGTAACCCCCGCGAATAGCGGGGGTTTACTGTAATGTGTTTTGCGCTGCATTGCGGGTTGCAGAAATGTTCAAAATACATTTGTTAGATAGGATATATATCTCTGTGAATGAAATCCAATAAAGAGACTCCACCTGATATACCTAACTGCCATAAATATCTTCCCAAAGGATAAAATGCATAATTAATGGAAATATGAGAAATCATGCAAATGGCAATCATGACAACCAAACATTTTATTGCATTTACGTGTACAAACTGAAATTACAAGTTAACGCAATAGTATTATGTACTGTAAGTCAGCAAAATAAGTCCTCAATATTTTGTTGTTGCTCCTCGAGCTGCAATTACAGCCTTGCAACGATCTGGCATAGAGTTAATCAACTTCTGGATATACAGTTGCCCAATTTCGTGGTACCACACCCTTACAATGCTTTTCTACAGCTGAATCTTACTTGTTGGCTTCTTCTGAGCATTTTTATATGACATTATGTACAAGCAATTTTCAATAGGGTTCAAATGTGGACTGTTGCCGGGCCAGTCCAACACTGGAATGCCAGCATTTCTGAGGTATGACTGACCTTAAGGGAGAAAAACAAGGGAAAAAATTGGTGTAAGTATATTTTAAGTCTTGTGAGACAAGAAGACAAACTCATCATTAAATCTAAATAGCATAAAACTTACTAATTTTGCTGTATGGCAAGGTGCTGAGTCCTGTTGAAAAATGCAGTTTTGGATGTCGGTGTGGTGATCCCTAATAACAGGTTTCAGGCACTCCTCCAAGATAGCAGTGTAGGTGTCTACATTCACCATTCCGTTAATAAACTTAATTCATCCTACCCCTTTGCTTGTTATGCATCCCCAGACCATCTGACTGGCAGGGAACTTTACAGTTGGTGTTATGCAGTCAGGATGGTATGCCTCCAATTTTCGTCTTCTGATCGCTTCCCATCCGAGCCATGCAGGTTGAATTTCGATTTGTCAGAAAAGATGACGGTGTCCCATTGCTCTTTTGTTCATGAAACGTGCTTTAGCCCAAGTCGCTTCTTCCTCATTTGTTGGGTAAACAAAAGCTTCTTGGGTCGATAGGCATGCAGACCACATTCTGAAAACCGTCTTTGGATATTTCGTGCACTTGTTTCAACACCAGAGGCCATCTCAAAGTCCACTTTTAGATCAGAAGTACTAGCATGGTGATTACGAAGGCACAGCCATTTCAAATATCGATAATGGGAAGGTGTAGTCACTCTCTTATGGCCTGATACAGGTCTTCTCCTCTTCACATCACCGGTTTCATGCTTTAATTTCAGCACCCGGGATACTGTTGACTGGTGGCAGCCTATTTTATCAGCGATAGCACACGTAGAAAGCCCTTCCTGGGACAGAGCAACAGCTACACTTTTTTTTCCTTGGTGTCAACTGAACATAAGGAGCCATGCTTACACCTCCAGAAAACAGGATATTAATGAGCGTGTATATCTTTCCAACGCCATATTTATAGAAATGGCTGATACAATACCTTTGCTTTGCAACAAACAAAATGACTGCAATCAAACAATATCTTATACGTTTCACTACAAATGTTACTTTTTTTAAGGTGATGCAGTTTTTTTGTCTGCCATTGTATGTACATTTGTCAGAATTGTCATTAACCATAGGAGATGTATTTGATAAATCAGGTTTCTCTACAGTTGAACAGGCACTTAATAGAGTAAGAATTACTTTAAATACCAGCTATATTATCGAATATACTCTCATATATAGCAACATGTTGAATAACCTTTTACCACCACATTAATTGTGACATCAGAATCCTCAATTCAAACATATACCAGCAATGCACACAGTTCAAAGGTTTTCCTATTCAAATGGATGAACAAGAAATCCCAACAACTTAACTTTCTACAAAAGAATCAGGGTACACTGACTTGGATCAATATTTTTAAAAGTAAGGATATTTCTTACTGACATAGAAAGCCAGATCTACATCCAACAATAACACTATTGAAGATACATTAACCAGTTCCAATTCTCCACTAGAGAACAGTTCCCTTCCATTCCACAAACATTTTCTGGATGTCAATCCTCTGATTCATCTTCTATTGAGGCTCAAAAACATTTAGCCAACTGCAACACCAAAACTATACAAGGAATGACTGTACAATATGGAGTGAGGTGGTTGATGACAAGTGAGGTGTCATTTGTCATCAACTGCAGAAACTGGTTTTAACAATTTAATATGCTCCATGGCCTATAAACTGGTAAGACAAAATTTTTAACATTAGCATGGATATAGGTGAATTTATGGAATAATGAAAGGGTGATCTTACAAAGAAAGGCTTCAGTTCTGCAATTCAACATTTCAATCATCTGATTGAAATGTTTAAGACTTTGAATGGATTGAGCAAGCTCAATCTGTTCAAAGATGAAGAAGAATGCTGATGGCATTAGTCATCTTCATCAGATTACACATGAGGGGAACATAACTTCAAACTGAGGAAGGATGGTTGCAGGATAATTGTGTGGAGGTTGAAAAATCAACCACCCACTTCTGGTTACTTGTTGAAATAAACTTCCATCTGTTGTTGTGGAATAGGTAGTTTGAATTGGAGAGAATAGACAAGTGATGTGGGAAGTTCTTTTTTTTTGGCTGATGCTTTATAAGCTTGCTTTCTTGCATCATTTCCTGATACTAATACTAATACCTTACAGCTGAACATGGAGAACAGTTCTCTTCCATTTCACACACACTTTCTGGGTGGTCATGAAGTTTCCAATCCTGTGATTCATCTTCCATCAATGCTGGGAAACCTTCAGCCAAAAACAATGTAAAAATCATACCATATGAAATGGAGTCTCAGCTGCTAAAGCTAATAGCAGGAATTTTAATTTCAGGAAAGGGGAACTACTTACCATTTCAAGGGAACTAGTCATCACTAGTCAAATAGGAAAAGGAGCTCATATGAGAAGAGACTGAATATGTGTGGGCTAAATATCTTAGTAATTAGGTAACTTACAGAACCTAACTGAGGTTTATAAGGCTGTGAGAGAGAGCAGTAAAATAAAGGAAGGAGAGAATTTTGCAGTGATACTATAGCCAGACGGCATAAATACAAAAATTAAAATTGGGGGGGGGGGGGGGAGAATTATAGACTGGAATGCAGAAAGTTAGCAAGCTGTTAATGTTTCCTTCATGGGTTCAGGCTAAAATATAATTTAACCAAAATGCAGAATACCAAGAGCTTCCGACCTGGAATCAACACAACAGTGGTGTGATTTTGCAGAATGAAAATACTAGGATTTTTAATAATTTGTCCTCTGTGTGTGTATATACAGAAAATATATATAGAATATATATATATATATATATATATATATATCTGATAATTAAAATAAATATGATATTTAAAATAAAAACATCAGCCAGTAGTACGGCAATAATGCAGAGCGAAGCAAAACGCAAAATAATATAAAATAAACAAACAGGGAAGGGAAAGTAGAAATAATAGGACAAAAAAGGTAGTCGATAATCCCCGGTATAATTTAGTCAATTAAGTCATTAAACCCAATTAATAAAAAAAAATATAAATTTAAAATAATGCCAATTATAAATAATTTAGCGGTACCCCCCTCGAAGGTACCAGTTCCAAAAGACGTGAAATATCACCAAAAAAGGGTTAAAGAAACTACCAAAAACTAAAATATCAAAATAATAGACTGACCATCATGCCCCATATCGACAGCGGACCACGAGGCCAATAATGGTCATGGAATCGCTGCATTTCAATCGTCATACAAATCATTTGTATGACGTGTGATTTGTATGACGATTGAAATGCAGCGATTCCATGACCATTATTGGCCTCGTGGTCCTCTGTCGATATGGGGCATGATGGTCAGTCTATTATTTTGATATTTTAGTTTTTGGTAGTTTCTTTAACCCTTTTTTGGTGATATTTCACGTCTTTTGGAACTGGTACCTTCGAGGGGGGTACCGCTAAATTATTTATAATTGGCATTATTTTAAATTTATATATTTTTTTTATTAATTGGGTTTAATGACTTAATTGACTAAATTATACCGGGGATTATCGACTACCTTTTTTGTCCTATTATTTCTACTTTCCCTTCCCTGTTTGTTTATTTTATATTATTTTGCGTTTTGCTTCGCTCTGCATTATTGCCGTACTACTGGCTGATGTTTTTATTTTAAATATCATATTTATTTTAATTATCAGATATAATTAGGCATCATGTGGAGGATGTGCATTTGCTGCCTCTAATGATAGCTACATAGCCATATCTATTTATTTTTATTACTTTTGCCTAATTTTTACCTCACATAATATATATATATATATATATATATATATATACACCTTTCAATATATGTATATATATAGAATTGTTGGAATAAACGAATTTATGAAATAATGAAAGGGTGATCTTACCAAGAAAGGCTTCAGTTCTGCAAATTGCAGTGTCTGGAGATTAGGCACACACAAAATCATCTGATTGAAATGTTTAAAACTTAATATGTATTGAAATGTTTAAGGCTTAATATATATTGAAATGTTTAAGACTTAATATATATTGAATTGTTTAAGACCTAAATATATATATATTGAAAGGTAGAAAATGGAAATAAGAATACAGAAAAATGGGGAGGTAGTTTAGTGAAGTCAAAGACAGAAAACACTAAACCTAAGCACACCATGGAGAATAAAGCGAGAAAAAAAAAAAAATAAATAAGGAAAGAAAGTGAAGGAGATAGAAGATAACTAATAAAATTCTATTAGTTAAATTCTATCTCCCTTCTATCACTATTAGCATTAGCATTAGCATTAGTAGAGGCATATGATGCAAGAAAGCAAGCTTATTCAGCATCAGCCAAAAAAAAAAAAAAAAAACACACACCACTCCCATTTCACCCCTCCGTTCGTTCGAAATACCTGTCCAGTTGAGCTTTAAATTTGTTTAGGCTATCAACTTCAACAACAAGTGATGGAAGTCGGTTCCACCAACCAACCACCCGCTGGCCAAAGGCAAATTTCCGCACATCTATCCGACATCCGTCCTTCCTCAATTTGAATTTATGCCCTCTGAGCTGATTATTCTGAGCAAGATGAAGAATCCCATTGGCATTGAGCATGCTCAAACCATTCAAAGCCTTATACACCTCTATCAGATCACCTCTCCGGTGCCTAGTCTCCAGACTCTGTAATTTGCAAAACTTAAGCCTTCCTTCGTAAGAGCAACCCTTTGTTCCATTCACTAATCTTGTTGCCCTTCTCTGTACCCGTTCCAGCAGCTCCACATCCTTCCTGAAATGAGGCCTCCAGACCTGTATACAGTACTCAAGATGTGGCCTAACCATTGCCTTATACAAGGGAATAATCACCTCCTTATCCCTGCTAGAAAAATTCCTCTTTATCATTGACAAGACACCATGAGCTACTCTTGCAGCTCATCTGCACTGCTCAGAGAACTTCATATCTGCCTGCACAATTATCCCCAGGTCCTTTTCATTCTCCACCACTGTCAGTGTAGTACCGCAGAGTTGATACGTTGCTCTGGGGTTACTGTTTACCATATGTAGTACTTTACATTTGTCAATGTTAAACTTCATTTGCCATCTCTCAGCCCATCTGTTCAACCTTTCCAGATCCTGTTGCAGCAGCATAGCGTCAGTAGTGTCCTTAACAACCCTGCCAACCTTTGTATTGTCTGCAAACTTGGACATTAAACTTGATATCCCATCATCAATATCATTCATAAACACCGAAAACAACAACGGACCCAACACTGAGCCCTGAGGGACTCCACTAATAACATTAGTCCACGATGAGCAGTGTCCATTGATTACCACTCTCTGTCTTCTGCCACTCAACCATCCCCTTATCCATAGCAGCAATTTGCCTCCAATGCCACACTGCTCCAATTTGTGCAGCAGTCTTCCATGTGCAACAGTATCAAAAGCCTTTCTAAGATCCAAATATATAATATCAAAGTTATTCCCTGCATCCAGTTCTTTTGTGACTACATCATAGTATCCAATCAAATTGGTCAGGCAAGACCTGCCCTTAACAAAACCATGCTGCGTCTGAGCTATAACTGAATTCTTGTCTAGATGATCCTGCAGTGCTTCTTTAACCAGTGCCTCCATTAATTTACCTGGAACAGAAGTTAAACTAACAGGTCTATAATTACTTGTGTCAGCCTTTGATCCTCCTTTGTGAATTGGGGTTACATTTGCACATCTCCAGTCTATGGGTACCTCCCCTGAGTCCAAAGTAGCTCTCATAATTATGGCTAGGGGTTTGCATACTTCCTTTGCTGCCTCCTTTAATATAACTGGATAGATCCCATCCACCCCAGGTGCCTTTTTTATGTTTATCCTCAACAATCTCTCCTCCACTTTCCTCTCAGTTATTACAAAATCATCCAGCTCACTGCCAATGTTTACTTTACCTACATCATTCTCCTTCCTGAATAATTCCTCATGCGTGAATGTAGATGCAAAATACTCGTTTAGATTGTTAGCCACCTGAGCAGGATCCTCAACTGTTGAACCATCAATATCCAGTGGACCAATCTGATTCATCCCTTTCCTTCTCGAGTTCAAATATGTAAAGAACTCTTTTCTGTTTTTCTTTGCATCCTTTGCCAAGGATTTTTCGTAGTCTGCCTTTGCCTGCCTAATCTCCTTTGTGACTTGGTTACAGACCAACTTATATGTATCATAGGCTTCCATGTCACCCATTAATTTGTATGTATCCCATGCATTTTTCTTCTCTGCCACATGTCTCATTAGTTCATCTGACAACCATTTAGGCCTAAACCTTGAACAATATTTCTTAGTTGGTATGTAAAGCCTGGTAGCCTCCAAGATTAGTTCCTTGAATGCCTCCCATTTTAAGTTTGCTGTTGGTAACATCATCAGTTGGTCCCACTGTATAGAATTTAAATACTGTCTCAGACCATCATAGTCGCCTTTACGAAAACAAAAACCCTTCCCTTTACCTCTGATGGTAGTTACCTCCTTGAGTAAATCCCACTTCAACACACTGTGATCACTGCCACCTAGTGGTTCATTTACCTGCAGATTCTTAATGCATGAAGAATCACTACTGATAATCAGATCAAGAGTATTGCTCCCTCTTGTTGCCTCACGAACATGCTGATGTAGAAAACAATCATCCAATAAATCCACAAAAGCCTTGCTAGTGTGCGAGTGACTAACCCACAAATTCCAGTCAATATCTGGGAAATTAAAATCCCCCATTATAAGACTCTCTGATTTACTGGCCCACTCTATTTCCTTGTACAATATCTTATTATACTCATCAGAGTCATTAGGCCTATAGCACACTCCTACTCTCAATTTTGATTTCCCTATGCTTATGTCACACCAAACTGACTCGACACTGCCCTGTCCATCGATGTCAACTGGCTTCACTTCCTTGGACTTTATGTGTTTCTTAATTAATAGCATAACCCCTCCTCCTCCCCTCCTGTCCTGTCTATCCTTTCTATACACATTGTATTCCCCAAATTCCAGTTCCGCATTACTTATATCTGTGTGACACCACGTCTCTGATATCCCAACAATATCTGCCTTTGATGTTTTGAGCAATACCTCAAATTCATCAAATTTATTTACCAAACTCCTAGCATTGGTGTACACGCAGGTATACATGCACCTGTTTCTATTCTTAGCTACCCTAACACAACCCATGTGTTTACTTGTACCGCAATGACTCCCAGCAGTCTCTGAAATATCCTGCATCTTGTTTTTCAGGCTTCTGCTCATTTCAATAGAAGCAGTGCAAGAATCACTTCCACCTCTGCCAGTGGCTACTGTTAATCTATTAGTCCTTGTATCCCCCCCAACTAGCAGTTTTCCGACCCACCTAACACTGCCTCGACAGCATCAGCAAAAATTCTTGCACCCTTTCTATTTAAGTGTATCCTATCCCTGTAGAAGCAATCTCTCCTGTTAACAAGTACAGTCCAGGCTGAAAAAAATTCTACCCCTTGAGCCTTGCACAATCCCTCCAGGGCCGAATTGATCGACAAGGCTCTCATCATATACTCCCTCCTATCGTGTCTGGGCAGAATTGCAGACACTTTCAAATTCAACCCTAATTCACGGTTTTTTTCAACAGTGACCTGTACTTGCTAAGTAATTCCGCCGGTCTCCTACTCTTAATATCATTAGTGCCAACGTGTACAACTATATCACCTTTTGTGCCCTTAAAAGATGATATCCGCTCTACAACGTCATCAACCTTTGCCCCTGGCAGACATACCCTGGTCCTGTTCCTCCTATCTTTTTTACAAAGCATGTTCCCCGTTTCCCTGACAATAGAGTCACCAACAACTACTAGTTCCTTCGGGACCAGCGCATTCTGCCTTGGGGGTTGTCTCTGTGTCACGCGATGCCCAAGTGCAAGCTCTGGCGTTGATGTGGGCAGCTGAGAGCTTGATGGGCCCCTCAATTTAGTTTCTTCGAGGGCATCCACCCTGTCCTTCAAGCTCTCATATAGGCCCAAAAGAACGCCGAGTTGTTGCCTGATATCAATACACTCCTTGCATCGCGCACACACAAAGACATCCCCCTTGGCAGTATCATGTCCCGTACCCGACTGCTCCGCAAACATCAAGCAAACAGTGCATTTTAAAAGACTGTGATTCAGAGGGCAACTGCCCCCCTCAGTTCTCCCCTGAACCACAGCACTCCCATTAGCTTGAGCCTTTTGCTTTGCTGCTCTGGTCAGAGTCATGATTCCGATTTAATTCAATAAAATTTCAAAACAAAAATTAAATCCTTAAGTTATATCCCAAAACAGTTATGTTATATGTATATATATTTTTTTTTTGGTATCTAGTGTTTTCTACGAGTTCCCTTTATACAACTTCCGTATCACGTGTACCACTATAGTTATGTATTAATTATTTGTTACGATTAAGTCGTTATATATATATATAGAGTTAAAAATACAATTTAATTGACAATAAAGTTTATCAAGATTAATAGATTTACTGATAATTGACAATATTATAATATGCACTATACTACACTAAGCTTATGCTATCGTGTAAAAATGGCGGGAATTCTCGAGCGGTACTTCTACGGACTCGTAAGTATTGATTTGCTTCCAAATCTCGCTATCTCAATTTAGAATAAACTAAGGATCCTGACTAGGTCTATAATCTACTTATAGAAGATAATTTGATATAACAATTGGTTAATAAATCGACTAAATTTGGTTAAAAAAAAAAGACCTCTCGTTCAATTTGCAACACGTGGATTTGATACCGTTACCGATACTAAGTAATACCTAGAAAATCTCTGTCTAAGTTAAACTTTAAACTAAGTATCGTAACTAGGAATATAAAGCTACTCTAGAAAATAAATTAATTTGACAATTTAAGCTAATAAATCAGAAAATAAATCAGGAAAAACTTCTCTGTTCCAAGAGCTTCAAGGAGCTTCGTCCGCACAGGCTAACCTCGAACCCAGACTCTCATCTATCATCCTCACTTTCTTTCCTTATTTTTCTCTTGCTTTATATATACAGTAAACCCCCGCTATTCGCGGTTTCGCGATCGCCGATTTAATATAAAATGAAACCTAAAAAAATGTGAATTTTAAAGCGCCATGAACATTTTCCACCATAAAAAAAACATGGGCGTGGCTAAAATTATCTTTCCCGGTCAAAACAGCGCTCAGTGGGTGGGGGAAGAGGGGTGACAAAATCACGAGCATGGATGTTTCTCACTAATCCTTGTTCAGTATGTGTTATGCGCTTGTCATGGAAGGTTTCGTCATTTGCTTTTAATTTATATGCTTATAAATTGAATAAATTTATCAATTTATAAATTTATAAATTGATATGCTTACAAAAATGATAAATCTACTGTTTTGCAGTGTAAAACAGACTTTTTTGAGTGTGTTAACGGAAGAAAGTGACTTTATTGTGGACAAGTTCTTTCTAACCCCTACAAAAATATGGCTACGAATAACAAGAGAAATGTGAAAATATCAAAGAAGGTGATGACATTAGCGAATAAAATTGAGTTATTAGATAAAATTTCTAATGGTGAAAGTGTCTCCTCAGTGGAAAAATGTTATAAAATCAATGAGTCAATGGTACGATCAATCAAGAAATCGGAAGAAAAAATCCGCCTTAGTGTCCGTGAAAACGCGCTAATTGCTTCAAAAATTTGCTCTGTAACTCATGATGTTAAATTTGAAAAAAACGGAAAAGGCTTTAAATCTGTGGATAGAAGACCGAACTCAAAATAAAATTCCGTTAAGTTCACTTATCATTCGTGAAAAGGCAAAACTCCTTTATCAACACTTTAGCGAAACTAGTGATAGCACTGGCGGGATAAGTTTTTTTAGTTAGCAAAGGCACTGGTTTGAAATTTCTAATAAATATTACATTTAATATTAAATTTTCTTATTTTCATTTCGATGCCTTATGCTTGCATTTCACTATGTACTTTCAATGTACATAGTCATATTATGAAGGTACATATAATACATACATAGACAAAATTTTAGACTACATTTTCTTATATATTTCATACTTTGGAATGGAACCCCTTTATTACTATGGGAGCCATAACTCAGTATTTGCGTTTTCGGTATTCGCGACATTTCTCAGGAACATAACCCCTGCGAATAGCGGTGGTTTACTGTATATATGGCGCCTTCGTAGCCAGGTGGGAAGGAGCAGCAGTGCATAGCACACGCTTCTTGATTAGACCAGGGTTCGAGCCCGTCACCACCAAATACGGAGTATGCGGAAAGGTCAGGGAATGACCACCGCATATCTCGGAGCAATATGGCCTTAGTTGCTAATGCTCCTAAAAACTAAAATAACAACAACAACTGTGTATATATATATATATATATATATATATATATATATACAGTTGGACTTCTCTTTAACCAACTTCCATACAGCAAATTTTTCTATGTAGCAAACTGTTTTGATTTTCCCTTGGTCATTACATTGAAAATAGTTTCCGTATAATGAAGAAAATTTCTATATAACAAACTGATTTCGAGAAACCCGGGTATGCATTGTTTGCCCCTCTGGCCTTTAGGCAATAGAGCTGATGCTGTTGAAAGCACGAATTAAGAACTAAAATGATTAAGAATTAATCACTTTAGCTTTTAATAGCTAAAGGGTTTAATTCTTAAGAGCATTCCACAATTTAGTGGTGCCCATAAAGCCTTTACTGTAACGAGAAGTAGCACTGGTCAACTGCTACCTGTGTCCACAGTATACTGGCGAAGATTAAGGCATATTCCCGAAACGGACATTGGCTCTGGTCAACCTGTTTTCTATTGTAAGCACCCTATTAGAGAATTAGGAGAGAGTAATTTTCCTTTATCCCAGAAATTCATCTGTTGTTTCGCAGAAATGAGACATCCACACTTTCACTTAATTTCACCTGTCTCTGTATGGCAGATAAAGTGGTCTCTAAATCAGTTTTGTTTTAGCTGCTGTGAAAGTAACCTTACAATGTCTAAGGGGAAATCCTTGAGTGTAGCGGAAAAAGTGGAAGTGCTTAATAGTGTAGATCGGGGTGTTAAAAAAAAAAGAATTGCTTTAAAATGTGGTATACATGCCAGTAATGTGTCAACCATTCTGAAAACCGTGTTTTGATTCTCAAACTGTCTGAAGAAACAGGACCCAGTTGGAAGAGTGCGAAATTATGCCTGTATGAAGATGTAGATGAAGCCTTTTTTAAGTGGGTGAAGTTGATTCGAGACCAAAACATGTCGATATCAGGTCCATTGATAAAAGTAAAGGCTATGGAGTATGCAACTTTTCTTGGACATAAAACATTCCAAGCCAGTTCTGGTTGGCTGGACAATTTTAAAAAGCACCATGGCTTACTCAAAAAAGTTATTTCTGGTGAAAGTGGAGTTGTAAAGAAACAGTTAGAAAGAAACAGTTTTCAAAAAAATTATGGAGGACCACAAGCCCAAAGACATATTCAACATTGATGAAACAGGTCTTATTTTTTAAATGTTTACCAAACAAGACACTGACTTTTAAAGGTGATAAATGTGCAAGTGGTAAAAATAGTAAGGAGAGAATTGAAATCTTGGTTGGTGCAAATATGGCTGGTAATGAAAAACTGAAGCTTTTGGTAATAGGCAAAAGTAAACAACCCCAGCGTTTCAAAGAAGTAAAGTCGTTCAAGTTGGACTACAACTACAACAAAAAAACTTGGATGACAATTGAAATATCTGAACAGTGGATTTTAAATTTTGATAGAAAGATGACAAAAGAAACAGAAAAATCGTTTTGATTGTCAACAACGGCCCTGCCCACCTTCACTCGGTAATTTCAAAACTTACAAGCGTGAATCTTGTTTTCTTCCCTCCGAATACCTCGTCTAAACTGCAGCCAATGGACCAAGGATTTATCAAAAATTTGAAAATGCACTACCGAAGGCGCATACTGAAAAAAATTATACTGAGAATAGAAACCACTCCACCTATAGATTCTGTTATAGATTTGTGGATGTGCATATCAGAGTTGGCAAAAGTGTGGATTCAAGATATGACGGAAAACGATTAAGAATTGTTTCACAAAAGCAGATTTTGTTAAAACACCAATTAACAGTGATGAGAGGGATGAACTGCTACAAGACATTGAGCAATCTTGGGAAGAACTCCAAGCAAGAGGTTTGATCAGTGGAGAAACTGTTCTTTAAGAATTTTTTGAAGTTGATAACGATGTAATAGTAGATGAATATCCGAGTGACTCCAACATTTTGAGAGTATTCAAAAAAACTAGTAGTAGTAGTAGTGGCATGTGATGCAAGAAAGCAAGTGTATGAGCTTATGCAGCATCAGCCAAAAAAAAAAAAAAAAAAAAAATCACACCATTCCTTCCAAATGCCTGTCCAGTTCCTCCTTAAATTTATTCAACCTATCAACTTCCACAACGACAGATGGAAGTTTGTTCCAGCAATTAACCACCCGCTGGCTAAAGGCAAATTTCCGCACATCTATTCTACATCTATCCTTTCTTAATTTGAATTTATGCCCCCTTAGATTTGTAATCTGAACAAGTGGAAGGATCCCATCAGAATTCAGCGTGCTGAACCCATTCAAGGCCTTATACACCTCAATCAGATCACTGTGCAGGTGCCTAGTCTCCAGCCACTGCGATCTGCGGAACTTAAGCCTCTCTTGATAAGAGGATCCCTTCTCTGTACATGCTCAAGTAAATTTACATCCTTCCTAAAATGAGGCCTTCAGACCTGTACGCAGTACTCAAGGCGTGGCCTGACCATTGCCTTATACAGAGGGATAATCACCTCCTTTTTCCTGCTAGTAAAATTCCTATATATCATTGACAAAACCCCATGACCTGCCCTGGCAGCCTGTCTGCATTGCTCAGAAAACTTCATATCTGCCTGCACAATTACTCCCAGGTCTTTTTCATTTTCTACCACCTTAAGTGTAGTACCACACAGTTGGTACGTTTCTCTGGGGTTACTTCTACCCATACGCAGTACTTTGCATTTGTCAAGGTTAAACTTCAGTTGCCACTTCTTAGCCCATCTGCCCAAATTATCCAGATCCTGTTGCAGTAGCACTGCCATTACTGTCATTAACAACCCTGCCAACCTTTGTATCATCTGCAAACTTCGACATTAAGCCTGATATACCTTCATCAATATCATTGATAAATATACAAAACAACAGTGGACCTAACACCGAACCCTGTAGGACCCCACTAATAACATTAGTCCAAGAAGAGCAGAGCACCCATTAGTCCAAGAAAAGCACCCATTGATTACCACCCTCTGTCTTCTCCCACTTAACCATCCTTTTATCCATTGTAGCAACTTACCCTTAATACCATTCTGCTCCAATTTGTACAATAGTCTTCCATGCGCAACAGTGTCAAAAGCCTTCCTGAAATCCAAATATATGATATCAAAATTATTTTTTGCATCCAGTTCCTTTGTAACCACATCATAATATCCTATCAAATTTGTCAGACATGACTTTCCCTTAACAAACCCATGCTGTGTCTGAATTATTGCTGCAGTCTTGTCTAGATGATCCTGCAATGCATCTTTAACCAGTGACTCCATTATTTTACCAGGAACAGAAGTTAAACTAACTGATGACAATATCAACGATGAGTTGGATGAAAATGAGGTCAACGAAGGCAATATTAAACCTTCCAAACATCCTTAATGTTGGTAGCATTTGAAACTTTGCGTCGAGGCCTTCAGTGTGAAGACAATGTGCAAGAAAACATATTTGAGTGCTTAAACAAATGCAAACATTTTTATGAATAATACAGTAAAATACAGTGTACAACAAAAAATAACCAAATATTTTACAAAACAATTCTTAAGTGTACACATATTGTGCGCATCATTAAGTAGTCATTTCTTAATATGTGTGTATTAATAAATTAATTGTTTTAAAATATTAGAAAATTTATTCATTCCCACTTATTTCTGATTTATTTCCCATATTTTACTGTATTTCTGAATGTTGAATTACAGTATTTTTCATTGTTGAAAAGGTCATATTTCTTTATAACTAAATTTCTGTATAATGAATTTTTTCAAGCGAAGATTGAATTCATTATAAGGAGGTCTGACTGTATATCATAAAATGGGCTAAGACTAAACCCGGAAAAATCAAAGTATATCATCTTTTCGCCGAAAGCACAAGCAGACCTCAATCCAGCAGTCTCTCTGGAGCCCTCAATTGCAGGGCATCTTCTCATCGCCACTCCTTCAGTTAAATTCTTAGGGGTGATAATGGACGAAAATCTGACTTATAAGGATCAAATTCAGCAACTGTGCTCAAAAGTGCTACGGGCCTTCTGGGGCATGAGACTCTACCTCTGTAGATCGCATAATAAAGAAACAGTCAGGAAATCTGTCTTCTACTACTTCAGCTCAATCATCCGTTACAGTATTGAAGTCTGGCCAGCAACTCTTTTGTCCGGCCTGAAGACGCTTTGGAGTCTAGAATTCTGGGTCCTGAAGTGGGCCAACAATTGGGCTCACCTTCCCTACACAACATCAAGATCACAGCTTCGTAAAAATCTAAGCTACACCCCAGCCCAGCACTTGGCATATGCTTGGAAGCTCACAATGGCACTCAATCTGTGCTCCGCAGTTCACAACTTCATCAACATCTGGGAATTCGTGGGCTAGAAAATTCCAGGTAGAGCTCTCAGAAACCCTCCAGTTCTCAGCTCAAACCTTCAAGAAGCAATTTCCCAACAGCATTATCGGCACACTGAGCTCCGCCGACACTGATTTCGATCTGTGGTCCAGTGTTTCAACCTAGAAGGAAAAAAAGAGAAAATTCATATTCACGTGCTGTCATGGTTCCTGTAACTGTCATTAAAACTTAAACTGACTTCAAGTGAAAGATGTCCAGACTGGCTCAATCGTTCTATCAGGTTATACCTGGATCATACTCTACGGTATGGCCTTATATCATCAGTATCTCAGAATATTCAGTTAAAATGCAATTATCAATAACTCAAAGCTATTTAGGTTAATCCTACACTGGAGAAAGCGATTTATGTATTCTGCGATTTATGTATTCTCTGAACATAAATCGCAGTAAGCGATTACTGCGATTTATGTATTCTCTGAACGTTATATGTATTATATTGTTGTTCTATGTATAATATGGATGTTGTTTGTATTCAATGGATGTTCCATGCAGTTTTTCTATGTTTTAGCAGTTTGTATGTAAGTAAATATAATGTCTCCAATTAGATTGTTAGATTCCTCTGGATGCCTGTAACAGGAATCACATCCTTGTAAAAATTTTGTGAATAGAGAATTTTATTATTAAAAAGCATCAAAATTTTCACAATTAGCTATACTTACCTGAAATTTGTGAATTGGTAAAGAATCAAAAAATTCATGAGCAGTAAAGAAGCTAAATCCTCTAGGTACTTCCTTAAGATGATGATACCAAAAGACTGGAATACCTTGCTTTGTAAAAGAATGTCTATAATACTGTGCATCTTTTTCTTTTGCTTCCACCATCTGCTTTTTTGTATCTGACACACATAACTTTTGTTCCTGAAGGCAACTTATGTAGGGACTAATTTCTACTAAATGGATGGAAAGTGAACTGCATACATGTGGAAACTTTGAAAAAACCTGAAATAAAATGTAAATATAAACACAATCACATAGAAAATTGCATATTATGCAAACTTAAGGTTTAGGCTAATTCCATAAAGTAAGAAAATACAGTCGATTCCAGTTAATTGGGACACATCGAGACTAGTGCATTTTGGCCCGATTAAGCGGCTGCCCCAATTATCCGAAGTTTCACGTAAAAAAAAGTTAAAAATACAATGGACCCCCACTTTACAACTGGTTCACTATACAATCAAATCACATTACAATGGAGTCTCCTAAGTAAAGTACCGTTCACTATACAATGTGTAGTAAGCACTGTTCATTGTGATCACGTTTGTGAATTGAATTTTAGTTCTATTAAACAGCGATTCTAATTAGCGAAAATAGGAGGAATATTATCCACAGGCTATAAAAGTAAAGATATATTAAGCACAAATTTACCCTTTATTACCTTACCAATTAAAAAATTAAATAATACGTGAAAATCGGAATTAATACGTACTGTAATATGTACATTCTAACTAGTTGACATTTCTATTCACTGACATTTGTGGGCGGGGGTTAAAATTCAAAACAGTAAAAAGATAAGCAATCAATAACAAAGAACACGGCACACACACAAATTGCAAGTAACACAATACGTGCAAGTGAGAATGGAGTAACGAGTTACGAATCTTTAAAAATAGGAATGAAGAGAAGATTATGAAAATTAATTTTTTTATATGATTGAAGATTTCATGGAAGTGTAAACACAATTTACCATAATAACCCACAGAATTCCAGCTGTCGGTATTATTGCAAATTCAATAAGATCAAGTTTACTATCTGTTTATGATAGATTTCACTAACAGAAAAGCCCAATAAACAGGTGACTGCTAATTGTTTTTATTGTTTTATGGCTGTGACCTCCAGAAATCGGACTGAACCATGTGGTACAGTCGGAGACAATCGTAGGGTGATCTCCAGTGCTGTGGTCTCCTGCTCCGATTAAACGGCATGTTGTCCCAATTAAGCGAAGTAAACCCTGGCTATTTTCTCGATTGGGTTCTGTTTTTTAAGATTTGCCCCAAATAACCGGAATCCACTGTATCAGTAAATATAGCTTTTTTGTCAAAAAAACTATTTTTGACAAAATATTTTGTCAAAACTAGAGAAATTTGTGTCAGAAATGTTTCAAATGGTGCAAATAGTTTATGGGCAATAAAAGAATTTTTAATAGGAGAGAGAGCCTACAAGGCAAGGAGTAAGATAGGATTCAAAATGTACTGCTTAAAAAATCAGATAAGCTGGATATCTTATTTTCACAGATCAGCATGAAATAGTTAATGAAACTGCAGCAACTCAAAACATTTCACACAAAAGGTATCATGGGCCCTTGCATGATGATCTATTGTTAAGCAAGACCATAACCAGGGCGCATAAAATTCAAACTAAGGGGGGTATCATAGACTGGATCGTGTAAAGTTTATTTTTAGCCAGCAAGCTGTTAACCACTAAAAGTTGCCTTCATGGGTTCAAGCCAAATAACACTGGTCAACACGTAGAGTGTTACGAAAATTAAAATACCCAATCTTGACTAATTTATGCTGCTGAACATGAAAATCACATTAAAATTTGTCGAATGGCTCTTATTTTCAAATTACAGTTGGGGTTTCATATTAGCAAGTTACTGTACATTATCAACTAACTCTCAGCAAAAACATGGCAACACTGCACTTTCGGTAACACCGTGCTCTTATCATGTGATCGGCAATTGTCACCTCACTTTGCATCATGTGATAAGTTGTTGTTGTTGTTGCTTCGAATGCATCTTCAACTCTGTTGCAGTAATCCTCGAATATAGGTACTGGGTGATTTGTTCTCAGTTAACAGTTGTTCTCTGTGAGATTCCTACTTTTTGTACAGTATTTGTGTTGTGTAAGATTAATATGCCCCGTAATTGTGTGAATAGTCTAGATTACTTCTGTTACGTATGTGGAGAAGCCACATTAGCTTCAAGGAAGCGTCCCTTAACTCGAGCCATCAAAAAGGCCCACTTCTTGTACTTTGGGTGTAAAGTAGGCAACCAGGACAAGAACTGGGCTCCACACATATGCTGCACTACCTGTTCATCAAAACTCAATATGTGGGTGAATCGAAAGGGACATTTTATGCCTTTTGCAGTGTCCATGATATGGAAGGAGCCAACAAATCACATCACAGACTGTTACTTCTGTATGGTGCCTCCTATTAGAAAAGGGATGACAATGAAGAAAAGATGGACAGTGATGTACACTAATATACCACCTGCAATTCATCCCATGCCTCACGGTGAAGTACTACCTATTCCTGAACCACCTGACCATTTTTCTGTACACTCTGATGTAAATGAAAACACTGATGAACACCAACTTGATATATACACAATGAAGTACAGCAGCCATCTACATCAAGGGATTCACCTTTTGTTCAAACCTTTATCCTTCTGAATGACATACGATCACAGAAAGTAAGCTTAATGTCCTCATCAGGGATCTTGAACTGCCAAAGAATAAGGCAGAGCATTTGGTCTCAAGGCTACAACAGTGGAATCTTCGCCGACCGGGCTAGCCGAGTGGGTAAAGTACCTGCCCGGCAACCCAAAGGTCGCGGGTTCGATTCCCGCCTCGGGCTTGGATCACTGTACTGCAAAAACCTTTGGAGGTGCAATATGGCCACAGAAGCCGATGCGCCAACAACTACCAAATCAAAAAAAAAAAAAAAAAAAAATCAGTGGAATCTTCTAGTTCATTCTGTGAAAGTGACAACATTTTGTACTCGACATAAAAACTATGATAAATTCTATCAAACAGAAGGTGAACTGTTTTTAAGGAGGCAGCAATGAACATGAGGCATGTCCCAAATAGTGGCGACTATTTATAGCTGTTACTAAGGTTAGCCTTAAGGCTGTTTTATTACACAATGGAAATATGCTGTCACCAAAATATGCTGTCACTATCAAAAGTATGAGTGGCAGTTTGTGGTGATTTAAAGGTAACTGCCATTTTATTAGGACTACAAGAGTTACACTAAGTATTGTTGCTTTCTCTGCGAGTGGGATAGTTGTGCCAAGGATATGCACTACAAGAAGAGGAGGTGCCTCCGTAGCCATGTGGGCAGGAGCAGCAGTGCATAGCACATGCTTCTTGATTAGACTGGGGTTCGAGCCCGTAACCACCAAATACAGAGGATGAGGAAAGGTCAGGGAATGACCGCCGCATATCCCTGGAGCAATATGGCCTTAGTTGCTAATGCTCCTAAAAACCAAATAACAAACAAACAAGAAGAGGAGTTGGCCTCAACGAAAATCATTAAATACCTGGAATGAAGAAAGTAGCATTTAATCTCTGGTAGATCCAAATAAAGTTTTGCTCCCACCACTCCTCATCAAACTGGGGCTCAAAAATTTCGTGAAGGCTTTGGAAATGAATGGTCCTGCATTCACATACTTGCAAGAGAAATTCCCAAGACTTAGTACAGAGAAGATTAAGGCAGGCATTTTCATTGGTTCAAAAATAAGGCAACTTTTGAAAAATGAACAGTTCGAATTTGCCCTTAGCGTCAGCAAGAAATCAGCATGGAAAGCCTTTCTACATGCTTCAACTAGTTTTATCGGAAATGTTAAAGCCAGCAACTACAGGCAGTTTGTGGAAGATCTCATTACCTCTTATGAAAAACTGGGGTATAACATGTCATTGAAGATGCATTTCTTGCACTCAACACCTGAATTTCTTCCTGCCAAACTGTGGTGCCATCAAGACATTGCAGTGATGGAACAAAGATACAAAAGCAAATGGAGTGCTGCCATATTAACCAGTTATTGTTGGATGGTGAAAAGGGATACTCCCAAAGCTGAATACAAGCGAAAGGCAAAGAGGTCCTATGTTTGATACAGGTATGTTCGTAGCTACATCTTTTTGCCATATAAATAAAAAATATATTGTATGAATATAAAAAACTACTTTTTTCGAAAACAAGACCAATCTACCATTTTAAGCACTGTTTCCAGGTTTAACACCCCAAAATCTATAAAGTAAACTTACTTTCATGCCTGTATCAAGATATGACTCAAAATTTGTTGTTCAGTGTAATCTAACCAGAATGCAGAATGACAGGGGCTTCAGAGGAAACAGAATCAATAAAATAGTGATGGGGTGTTTATGCACAAACAGTACAAAGGGCATACCATGACGATCTGGTACCATATAAGTCGTTCAACACATAGTACTGAAAATGCTTACTGCAGACCAGAAAGCTGACTGTGCAATGATTTCAAGTGACCTCACTGTGGTAGCTGATGATGACCTGTTGCTGCTCAATCATATCATCATTGAAGATGAAACAATATATTTTTTATGATCCTTGATCGCCTCATAGCATGAAGTTCCAAGGGAAAGCGTTCTCTTACCACAATGGAATTATTAACTACAATTTCATTTCAGAAGTGCAATTGTCATTAAAAATGACGTACATATTCTGTGAAAATTATGACAAAATTATTATTATTATTATTATTAGCCATATGGTGCAAGGAAACCCAAGGCTTATGCTGCACCAGCCAAAAAAAATTCCCGAGTTACCCTGAGAGAGAGAGAAGTAGAAAGGAATCACCAAGAAAGAGACGAATGATGATATACAGCTTATGATTATGATAAAGCAGAAAAAAATTCCCAGTACTGTGGACTATACAAGGTTGTTATATGACAGCACACTACACTTTGGTGGCTGCTTCAAAACAAAACAATTATTTTGAAGTATCCACCACACCACCATTATCTGATCTTTCACCCTGAATTTCTTTTGTTTGAAAAAATTAAATGCAATTTAACTCTTTTTCAAGTACACATTATATAGGTTTTTCAGGGTAATTTAAAATATTGTTTCTAAGTATGTTACAAATCATCCAGTAATCCATGTGCTGCCATCTCTTATTTTTCATTTTTAAGTAATTCTAGACAGTTTATAATTATATGCATTATCATTATTATATGCATATGATATCGTGCTACTAAATAGTAGCTTGTAAGACCTTCGAGGATCTCTGAATAAATTAAAAACAAAAACAAAAAAACAAAAATTAAAACTTTGATAAGACAAAATTTAAAGTGTAGACTAAATAACAAAAAATTGGATTAAGTTAGTAACTTTGTGTATCTAGGAACAGTCTTTATTCTAGGAACAAAGATTAGACATGGAAACACACAGTAGTAAAATAAGTAAAGTGGAAGTACAAAGCCAGTTAAAAAATTTTATTTGGAGAAAGAGAGAAATTAGCCAAAAAAAATATATTAGCTATTATAACATAGATTTTTAGGTTATTTTAACCTATGTAGCTGAGAGCTGGGTAATAAAGGATTGAATAAAAATTAGAACCTTCAGAAATAACTTTTAAGGAAAAGAGATGAAATAAATGGATGGAAGCAATAACAGGACCACATTACAAATGAGGAAATCAGATAAAATCTTGAGGTAACAAATATCAAATCAAAAGCGAGTGAAAATTTACAATGATATGGAGTTTTAGAAAGAATGGGATAAGGGAGATTAACTAAACAAATATATGAAGTAAAAATAAATGATGATAGGCCCAAAGGCAGAAAGAGGAAAGCAGATCAATGGTGTTCAGCAAGCATTAGAAGAAAGAGGCCTCGCTTTGCCTACAGCTAAATGTCTAACATGAAATTAGCATTAGTAGAGGCATATGATGCAAGAAACCAAGCTTATACAGCATCAGCAAAAAAACAACAAAAAAAAAAAACGCTTCCAATTTCACCCATCCATTCACTCCAAATATTTGTCTAGCTCTGCCTTGAATTTTTATTTAAGCTGTCAAATTGTACAATGACAGATGGAAGTTTGTATCAACAATCAATCACCTACTGGCTAAAGGCAAATTTCCACACATCTATTCTACAACTGTCTTTCCTCAATTTGAATTTATGTCCCCTCAAGCGATTAATCTAGGCAAGAGGAAGAATCCCATCAGCAGTGAGCTTGCTCAAACCATTCAAGGCCTTATACACCTCAATCAGATCACCTTACAGGTGCCTAGTCTCCAAACACTGTAATTTGCAAAATTTAAACCTTTCTTCATAAGAGCAACCATTTGTTCCATTTACTAACCTTGTTGCCCTTCTCTATACTCGTTCCAGTAGCTCTACATCCTTCCTAAAATGAGGCCTCCAGACCTGTATACAGTACTCAAGGTGTGGTCTGACCATTGCCTTATACAAGGAGATAATCACCTCTTTATTTCTACAAAATAAAATTCCTGTATATCATTGGCAAGACACCATGAGCTACTCTTGCAGACTGTCTGCTCTACTCAGAAAAAATCATATCTAATTGCACAATTACTCCCAGGTCTTTTTCATTCTTTACCACTGTCAGTGTAGTACCACATGGTTAATAAGTTACTCTGGGGTTACTGCTACCCATATGCAGTACTTTACATTTGTCAATGTTAAAGTTCAGTTGCCATCCCCCAGCCCATCTGCTCAACTTTTCTAGATCATGTTGCAGCAGCGTACTGTCATTAATGTTGTCAACAACCCTGCCAACCTTCATATCATCTGCAAACTTAGGCATTAAGCCTGATATACCTTCATCAATATCATTAATATATATACAGAAAACAATGGACCCAACACTGAATCCTGGAGCACTCCACTAATAACATTAGTCCAAGAAGAGCAATGTCCATTGATTACCACTCTCTCTCTCTCTTCTCCCACTCAACCATCCCTTTAACCATAGCAGCAATTTGCCCTTAATGCCATACTGCTCCAATTTCTATAGTAGTCTTCCATGTGGAACAGTATCAAAAGCTTTCCTAAGATCCAAGTATATGATATCAAAATAATTTTTTGCATCCAGTTCCTTTGTGACCACACCATAGTATCTAATGAAATTGGTCAGACAAGACTTCACCTTAACAAATCCATGCTGTGTCCGAACTATAACTGAAGTCTTGTGTAGATGATCCTGCAGTGGAAATAGGATAGCATGGAGGAAAACAGTGAATGGAAGATTGATAGTCCAGATGGACTGACTTCTATATAAACATGAATACCTATACACTCCCTGTGTAAAGGTAACCATCGTTTGGATAATAATTATGATAAAATAAAGGTGTAATTTAGCATCATCTTACTTTCCTCAAAAACTTATTATCTCACTAAATTAAAATGATAAGATATATATCATGAGACCAGGTATAATTAAGTATTAAAATATAATATTTTATCCTTAAGATAAAATATCATTTATTTTCTTACTTAACTTACATTTCATTCTCAATGATTTTAAATATTGATAATAATTCTGGAAGTAAAACATCACCCTTAAGATATCATCAATAAGAGTTCCTCTTCCTGGTCCCAGATCAATTAACTGAAATGGTTTAGGTTTTCCAACCTTCATCCATTCATGAAGAAACCAGACTCCAATTAACTATAAGTAAGAAAGTTTATATCAATCAATTTTTATCATTAGCAAAACTGAGAATGTAGAAAAGGAAATAATAAAAGAAACAATAAAGAGCTATATATAATATATAGTTAAATATCAATTATGACAATAATTTTGTGTGTCTGTTTGTGCATGCAATGTATTCCTAATGATAAAATTTGGAATAAATTTTTTACCATGCACAAAAAAACGGATACAATAGAATGCATTTGGTGGTACATGCATTCATAGTATAATTTATTTGACCAGGTTACAATATGGTGTGAGAAAACTACAGGTAAGATAAAACTGCTCAATGTGATAGTATTTGTATTACAAGTATGCTGCAGTACAACACATTTGTAATACAAATGGCTACAAAAGCATCATCTACAGAATAAAATAATGTGAAAATATAAGTTACTGGCAAAATAACTGAATAAAAAGAATAAAGGATATAAGATAATGACACGGAGAATTTTAGAAATATGCCTTCTAACGCTTTTCTTCTATATGTTAGCTCTATACTGCATAAAAACAGTTGTAACTAAATACCGTCTCTCAAATCATATGGTGCTGAAGAAGATCATGTAAGTTATCCATAGTAATGCACATTTTCAGACATTGTGGCTCAAACCTCTTTGAAGAGGTACTTCAATTATGAAGTTTGTTGTGAACCAACATCAAATAGTAACATGTGAGTACTGGAGAGAAGCTTCATCAATAACAACACGAAGGTGATTCTCTCCATTTCAGACAATTATGATTATTCAAACTGCTACCACTTAGTCAGAAATGAGCCTCATAACTCTATTAAGATGTTCCAAGGTAATAAGTCATTCACCTTTATCCTTTACAGAATGGAGTGAAGCTAGGGGAGGTACCCATAGACTGGAGATGTGCAAATGTGACCCCAATTTACAAAGGAGGATCAAAGGCTGACACAAGTAATTATAGACCTGTGAGTTTAACTTCTGTTCCAGGAAAATTAATGGAGGCACTGGTTAAAGAAGCACTGCAGGATCATCTAGACAAGACTTCAGTTATAGCTCGGACACAGCATGGTTTTGTTAAGGAAAAGTCTTGCCTGACCAACTTGATTGGATACTGTGATGCAATCACAAAAGAACTGGATGCAGGGAATAACTTTGATATTATATATTTGGATCTTAGAAAGGCTTTTGATACTGTTGCATGGAACACTGCTGCACAAATTGGAGCAGTGTGGCATTGGAGGCAAGTTGCTGCTATGGATAAAGGGATGGTTGAGGGGAAGAAGACAGAGAGTGGTAATCAATGGACACTGCCCATCATGGACTAATGTTATTAGTGGAGTCCTTCAGGGTTCAGTGTTGGGTCCATTGTTGTTTTCTGTATTTATAGATGATATTGATGATGGTATATCAAGCTTAATGTAGAAGTTTGCAGACGATACAAAGGTTGGCAGGGTTGTTAAGGACACTACTGACAGTATGCTGCTGCAACAGGATCTGGAAAGGTTCAGCAGATGGGCTAAGAGGTGGCAAATGAAGTTTAACATTGACAAATGTAAAGTACTACATATGGGAAACAGTAACCCCACAGCAACAAATCAACTCTATGGTACTACACTGACAGTGGCAGAGAATGAAAAGGACCTGGGGATAATTGTGCAAGCAGATATGAAGTTTTCTGAGCAATGCAGACGGGCTGTAAGAGTAGCTCATGGTGTCTTGTCAATGATATACAGGAGTTTTTCTAGCAAAGATAAGGAGGTGATTATTCCCTTGTATAAGGCAATGGTCAGGTCACACCTTGAGTACAGGTCTGGAGGCCTCATTTCAAGAAGGATGTAGAGCTGCTGGAACGAGTACAGAGAAGGGCAACAAGAATAGTGAATGGAACAAAGGGTTGCTCTTACGAAGGAAGGCTTAAGTTTTGCAAATTACAGCGTCTGGAGACTAGGCACCGGCGAGGTGATCTGATAGAGGTGTTTGCTTGTTTGTTTGTTTGTTTGTTATTTGGTTTTTAGGAGCATTAGCAACTAAGGCCATATTGCTCCTGGGATATGTGGTGGTCATTCCCTGACCTTGCCGCATCCTCCGTATTTGGTGGTTACGGGCTCGAACCCCGGTCTAATCAAGAAGCGTGTACTACGCACTGCTGCTCCTGCCCATCTGGCTACGGAGGCGCCTGATAGAGGTGTATAAAGCCTTGGATGATTTGAGCATGCTCAATACTGATGGGATTCTTCCTCTTGCTCAGAATAATCACCTGAGAGGGCATAAATTCAAATTGAGGAAAGACAGATGTAGGATAGATCGGCGGAAATTTGCCTTCAGCCAGCGGGTAGTTGGCTGGTGAAAGAGACTTCCATCCTTGTTGTGGAAGTTGATAGCCTAAATAAATTTAGGCTCAGCTAGACAGGTATTTCAAACTAATGGATGGGTGAAATGGGAGTGGTTTTTTTTTTTTTTTTTTTGGCTGATGCTGCATAAGCTTGCTTTCTTGCATCATTTGCCTCTACTAATGCTAGTTCATTATTGAGGGGTGGGAGCAAATCACATGGAGCAAACTGGTGAAGCATATGGCTCTTGTAAGAAAACCAGAGAGATCAAACACTTTGTGCATTGTTATCCATGGAATATCTAATTGTTGAAATGCTACTCTGACACTATCAGCCAAAGAAACAGTGATTTTGTCGACAGCTGTTGCAACTGAGCAGCATCTTGATCTGTAACCAAGTTACAAAGGAGGTTAGGCAGGCGAAGGCAGATTACGAGAAATCTTTGGCAAGGGATGCAAAGAAAAACAGCAAAGAGTTCTTTACTTATGTAAACTCTAGAAGGAAGGGGATGAATGAGATTGGTCCACTTGATATTGATGGGTCAACTGTTGATGATCCTGCTCAGGTAGCTAACAAACTAAATGAATATTTTGCATCGACATTCACACATGAGGAGTTATTTAGCGAGGGGAAAGCCAGAGGTGTATTCAACTCTAGCAGTAAGCTAGAGAATCTTGTTATAACTGAGAGTAAAGTGGAGGAGAAATTGTTGAAGATAAACACAAGAAAGGCACCCGGGGTGGATGGAATCTATCCAGTTATATTAAAGGAGGCAGCAGAGGAAGTAAGCAAACCCTTAGCCATAATTATGAGAGCTTCCTTGGACTCAGGGGAGGTACCCACAGACTGGAGATGTGCAAATATGACCCCAATTCACAAAGGAGGATCAAAGGCTGACACAAGCAATTATAGACCTGTGAGTTTAACTTCTGTTCCAGGAAAATTAATGGAGGCACTAGTTAAAGAAGCACTGCAGGATCATTTAGACAAGACTTCAGTTATAGCTCGGACACAGCATGGTTTTGTTAAGGGGAAGTCTTGCCTGACCAATCTTGATTGGATACTATGATGCAGTCACAAAGGAACTGGATGCAGGGAATAACTTTGATATTATACACTTGGATCTTAGAAAGGCTTTTGATACTGTTGCACATGGAAGACTGCTGCACAAATTGGAGCAGTGTGACATTGGAGGCAAATTGCTGCTGTGGATAAAGGGGTGGCTGAGGGGGAGAAGACAGATTTTTTTTTTTTTTTTTTTTTGATTTGGTAGTTGTTGGCGCATCGGCTTCTGTGGCCATATTGCACCTCCCAAGGTTTTTGCAGTACTTTGATCCAAGCCCGAGGCGGGAATCGAACCCGCGACCTTTGGGTTGCCGGGCAGGTACTTTACCCACTCGGCTAGCCCGGTCGGCTGGAGAAGACAGAGAGTGGTAATCAATGGACACTGCTCGTCATGGACTAATGTTATTAGTGGAGTCCCTCAGGGCTCAGTGTTGGGTCCATTATTGTTTTCTGTATTCATAAATGATATTGATGATGGTATATCAAGATTAATGTCGAAGTTTGCAGACGATACAAAGGTAGGCAGGGTTGTCAAGGACACTACTGACACTATGCTGCTGCAACAGGATCTGGAAAGGTTGAGCAGATGGGCTGAGAGGTGGCAAATGAAGTTTAACATTGACAAATGTAAAGTAGTACACATGGGAAACAGCAACCCCAGAGCAACGTATCAACTCTGTGGTACTACACTGACAGTGGTAGAGAATGAAAGGGACCTGGGGGTGGTTGTGCAGGCAGATATGAAGTTCTCTGAGCAGTGCAGACGGGCTGCAAGAGTAGCTCATGGTGTATTGTCAATGATATATAGGAATTTTTCTAGCAGGGATAAGGAGGTGATTATTCCCTTGTATAAGGCAATGGTCAGGCCACACCTAGAGTACTGTATACAGGTCTGGAGGCCTCATTTCAAGAAGGATGTAGAGCTGCTGGAATGGGTACAGAGAAGGGCAACAAGATTAGTGAATGGAACAAAGGGGTGCTCTTACGAAGAAAGGCTTAAGTTTTGCAAATTACAGTGTCTGGAGACTAGGCACCAGCGAGGTGATCTGATAGAGGTGTATAAAGCATTGAATGGTTTGAGCATGCGCAATGCTGATGGGATTCTTCCTCTCGCTCAGAATAATCACCTGAGAGGGCATAAATTCAAACTGAGGAAAGACAGATGTAGGATAGACGTGCGGAAATTTGCCTTTAGCCAGCGAGTGGTTGGTTGGTGGAACAGACTTCCATCCCTTGTCGTGGAAGTTGATAGCCTAAATAAGTTTAAGGCTCAGCTGGACAGGTATTTTGAACGAACAGAGGGGTGAAGTGGAAGTGGTTTTTTTTTTTTTTTTTTTTGGCTGATGCTGCATAAGCTTGCTTTCTTGCATCAAATGCCTCTACTAATGTTAATGCTAATCTTCTGTTCAAAATTGATTGCATAAAATCTGTGGCGGCTCCGTAGCCAGGTGGGGAGCAGCAGTGCGTAGCACACGCTCCTTGATTAGACCGGGGTTCGAGCCCATCACCACCAAATACGGAGGATGCGGAAAGGTCAGGGAATGACCACCGCATATTCCCGGAGCAACATGGCCTTAGTTGCTAATGCTCCTAAAAACCAAATAACAAACAAAACACAAACATAAAATCTGCATATTGTACAATCGATTTTTGAGAAAGAGTTTTAAACAGTGGTACCTCCAAAGTACAGCCGAGGCATTTTTGTTGTATTGGTACTTGACCAGCAAACACAAGGTTTCATATGCATTACCATGTTGACCTTTCTTGTTGCTGTAGTTGCATCTCCTTTTTAACAACATCTAAAATGTGTATATCTTTAGTCATGCTATTTACTTTGCATATCAACTGAATGCAGTACCAAACTTACTCTTGGTGTCACTTTTTGTGCCCTTCACTTTTCCATCTAGATATACTCTATTCAAATTTCATCTTGGAGCAATTTATGATCTGTTACCTGCAGTGTTGTGCATTTTAATTATAATCACCAAAATGAAGAAATCTGCAGTATGTGTGTAAATATAATTTATTTTTCACAAATCGAAATAAATTACATGTGATTGTTCCATCACAAATAATGTTAAAATTTCTTGATTCATAACAATACAATGATAGATGTAACAATGTCATGTACTCAAGAAATATATTATGAAATACATACATTACAGAAATCTAAAAATACTTAAAGAAAACTTAGGAAATACAAAAAAAAAAAGAAAAAAAAAGAAAACACACGATAAAGACTACAAAAAACATCTGCAAGAATCACAAGCTACTCTAAATTCAAAAATGGAAAACAGAAACAATAAAAAAGATTAAGAAGCTATACATAATGATACCACTTGTATCCTACATTGTTGGCTACAATACTTCAATACTTGCACATGCTATCAACAATCTTGTGTGCAGTTAATCTAATGACTTGAAAAACAGATCAAATCTTCTGATTATTAGCAAACAAGCCATCTATTAGCAAACAAGTCACCTATTCTCTATTGGTTGATAACAGCATTTAGCTTGTGTAACATCACTCCGTGATACCCCAAACTTGTTTAGTGAGCTTTAAACATGTAAGGTACCACATGTCCCATTTCTGAGTCACAATTCCCTCCTTCTAACATATTTGGATAATTTAACTAGAATAGAATTGGACATTATTGTGCATTAGCATTAGTAGAGATATATGATGCAAGAAAGCAAGCTTATATGGCCTCCGCCAAAAAAAAAAAAAAAAAGCTTTTCCATTTCACCCATCCATTCACCCCAAAGGTTTGTCTAGTTCAGCCTTGAATTTATTTAAGCTGTCAACTTCTTTCATGACAGATGGAAGTTTGTTCCAGCAATCAACCACCCGCTGGATAAAGGCAAATTTCCGCACATCTATTGTACTACTGTCTTTCCTCAATTTGAATTTATGCCCCCTCATGTGCAGAATCTTAGCAAGAGAAAGAATCACATCAGCACTAAATTTGCTCAAATCATTCAAGGCCTTATAAACCTCAATCAGATCACCTCATAGGTGCCTCATCTCCAGACTCTACAATTTGCAGAACTTAAGTCTTTCTTGGTAACAACAACCCTTTGTTCCATTCACTAATCCCCATTACCCTTCTCTGTACTCATTCCAGCAGCTCTACATCTTTCCTAAAATGCAGCCTCCAGACCTGTATGCAGTACTCAAGGTGTGGCTTAACCATTGCCTTATATAAGGGGACAATCACCTCCTTATCCCTGCTAGCAAAATTCCTATATATCATTGACAAGACCCCATGAGCTACTCTTGCAGCCTTTTTGCACTGTTCAGAAAACTTCATATCTGACTACACAATAACACCCATGTCTTTTTCATTCTCCACTACCATGAGTGTAGTACCACACAATTGGTATATTACACTGGAGTTACTGCTACCCATATGCAGCACTTCACATTTGTCAATGTTAAACTTCATTTACCACCTCTCAGCCCATCTGTTCAACATTTCCAGATCCTGTTGCAGTAGAATACTGCTCTTACTGTCATTAACAACCTACCAAACCTTTGTATTGTCTGAAAACTTCGACATTAAGCCAGATACACCTTTATCAATATTATTAAAAAATACAGAAAATAGCAATGGGCCCAACACGGACCCATGGAAGGCACCACTAATAACATTAGTCCATGAAGAGCAGTGTCCATTGTTTACCATTCTCTGTCTTCTTCCACTCAACCATCCCTTTATCTATAGCAGCAACTTGCCCTTAATGCAATACCATTCCAACTTGTACAGTAGTCTTCCATGTGCAACAGTATCAAGAGCTTTCCTAAAATTCAAGTATATGATATCAAAATTATTTTTTTGCAACCAGTTCCTTTGTGACCACATGATAATATCCAACCAAACTGGTCAGACAAGATTTCCCCTTAACAAACCGATGCTGTTATGTTATTTGTTTTTTTTAGGAGCATTAGCAACTAAGGCCATATTGCTCCGGGATATGCGGTGGTCATTCCCTGACCTTTCCGCATCCTCCGTATTTGGTGGTGGTGGCGGGCTCGAAGCAACTAAGGCCATATTGCTCCGGGGATATGCAATGGTCATTCCCTGATCTTTCTGCATCCTCCGTATATTTGGTGGTCACAGGCTCGAACCCCAGTCTAATCAAGAAGCGTGTGCTACACACTACTGCTTCTTCCCACCTGGCTATGGAGGCACCAACCCATGCTGTATTTGAACCATAACTGCAGTCTTGTCTAGATGATCCGGCAGTGCTTCTTTAACCAGCCAACTAGTTCTCTGATTGACTAAACCAGTAAACACATGAACAAAAGCAAAATAATGTTTTGTCATTTAAAGCCCCATTATAAATTCCTCTGCATATTATAATGGATCTACTTCACAATGAGATGTAAATAATGTAAAAAACAGAGAAAGTAAACAGATTATAAAAACATGTTATGCATCTATAATTCTTTTAAGACAAATTACTTTCAAGTTTATTCTAAATTGTCTTGTTTTTGCATTTTCCTGAAGAGAAAATAATTCTAAGAACTAATCTGTAAAAGAACAGAAAGTTTTTTTTGATAAGTATATAAATGAAAAACTATTAACAAGCTTTTTATTATTTGTTTCAATACAATCAGAATAATTATTTCTGGTTCGCTTGAAAATAAAATAATTTTTAAATTACAGTGGAGGACTACAGATCAATTCAAAAATATTTTTTATGAAGGTTGGAGATATGCAGCTTTTGTGAACTGTACATGGTATTATGTTTTTTAAACCTGCTGGAGACTTTCAAATTAGAAACCTATTGGTCAATTCTAAAAATATGTATAAGACCTGAGATGTCAACACCTATTTTCAAATGATTATCAATTTTTTTATATTGTTATAGATTTTAATTAAACAAACTGTCAATGAGAGAGCACTTAATAAAGTTTTATGCCACTGAATTCAAATTTACACATTGTTCCCAAATTTTCAACAACAAACTTTCTGATTAAACTAGTATGTGTGTCTCCAATGCGTGTACCATGTTTTCAGGAACTTTATTAAAAATACTGATTATTTTTTCTTCCAGTTCATCTGCATTTCTTTGTTTTATACAAGAAGAGCTTGTAGCCTGTTTTCAGGAACATTATTAAGAACACTGATTATTTTTTCTTCCAGTTCACCTACATTTCTTGGTTTTGGTATGGAACACTTCTACCCCCAGGAAGAAGTCATATGGGATTAAGTCAGAGCTGCAGTGAGTCCATTCATGCAAACCAATCTTCTAATTCCCTTGCAAAGAAAATGTGTGTTGCCACTTAAGTGAATGGCTATCCAATCTGAAATAAAGTGAAAAGATGCAATGTTATCCTAACAAGAGGTGACTGGCCATACCCTGTGTCTTTTTTCACTCACACACACACATGAATTTTCTGAGAACAACTGACATTTAATACTGACAAATACAAAGTAGTGCATTTGGGTAGCAGTAATCCTAGGTTTACTGCCATCTGTCTGATACCATACTCAAGGTAGCAGAGAATGAAAAAGACATGGGAATAATTGTGCAGTCAGGTATGAAGTTCTCTGAACAGTGCAGATAGGCTGCTAGGACAGCTCGTGGGTCAATGATATATAGGAATTTTGGCAGCAGGGATAAGGAAATAATTATGCCATTGTATAAGGCAATGGTTAGTTCACAACTTGAGTACTGTTGTTGTTATTTGGTTTATAGGAGCATTAGCAACTAAGGCAATATTGCTCCAGGGATATGCGGTGGTCATTCCCTGACCTTTCCACATCATCCGTATTTGGTGGTCACGGAACTTGAGTACTGTACACAGGTCTGGAAGCCTCATTTTAGAAAGGATGTGGATCTGTTGGAATGGACGCAGAGAAAAGAAACAAGACTAAGAAGGGGAACAAAAGAATGCTCTTACATCGGTTCTGAAAATAGCTGCATTTGGAGACTAGGCACCTGTAAGATCTCAGGTGTTTATGGCTTTGAATGAATTGAGTAGGCTAAAGCTAAATGTTAATGGCATTTTTAGTCTTGCTCAAACAACACAATTAAGGAGGTATTAATTTAAACTAAAATGGACAGTTGCAGAATAGATGTGTGGAAATGTTTATTTCAGCCGGAGGATAGTTGACTGTTGAAATAAACTTCCACTGTGTGTGTGGTGGAAGTGGGTAGTTTGAATAAATGTAAGGAGTAATTAGACAAATTATTAGAGGAGATGGACAGGTGATACAGGAAGTGTTTTTCTATTTATTTTTTATTTTATTTTTATTTATTCATTTCTTTTTGGACTGATGATACATAAGCTGGGTCAGTAAAATGAATGAAGGTGGGATTTTCACTGTTATAAAGAATTCCAGAACTAGGGGCACCCATTGAAATTAAAGGAGAAGAGGTTCGGACTAGATTGTAAGAAGTTTTCTTTTAGTCAGAAAGTCATTAATTGCTGGAACAGGTTGCCTTCAAAGGTATTTGAGGCTAACAGTTTGAACACATTCAAAGAGCAACTGGATATTTACCTATGTGAAGAAGGAAGCAACTAATTTGTATTTTCTTTCAACTTGTTTTTTTTTTGGCCAGTGCAGCAAAAGCCTGTGGCTTCCTTGCACTATATGGTTATTACTATTTCATAAAATTTTATATTAGGATCTTTGGAAAGATCCAAAAGATCCAGATATAAACAGAAATTCCTCCTTAAAATCTCAAGTTATCGACAGGTGTTTCAAAAGTACAATTGCAAAAAAACTCTGAGGCATATTCTAGGATACAAATAAGAAAAATGTTATATAAACATGTGTCCAAAAATGTTTTATTTCAGAGTTATTATACATGAAAGTGATTTTACAACAATCAAATTAAGTTTTGTCCTTAATCCTAAATATAGGATCTTAAAATGAAGGGGAAACCTTCTAATTCTGATATTTTTTCTCTGTAGTACTAGTATTGGTGACAAATGATGCAAGAAAGCTTATATAGCACCAACCAAAAAAAAAAACACTACATACTTCATCCATCCAGATACTCCAAGAATTCGTCTAGTTATTCCTTGAATTTATTAAAACCATCCACTTCCCCAGCAACAGATGGAAGCTTGTTCCAACTATCAGCCACCTGCTGGCTGAAGGCAAACTTCCACACATCTATTCTGCAACCATCCTTCCTCAACTTTAATTTATGCCCTCCCTCATGTGTGTAGTCTCAGCATGAGAAAGAATGCCATTCACATTCAGCTTACTAAATCCATTCAAGGCCTTAAACCCTCAATCAGATCACCCCACATGTGCCTAGTCTCCAGAAGCCACAATTTGCAGAACTGAAACCTTTCTGGATAAGTGCAACATTTTTGTTTTCTTCATCAATCTGGTTGCCCTTCTCTGCTTTTTCCTGTTTCCTAAATTGAGGCCTCCAGACATGTATACAATACTCAAGATGTTGCTTAACCCTTGCCAGGCCCTTGTACAAAGGGATAATCACCTCCTTATTCCTGAAAACAAAGTTTCTGTATATCATTGACAAAACCCCATAAGCTGCTCTGGCAGCATATCTGCACTGCTCAGAAAATTTCATATCTGACTGCACAATTACCCCCAGGTCTTTTTTTCATTTTCCATTACCCTGAGTGTAATACAACACAGTTGATAAATTACCGCAGGATTACCACTACCCGTATGCAGTACCTTGCATTTGCCAATGTTAAACTTCAACTGCCATTTCTCAGCCCATTCATCCAATTTTCCTAGATTTTATTGCAGTAGCTCACCCTGATCGCTGTCGTTAACTACCCTTCCAACCTTTCTATCATCTGCAAACTTTAACAATAAGCCTAATATACTTTCATCAATATCATTAATAAATATTGAAAACAACAATAGGCACAGCAGTGGAGGAATCCACTGATAACATTACTCTATGAAGAGTCCTTTATCGACAGCAGTAACTTGCCCTTAATACCACATTGGTCCAGTTTATACAGCAGTCTTTTATGTGCAACAGTATAAAAAACCTTCCTGAAATCCAAGAATATGATATCAAAATTACTTTTCACATCCAGTTCCTTGTAGTAACCTATCAGATTAGTTAGACAAGACCACCCCTTAAAAAATCCATGATGTGACTGCAACGTAATTGCATTCCTGTTCAGATGCTCTTGCATCACTTCTTTAACCAGTGACTCCATTATTTTCCCTGCAACTGACGTTAAGCTATCAGATCTAATTACTCATGTCACATTCTGATACCACTTCACAAATTAAGGATAAATTTACACATCTCCAGTCCATAGGGACCTCCCCTGAATCCAAGGATGCTCTAATAATTATGGCTAAAGGCTTGCTTACCTAATTTACTGGCTCTCTTAATAAAATTGGATATGTCCTATCCACCCCAGATGCCTTTTTTATATTCAGGCTCAACAATACCTCTTCCACTTTCCTTTCAGTTATCGCAAAGTCATTTAACTCCCCATATATCAGGTGCATACATGTATATCATTTGCTGCAGCTTATTCAGTAACAGTGGTGTTTATTTTCACAGCCTTCATTTTTCAAAACTGAGTAGTGGTAGTACTAGTGCCAAATGATGCAAGAAAGCAAGCTTATATAGCATCATCCAAAAAAACCCTACACCTTCACTCATCCATATGGTGAAGTGTGTAGGTTTTTTAAGGAAGAACTAGAAAAATCATACCCTGATTTGTCTATTTCTTCCTTTAATTTATTCAAACCATCCAACTTCCACAACAACAAATGGAACCCTGTTACATCAATCAATCACCTGCACATCTATCCATCTATGGTTCGACTGTTGACGATCCTGTTCAGATAGCAAACAAACTGAATGAGTATTTTGCATCTACATTCACACATGAGGAGTTATTAAGGTTTGAAAATGGCAGAAGGTTATCAAATTGTAGCAGGGTATTTAATGATTTTGTAATAACTGAGAGCAAAGTGGAGGAAAAATTGTTGAAGTTAAACATAAGAAAGGCACCTGGGGTGGATGGGATCTATCCAGTTATATTAAAGGAGGCGGCAAAGGAACTAAAAAACTATTAGCCATAATTATCAGATCATCTTGGACTCAGGGGAGGTCCTCACGGACTGGAGATGTACAAATGTAACTCCAATTCACAAAGGGGGATCGAAGGGCGAGTAATTACAGACCAGTTAGTTTAACTATTGTTCCGCGTAAAATAATGGAGTCACTGGTTAAAGATGCATTGCAGAATCATCTAGACAAGACTGCAGCAATAATTCAGACACAGCATGGGTTTGTTAAGGGAAATTCTTGTTTGACAAATTTGATTGGATACTATGATGTGGTTACAAAGGAACTGGATGCAAAAAATAATTTTGATATCATATACTTGGATTTCAGGAAAGCTTTTGATACTGTTGCGCATGGAAGACTACTGTAGAAATTGGAGCAGAATGGTATTAAGGGCAAGTTGCTACAATGGATAAAAGGGTGGCTGAGTGGGAGAAGACAGAGGTGTGATAATCAATGGGCGCTGCTCTTCGTAGACTAATGTTATTGGTGGGGTCCCACTGTTGTTTTGTATATTTATCAGTGATATTGATGAAGGTATATCAGGCTTGGTGTCGAAGTTTTCAGATGATCAAGGGTTAGCAGGGTTGTTGTTGTTGTTATTTGGTTTTTAGGAGCATTAGCAACTAAGGCCATATTGCTCCGGGATATGCGGTGGTCATTCCCAGCAGGGTTGTTAATGACGTAATGGCAGTGTGCTACTGCAACAAGATCTAGAAAATTTGGGCAGATGGACTGAGAAGTGGCAACTGAAGTTCAACATTAACAAATGCAAAGTACTGCATATGGGTATAAGTAAGCCCCAGAGGAACTTACCAACTGTGTGGTACTATACTTAGGGTGGTAGAAAATGAAAAAGACCTGGGAGTAAAAAGACCTTCATATCTGTGCACTCAGATATGAAGTTTTCTGAGCAATGCAGACAGGATGCAAGAGCAGGTCATGGGGTTTTGTCAATGATATATAGGAATATTGGTAGCAGGGAAAAGGAGGTGATTGTCCCTTTGTATAGGCAATGGTCACACCTTGAATACTGCATACAGGTCTGGAGGCCTCAATTTAGGAAGAATGTAGATTTGCTCGAGAATGTACAGAGAAGGACAATAAGATTGGTGAGATGAATGAAGGGATCCTCTTACCAAGAGAGGCTTAAGTTCTGCAAATTGCAATGGCTGGAGACTAGGCACCTGCGAGATGATCTGATTGAAGTGTATAAGGCCTTGAATGGGTTGAGCACACTGAATTCTGATGGGATTCTTCCACTTGCTCAGATTATGAACCTAAGGGGGCATAAATTCAAATTGAGGAAAGACAGTTGTTGAATAGATGTGTGGAAATTTGCCTTTAGCCAGCGGGTGGTTAATTGCTGGAACAAACTTCCATCTGTCATTGTGGAAGTTGATAGGTTAAATAAATTCAAGGAGGAACTGGACAAACATTTAGAAAGAATGGTTGAGTGAATTTTTTTTTTTTTGGCTGATACTACATAACTGATACACTTGCTTTCTTGCATCATATTCCACGATTACGATTACTATTACTAAACTTAAATTTATGCCCCTTCATGTGTGTAGTCTCAGCAACAGAAAGAATGCCACAAGAATATACTTTAAAAACACCTGCAATATTTCTGGGACCTGTTTAATATAATAAAATTTCCAAGTTTACATAAATTACATGAAAATGGTCTTTAGCACAGGCTTGACTTAACTTTTATTAATTCTTTAACACACATGTTTTTCACAGTTTGATTGATGATGATGGACAATAACCAATAGTTTTCAGTATAAATTAGTTTTTCATTTTATCATTTTTTTTATGCTAGTTAATTGTTATTTTAATATATATATAACATTTCTTATAGGGAATCATAAAGGAGAGTTCTATATATATAATAATAAAAGATTAATGTGAGAATCTAAATTCGAACACTTACCGGTTTGTAAAACTGAATTTATAGCAACACAAATCAAAAGTTAAAAAAATAATAATAATAAATCCACTGGGCTTTTGGGTTTATGTAATGATCCAAGTAATAATTAAATGGATAGCAACTGTTAGTTAATAATAAAATAACCAAAAAAAAAAAAAAAAAATACTTACTTCACCAAATATCTGTGAAATTTCAGGAGATGTAATAAAATCCCCTGATTTTCCAAAAACATCTTTATTCATATAATATCCCTGAAAAATAAAACAGATGCATTTACATAAAGCAAAAAAAAGACATTTATTCCCCCCCCCCCACACACACACATCCAACACAATTTTTTATGAAATTTCTGACTGTGACTGATAATATTTCATTAGAAAAACTACTTCCAAAACATTAGGAGTAATTTTTGGAATTTAGCAAAACTTGAGTAATTTTTATTTCAACTTAATATTTTTATAAGTTTATTTAATTCCATAGCAGCTGGACAGGCAGCCCCACAGGAAGTCAGTTTTCTCATCAGCTCAGTTGATCATGAACACCTTATTTAGTTTTTTGTGGATGCGTCAGTTCAGACTAACAATGTCTTTGAGAAATAAAGCTGAGACCATCGGATCAATCATTAAAATAACACAGATTCTGGCCTTCTAAACACCTCCACAAATTGTACTTTCAGCACGAAAGTGCAATTTTCTACTGCTAAAAGAATAACACACACAAAACATGATAAAGATATACAGCTGAGAAAAGGAATACTGTAGATGTGACAAGCCACGGACTTTGGATTTGGATTTTGAAATAGCCCATTGATGGTCAGACCAAACTATTGAACAAAGCACTATTGTTCAACATCCTCAATAATATTCCAATAATAATAAAAGACACTCAAGAATTTGCAGATAACCATAAGGAAACTATTACATCATCAGGTAACAGCAATTAAAGAAAGACAGGTTTTGATGCAGAACCAAATATGTTATTTTTTAGGTATTTATTTATTTATTTATCGTATGGCTTGTACAGTACACATATGATTCAAGAATGATAGATATAAAATTAAGTATAAAATTAAATTAAATAGATTTAAATAGGTAAGCAATGAGGAATCAGTATGTCATGTTCATATATTGAATGAATTCTAAAGGTCAGATTGTTTTATTTTGTGTGATCAAAAATCTGAATAGACAAATAAATAAACCAATTCCTTTCATACTCAGTGCAGTCACTACAGCCAGATTCATAACTTCTATAACTAATCATTTATTAATTAACCATTTTATTTTTTTATGAAAACTCCAAATTCAAATTAAGAAAAGACAGATGTAGAATAGATGTGCGGAAATTTGCCTTTAGCCAGCAGGTGGTTAATTGCTGGAACAAACTTCCATCTGTCGTTGTGGAAGTTGATAGGTTGAATAAATTTAAGGAGGAACTGGACAGGCATTTGGAGGGAATGGTGTGATTTTTTTTTTTTTTTTTTTTTTTTGGCTGATGCTGCATAAGCTCATACATTTGCTTTCTTGCATCACATGCCACTACTACTACTACAAAAGGTATTGGAATCTATAGTATTTATTTCTGTGTATGAATCTGAAAGTTGCAAAGACAGAAGATACCTGTTGACTTTAGACTTGAATTTCTGTAGATTGTAATTTCAGGAAATACATGTGAAGGAAGATTATTATGGATAACAGAAGTATAAGAGATTAATCAGGAAGAGTTAGTTCTATCATTTGTACAGTGAATGAACGTAGACTGGTTTGGATGAGAGCAATGGAATTACAGATGACAATTCAGAAGAACAATGCCCATGGAAATATCTAAAGAAAAGGCAGGCAGAAACAATGTCTAGGAGACAGAGAGCAGAGAGATTTTTAAAGATATTGATCATTAGTTAACCTGAGCATTAACCTGACTACTCTCTAAGAGCTTGAGGAAGACTTTGGGTTTGTTTGTTTTGGGATTTATTAGGCGCACTGGCATCTGTGGCCATAGTGCACCAGAAGACTTTGGGGGAGCACCAACCCAACCTAATGTGGAAACAACATACTGTATTACAACAATATTTCACAATTCCAAGGTAGGGCAGATTGAGATTTGTACAGTCAGTAGTTGTTTAGAAGAAAACCCCAGTTTTTAATGGAGAGGAAACAATATTTGCGATATGCTTATGCCAAGCCAAATTGCAAATCACATATCATTATCAATCCCCAATAGGAATATGCAATTTGATGACACTCAGGAATCTGAGTGTCATCAAAAGTAAGTAGAAGAACAGCAGACTTTTTTTTTGAGAAAAATAAGAAAGGACTGAGTTTTAAAAGGGTTGAAGTTAACTACCTTTCCTTGCCCCACTGGAGAATTATCTGGAGATTAGCATATAAGGAACTAGTGGATATCTGAAAAGTTGAAGCATTTGAGCAGTGCATGTTTTCTCAAACTGGAAGGTAGAATGTTACTTACAATCATCAGCAAAACTATGAATATGATTTCGAGTCAATGTAAGAAGGTTGTTAATACCAAAAGAGGAAAACAACAAGAGAAAAAACTGAACCTTAGGAACATCAGCATTAGTTGAAAAGTTAAAAGATGGAACTGTCTATCATCACCTGCAGTGAGTGGTCAAATAACGTGAGTTATTTTCTTTTTTTTTTTAACAGTTTTATATATCTGAATTTCAGTTAAATACACTGCTTTAAGGATAGGAACACACATTATTTAGGCTGATTTTTCCCCCTGGTGAAAAAAAAAAAAAAGTACAGAGAAAGTGGCATTATCTTTATCTTACTGTAATTTCAATCAGTGACTTCTTTAAGGATATCTAAGTCATTGACTGAAATTACAATAAGATAATGTAACTTTATTTTATTTAAATTATATCACAATCATAAATAATTACAAAATAAAATATCACAAGATCATTTTTTTCATTCAAAATGATAATTCAGGAAAAAACTGCTAAAAAATAATAATATTAATAATACAAAAGAAATAAAACAATAATGCAAATAAATATTTAAATAACAACAATATATTATATAATATAACAGTGCCAATGACTTTCACTTCCATTTTATATCAATTATAGTCAATTTTTACACAGATTTTGAAAACAATTTTAAAATTTCACATCAGATTTCTACACGTACACAATTTAATAATCATGCATTTATTAATTATATTATAATTTCTACATATACAGGTTTTTGTGTTTACCTATAGTACATAATATGGAATATGATGACCTGTTGTATTCTGCAAATAAAGTTTTTGTATATGTTCATAGATGGCAGTAACGTTGGGGAGGGGTTAACACATTCAACCTTGTCTGCCTCCCAGTAATGGGAAAAACAGTTATATGCAAGTATGTGTACAGTTTATCTGCATAACTATTACATATTGCTTCTGTCTTCTGTTTTTCTTAGCATTGTATTGTTAAATTATTTAAGCAGAAGCAAAGGAATGTCTGAATCACCCTAATTTTCAACAAAACCTGAGAGGAAGAAAATCTACAATATTACTAAATGTGCATATACTTTGTACTTTTGTTGCAAGATTGGTGATCAGGACCAAACTTGGACTCCACAAATGGAGTCCAAGTTTTGTGAGAATATGGCTAACTGGGATAATAAAATGTAAGCCTTATGCTGTTCCTATGGTGTGGCAAGAACTGTATAATCATACTAGCAATTGCTATTTCTGCATGCAGCATCAAATATCCTAACGTATCATCTGCAATAAGACCTGGTCCACAAAGACTTACAGATACCAGATCCTTCAAAATCAGGATAAAGAAATAGTGAAGAATAAAGTGAGGATTCTTGTGTTTACAGACTTTCCTGGACTGTCCACTTCAACAAATTTGGACTACCAACCAGAAAATAATAATGTGCCAACTTAATTACGCAAGAGTTGATTAACTTAGTTTGTGATTTAAACTAATCTAAAATGCAAGAGAACTCATTTGTTGTACGTTACAACAGTGGAAGTTACTTGAAGAAGGAGGAGGAAGGAGAAGAAATCTTTATTGTACAGTAAAGATGTGGTGGTGGGCACAGCAATATGTGCCCACCACAGCCAAGAGGCCAGGGGCTTGACAAGGTTATGGGGTAATATAAAAACATGTACAGTACAAATAGATAATGTGACATGAAATTAAATTAAAAACGTGGTATTAAACCATGCTATAGATATATCCAGATAAATAGCTATGAGTATATACATAGTTCTGAAGAACATAGAACATAGTTCATATGTACAAAGCACATAGTATGAACCAGAGCTATAATGCTCAATACATTCTATGTTGATATCAATATTTGTAAAAGAATAAGAGAAGTTTACCTCAATATGGTAGAACACCATATTGAGGAGAGTATGATACTCTCCAGAAGTTAAAATGAAAACAATTTAAAAAAATTGAAAATCTGACATTACAGTAAGAAATAATTAACAATAATTAAAAATCAAATGAACACAATTAAAAAGCAATTTTAACGAAAAAAATGCAAAATGATTTTCCTTCCTGAATTGTTTAAAAATTGTTTTGCATTTTTTTCATTAAATTAATTTTTTACTTAATTTTTAATTACGTTAAAACTGATTTTTAATTGTGTTCATTTGATTTTTAATTATTGTTAATCATTTCTTATTGTAATGTAACATTTTCGATTTTTTAAAATTGTTTTTGTTTTAATTTCTGGAAAGTATCATACGGAAGTGTTCTACGTATCATATAGAGGTAAACTTCTCTTATTCTTTTACAAGTACAAAGCATATATATGCTTATAAGTCAGGATATTTCACAGGCGTGCATTAAATTGTTCGGTATACAGTTTTGCATTTTCTTGTGAAAAGTTCGTCGGCGTACTTGCGACGTGCCATTCTGTGCCTCATAGCAGATAGCAGGTGGGAATATTAGTATGAGTTGACATCAGGGGCCATACAATAGCGGAACAAGTTCAGCCAGCGAGTGCCTGTAATTGCGATCAGAAGCGAATTTCTGGAGGTCTACTCTGATCATTCACAGGGCTTGTGTTGTAGAAAGTACTTGGCCTGGTAGAAATCTGTCACTGATCTTCAGCCTATCCTGCTGTAGCTGAAGAAGAGGAGTGGCTCTTAGGGAAGGAAGTGGATCATGCCACTGATATATATCTCAGAAGTCAGGGGAGTTGATCTTGCCAACCAGCATTTTGATAGTGGTCCCAGTTCTCATGCGGATTATTTGAGGCAGCCATGGGATTTGAAGTTGGTCAGCCATACTGGTAGTCCTCAGTTGGAGGGAAGGTGATGTTTGTGGGTTTCCCACTTCAGTATCCAGTATTCGGTGGCGAGGATGGGCTTCATGAGAGAAGGTACCGCGGAAGCCCATATTTTAGAGGCATACAGAAAAGTAGGATACACAACGGTTTGCAGATATCTGATTGTAGTTTTTGAATCTGTATTATGAAGAAGGTGTTGATGGGCAATCCAGCACGTTTGGCTGATCTTGTGTAGAACACATTCGATGTGACAGTTGAACCTAAGGTTTGGGTTGAAGGTTACACCGAGATCTTCGTATTTAGTTACACATGGAATAATTGCACCCTCCAGTAAGGGTTGTATGAGTGTAGGACACTTCTTCAGAGAGAACACCATAATTATGGATTTTAGAGGGTTCAGTTTAAGACCGAAATGGTTGAGATAGTTAGAGTGAGCTATGATCTTATTACAGATTTCCAATGTGATCACTCCTCCGTTGGCTGATGGCGGTATTTCCGTAAGGAAATTTATATCGTCAGCATAGGTAATAATATCATCTCTGTTATACACAAATGGAAAAAGGAAGGTGGTAAATAGTAGCCCCAATAAAACACCACCTTGCGGCACACCTGCATTGATGGATCAAGTATAGGAGAAGTTGCGATGAGTGAGGTACACTGTTTTATTCCAGAGGAGTGAGTGAGTGAGTGCAGAAAAGTGAAAACGTCACCTTTTATCCGGAAGAAATTGGTTAGCAGATTCAGAAGGGCTGTGATATTGAGGCTATCAAAAGCAGCTTCGATATCAGCATAAACAACCGCCATTTCTGCTCTAGAATCAAATGCATTTAGAATTGCCATTTGGACTGTCAGAAGGTTGGAGACAGTTGATCTATTGGAGAGAACATAATGGAGCTGCTTTGGTGGTTGTGAAAGAAGATGGCATGTTATGTGTGGAAGAAGGCCTTTTTCCCATAGCTTTAGGAGTGTGGATACAGTGGATATCAGTCTATAGTGCTTCAGCTGGCTTGGTAGTTGAACTTTTGGTAGTGGGGCAAGAGTGCATTGCTCTAGGATGCAGGAAACACTCTATGAGAGAGGCTGGAGTTGAACAAGTAGAGCAGAGGATCAAGAATATATGAACTGAGGCACTTTACAATGAAATGCGGGACTTTATCCGCACCATCAGTGCATGACGGACACAGCGAGTTGTGGCTTGAAGGAGCTGCTGTCAATCGATTTGAATGGAAAACAGCTCATCATCTGGACCAGAAATGGAGTCTGGTTGGTAATTATATAGTTGTGTGGTGCTGTCCTGAAATCTGGCTACATAGTTGATCCATTCAACTGGATTGAAGTTGGAATCTGGTTTAGAGTATGGCAATTTGCCTTTGGATAAGGTCTTGTCAGTATATTTTTTAATGGCTTGAAACTTCAATCTGTTAAACAGTGCTCTAGATTTGGAGTAATGAATTCGGTCATATGCTATACCAGGCTGTTTCCATCGTTTATGGGGTGCCTCCGTAGCCAGGTGGGCAGGAGCAGCAGTGCATAGTACACGCTTCTTGATTAGACCGGAGTTCGAGCCCGTGACCACCAAATACAGAGGATGTGGAAAGATCAGGGAATGACCACCGCATATCCCTGGAGCAATATGGCCTTAGTTGCTAATGCTCCTAAAACAACAAAAACAACATTGTTTATGGAGGGACTGTTTGCACTTGAAACTGTAATTTAGCTCTGTAGACCACCAAGCATTAGTTCTAGCAGAGATAGCGAACTGTTTAGCTGCTGAGAACATTGTAACAGTGTGCAGCCATCTAGTTAATATGCCTAGAGCCAGTTCCGGGTCTCCTAATTCAAGAACTCTGCAGGAAATTAATCTTGCTGCTTCAAGGCATCTGTTTGGTTGTAGGAAGGTGGCAGAGATGATGACCTTCCTTTTCACGTTGTTGAAGACATGGGAATGAGACATGAGTCGGGGAATGAAAGTTGGGCGTTGGGAGCTGCAATAGGACTACAATGGGTTCATGATCGGATTCAAAGTGAGTTTCAGGTTTAATGTCGACGCTACAGGAAGCAGACAACAACTTAGAGCAATCTTAGCTCTAAGTGACTCATGAAGATTTTGGAGACTTGGCAGTAAGTTAAAATCTCCACAGATGAGGTGGATGGCAGATGTATGGAGCGTATTTATTAGCCAGAATGCAATATCATTGATTGTCTGAGCATTGGGTGTTGGGGGTGTATATATATATATTGCACTGAGATCTAATAAGCATGAGTTTATCTTGACAGTTACAATCAATGCTTCGAACAGATTGGAATTGCTGGAGACCACGTGTACAAATTCAAGTCTACTGGCATTTATGATAACAGCAACACCCCCTCCATAGGTGTGAGATCGGGAGGTGAAGAAAGATTTGTAACTGGCAGCTTGGGCAGAGGCAATTGATTCTTGTTGTGGTTCCAGCCAGGTTTCAGACATGCAGATGACATCAGCCATTTGGGACAGGAGTATCTGCTCAAGTGTCTCAAGCTTATTCTGAATACTGCAAACATTTTGATAAAAAATCTTGAGTGTAAGATAACACAAGAAACCTTCAGGAGTGCTGATTTGTAGACAGGTTTTTCTCTGTTGGCTTTTTAGCACAGTTGGTTATAATAGTTGGTATCAGCTGAGGGTGGAATTCATTGGAGCTGTGGCATTGCAGAGATTGATCAGAGGTTTTGTCATCAGGGTATGTATAGGACTCGTCATCGTGTGACTCTGGTTCCTGGATTTGGGACTTCTAAGAATAGGAATACCTATCATGGTGTCACACTTGGGAGTTGTCATGGTGGGATAGCAGATTAGCCATGGCTGGATGTGGGGTGATATTGGATTTAAGTTCATAGTATGGCCTGAGTAGTGATCCAGATGGCCAAAGAGCAGTCGTTGATATGGAGCTGAAATACTGTGCATTGCACTCAACTTTGAATGATGTATGGAGGGATGCTTTCTTAAGAAGTGTGACAGACACATTAAGGTGCAGCTCTTGCATTATGTATGATTCGATATCATCTGGAGTTGTATTTGGGGCTAGTCGGGGAATGAATAGACTTCGTCGAAGACAGACAGTTGGCAGGTGCATCACTTGCAGCTTGGAGGTGGCCGAGGTGCCCATTTTAAATGATCGCCTTCTCTTTAGTACATTTGGGATTCCCAATTTACCCACTTCAGGGTGGTAAGGCTTACTGCAGTAACTCTGGGACACAAGTGGAGGAGGTGCAGCTACAACTTCTGCCCAGGATGGTTGCAATGTTTGCAGCAAGGGGCTGCAATTGTGGATGTCAGGTTTCTTCGGCATTGTAGATTGATACACCCGGCTTGGATACAAGTAAGGCTCAGTGCTAGTTTCGGGGTTGGGTTTCCGTTGCAATTTGGTAGAGGGCTTTTGTGATTTGTGGAGTGGGACACTAGGTGGTTTATCTGGGTTAGCTGATTCTTCCATAGGATTGGCAGGGTTTCTGGTCTAGTTGTCCTGGCAGGGAAGTTCTTCGGCTATCTGGATTTCGGAGCAATTAAGTGTTTGGCCTGAATTCAGAACAGTAGTGCTGTAGGATAGGTTATAGTGTACCTGATTAGTAGTGCAGGTCTGTGTTGTGGCACATTTAATAGCAGGACCACCATCATTACATCTACCCAAACTTAGGTTTTGAGAAGGTTATCAGCTATGGAGGATATGCAGTTATTAGTAGTGCAGGGCATGCGATATTTGATAACTTCAAGAATTGGTGTTATTATAATTTCAAGTGATTTACGGTTCTTGAAGAGGCATGTGGAGGGGCTGGGAGACAGAGATTCAGCAAGTGAAAAGTCAGTTTGTGTAGACACATTAGCAAGGGTGATAGAAGGTGGAGAGTTCCTTCTTTGGGGATCTGCATGCAGGATATTAGCAAAGTCTTCTGTTTAAGTTGCTATAGTGGCAACACTGCGATGGTGGGACTTATCCTTCACTTCTCTTAGGTTAGAGAAGCTAGAGTCTTCATCATCATGGTCAACTAAGCAGGTTGCAGTTACTGATATCACAGTGGGAAATAAGTCTCTCCATGGATCCAGCACATATCTGGGAAATAGTCAGCTGGATGAAATGTGTCAGCAGCTGAGGAGATGGAGGTTGTAGATGTATCATTATCAGCTACGAATGGGACTGCGATCACTTCACCATATTGTTTGTCTGTGCAACTGGTTAGCTGCTCACAGGACCTATATTTTTTCGGCTGGTTGTTCTTGCAGGGAAGACACATGAAATTCTCGCAACACAGGGCGTTTAATTTATGTAGGGATTTTAGGCCTGAATATGATTCGCAAAGCAAGGCGGAACACAATTTACACAAGACCGCTTCACTGACTTGCTTGTTGCAGCGGCTGCAAACGACAATAGTCGTCTTTAGTTGATTTTTGGTGTTCCTGGACGGCATTGCAGTATGATGGCAAGCAACAATAATGACTTTTAGTGGTTACCCTTCCAGGGAGGAATGTTAAAGGCAAAGCAGAACACTTTCTAAGAAGGAACTAAAATTACAGTATATCAAAAACACCACAAAATATTTCATTATGGAAGATGGTGTATGTGTCTTTAAAGATATTAGTGGTCTTCTGAACAAACTGGGCACTGAATACAATCCTAATGAATGTTTATTGATGCCTCAAAATTAACTCTAAAAGCAGTTTTGCTATACAATGGAAATGCAATCCTATCATAGGAATGACTGTGGTGATCTTAAGGTAACTGGATTTCTCACTGGTCTACAGGGAGGTTTTACAAAATATATATTTCTATCAAGAATAAGTAATATAAAAATATGTTGCACTGGTTGAAGCAAAAAAGGTTCTTCTTCTGCCATTGCATACAGAGCTTGGATTAATGAAGAATTTTATTAAGGCTCTGGATGATGAAGGAAATGAATTCTGCTACTTAAAGAAAATGTTTCCCAATTTAATAGATGCAAAACTGAAAAAAGAATTTTTCATTGGGCTGCAAATAAACTCCTCAAAAGTGACATATTGAAACAAGGCTACAGTACTGAACAAACAGCTTGGATTTCTTGGAAGAAGGAAAGATGATAATTATAAATCTCTGGTGTCAACTTTACTGTAAAAAATGTAGGAGATGTAAGTAATGAGCAGGGGGAACACTTTCATCAGGACATATCCACAATGGAAAAGGAGTTGGAACCAGTTTTCTGGAATACTGCCATGATGAGAGATAGCTGGTTTCTTATGAGGAAAAAGCAAAATAGGTTATAAGAAAACTCTCTGATTGGCAAACATTTCTAAGGAAAGAGAACGTATGTAGCATATTATATTTCATTAAAGTACTTTAAAATGAAAAAGTCTGATTTTTAAGACAGCATATGCATTATTGTATGAAATTAATTGGCCACTCATAAATTACTGAAATTTCAGTATATCTTTCAAAAGAGACATAATTTTGGTATTTTTAATATCATCCCCCACAGTTTAGCTCTTTTCTTGGAATAGCACTATTCACTCGAAACATGTTGGGAGGAGTTACCAATTAGCAGGCATTCAGATGGCTGAGAAGCCCCATCAAAAATGCTTTTTAGTGGCTCTTCAATCCATTTTTCAATCACCTGTACTTCCCTTCATGATTTCAATCACCTGTAATATATGCAATAAACATAATTAATGTTTACTGCCTAAATCATAATTTATGCAATAAACTGTTGCATACAGAGTTTGGATTAATTCAATAAACATCTGCAACAGATGAAACTCCTAATAGCTCTTTCGTGCAACAGGAAAAATGAGGGCTCAGGTTATGCCTAATTATATGCATATGTTGAGTGGTATCTGTCACATGCAATTATTCACAGTGAGCTGGCTTTATTGACGTGCACTCTCCTCCAATCAGTAATACTTTCTGGCATTGTGACTAGAATCATTACCTGGAATCAAACTACTAACATGTGCTTTACCTTTCATGCAGCAGTATTTGTGTTATTGACAGGATGGCAAACAACTGTATGATGATATTGATAGGATGGCATCTAACACTCAACACGTGTAAAGATAGTTTTATTTTAAAAAATTAATTTAAAAATATATGTTTTTAATATTAAAACTGGATTTTTCACATTTGTGTTCAGAAAAGATAGAAAAAAAAGCTGGTATCATATAGTGTACAATTTGAAATTATTTATAGCTGATTCATGCATGTGGGGCTACTTTGTAATAGAAGAGACCTCAGGCGTTAGGTATACCCATATTGATAAGAATATTGTAATCACTGACCTGAACATGAAAAAAATATATTTAAAACAAAAATACATAGGCATTAAAATAACTATAAAAGAAACAAAACTATTATGAAAATAAAATAAATCGTGTCCCTGAGCAGACAGCTATGGAAGTTCATTCCGTGTTTGCCTCAGTGTTGCAGCATATGTGTCCTGTGAGTTCCAACTTATCTCTCGCACAGAGGAATGTTCCTAATTCCTTACGTAAAGATCAGGAGTCAATTTTACCTGCAGACAATGGTCATTCTAGTGTGGTTATGAACAGAGAGGAGTATGTACAAAAGGCTGTGGCATTATTGAAAGATTCCCAAGTGTATCAACCTACTGGGAAGCTATACATTAAGGTTCTTGAACAGTTGGAAGAATCAGTGAATAAGTTTAAACTCTTTTCTTTAAGAGCTCTTTTCTTAAAGAGCTAAAAAAGATATTTCTTGGCTAAATGCCTAAGAGTACGAAAGAATTTATTTATCCATGGGTATCCACCACCATGGCAACTTGTTGTGATACCATCACTTGGCAGATACCACTACTCAGGGTTGGTGGTATCTGCCGAGAATAAGTAACATTAGTCTTCTCCATAGGTGAAGTGTTACTTATTCAATGTAGTGCAATACCATGGCAACTTGTAAAGGTATTCACAATATGAGATATAATCAAACGATGCATTAAAACTACCTTGGTAGTAGAAATGATGTGTGTGCATTACCCATGCATAAATAAATTCCTTCAGTGAATAAGTTGATATAAGTCTGGTTCATAGATAAGAAGATCAATAAAGCTGTGCATTGGAGACTTCCTGCGATGGGTTGCCGAGTTCCAAGATTTTATGGGTTACCCAAAATAGATAAAGTGGGTGTGCCATTATGTCCCACTGTTTCATGTTGTGGCACCCTGACACATGAATTCAACAAATTCTTCTCTAATTTATTTGCTCTGTTAGTTGGTAATACCATGCACATGGTTAACAGTAGTTGTTCCAAATTTTTACATGTTAGTAAGTTTAATGTTCTGGAGAGTGAGATCATGGCTTTCTTTGATGTAGTTTCTGTGTATTCCCATCCAACCTGCTGTTGCTTTTGCAAAGCAGTTGTCAGAGAGGAATTTCATGTTGAGGGACAGGGCCTCCCCTCTTCATTGAGGATATATGCCAGGCTTTGAGCATTCTTTTGCCCTAATTTGATATTCACTTTGGCAGACCTTTGTATAAACAGATCCAGGGTACTGCTGTGGGCACCTCGGTTAGTGTGCCTATTTCAATTATCACCAAGGTGCCTGAAGAAGAAATATTTGCAGGTTTACCTGTCCATTAGGCTCTGGCATAGATATGATCATGGTGTATTTACAATTATTCTCCAGGAGTCTGAGGTGCTACTACTCCAATATCTCAATTCTCTGTCAACGTACATTTCTTTTACTATGGAAATGAAAGCAGACAATGCCCTGCTGAACTAAGATACCCCAGAAGGGGTATCTTAGTTTGCCATATGGGGGGGTGGCCAATTGGGTACCTTGATATATAGAAAGCATATGTGCTAGGACCAGTTTACTAATTATAAATTGGCTCATGCTCCGGGGCACTTATATAGTACAGTGCAAATACTATTCTGGCAAAACTGAATGCATATTGACAATATCACCGAAAGAGAGGCTGAGTTTGCTAGAATTTGGGCTGATTTGTCCAAATACGACTACCCCTCCCCTCGTGTTCTGGATAGAATACAAATGCAAATGTGGCGAATTGGTTTTTGCCCTGGGTGCGACGATTCAAGCATTATCACTGCATATGTTCCCTACTATCCAAGGTAGTAGTAGTAGTGGCATGTGATGCAAGAAAGCAAGTGTATGAGCTTATGCAGCATCAGCCAAAAAAAAAAAATTACAAAACAATTCCCTCTAAATGTTTGTCCAGTTCCTCCTTAAATTTATTTAACTATCAACTTCCACAAAGACATATGGAAGTTTGTTCCAGCAATTAACCACCCACTGGCCAAAAGACAAATTTCCGCACATCTATTCTACATCTGTCTTTCCTCAATTTGAATTTATGCCCCCTTAGGTTGGTAATCTGAACAAGTGGAAGGATCCCATCAGAATTCAGCAATGTCAAGGCCTTATACACCTCAATCAGATCACCTTGCAGGTGCCTAGTCTCCAGCCGCTGAAATTTCCAAAACTTAAACCTCTCCTGGTAAGAGGATCCCTTCATTCTCCTCACCAATCTTATTGCCCTTCTCTGTATACGCTGAAGCAAATCTACATCCTTCCTAAAATGAGGCCTCCAGACCTGTACGCAGTACTCAAGGTGTGGCCTGACCATTGCCTTATACAGAGGTTTGATTTGATTTGGATTTTATTGGCACATTAGCAACTAAGCTATAATGTGCCAAATCAAGGTCATATATAAAAAGTTAAACATTCAGTGACCTAATTAGTTTGGCCACCATGTCGAGATATAACATAGATATAAAAGGTATAAAAGTAAAAAATATATCAACAAAGAAATAACAATACAAGGTAAATTTTAAATACGAGTAAAAACGTTTACCGATTTTAAATAGTTAAAAACAGCAGACGCATTGTCATTGTCAGATAAAATCTGACTGAGTGTGTAAGGCTCAGCCAGATGACTAAAAGCCGTAAAATAAAAATCACGTTTGTGTCTAAAACATGGCTTATACAGAGGGACAATCATCTCCTTTTCCCTGCTAGCAAAATTCCTGTATATCATTGACAAAACCCCATGACCTGCCCTGGCAGCCTGTCTGCACTGCCCAGAAAACTTCACATCTGACTGCACAATTACTCCTAAGACTTTTTCATTTTCTACCACCCTAAGTGCAGTACCACACAGTTGATACGTTCCTCTGGGGTTACTTCTACCCATATGCAGTACTTTGCATTTGTCAATGTTAAACTTCAGTTGCCACTTCTCAGCCCATCTGCTCAAATTTTCTAGATCCTGTTGCAGTAGCACACTGCCATTATTGTCATTAACAACCCTGCCAACCTTTGTATCATCTGCAAACTTCTACACTAAGCCTGATATACCTTCATCAATATCATTGATAAATATACAAAACAACAGTGGACAAAACACCGAATTCTGTGGGACTCCACTAATAATATTAGTCCACGAAGAGCAGCACCCATTGATTACCACCCTCTGTCTGCTCCCACTCAACCATCCTTTTATCCATTGTAGCAACTTACCCTTAATACCATTCTGCTCCAATTTGTACAGTATTCTTCCATGCGCAACAGTGTCAAAAGCTTTCCTGAAATCCAAGTATATGATATCAAAATTATTTTTTGCATCCAGTTCCTTTGTAACCACATCATAATATCCAATAAAATTTGTCAGACAAGACTTTCCCTTAACAAACCCATGCTGTGTCTGAATTATTGCTGCAGTCTTGTCTAGATGATCCTGCAATGCATATTTAACCAGTGACTCCATTATTTTACCCAGAACAGAAGTTAAACTAACTGGTCTGTAATTACTTGTCACTCTTTGATCCCCCCTTTGTGAATTGGGGATACATTTGCATATCTCCAGTCCGTGGGGTCCTCCCCTGAGTCCAAGGATGCTCTCATAATTATGGTTAAGGGTTTGTTAACTTCCTTTGCTGCCGCCTTTAATATAACTAGATAGAACCCATCCACCCCAGATGCCTTTCTTATGTTTTCAATTTCTCCTCCACTTTGCTCTCAGTTATTACAAAATCATTAAACACCCTGCTACAATTTGATAATCTTCTGGCATTTTCAATCCTTAATAACTCCTCATGTAAGAATGTAGAGGCAAAATACTCATTCAGTTTGTTTGCTATCTGAACAGGATCATTAACAGTCAAACCATCGATATCAAGTGGACCAATTAGATTCATCCCCTTCCTTTTAGAGTTTATATAAGTAAAGAAATCCTTGCTGTTTTTCTTAGCATCCTTTGCAAAAGATTTCTTGCAATCTGCCTTCGCCTGCCTAACCCCTTTGTGACTTGATTACAGACAAGCTTATATCTGCCACAGGCTTCTGTGTCGCCTGATAATTTATATGCATCCCATGCATTTTTCTTCTCTGCCACGTCTCATTAGGGGCGCCTCCGTAGCCAGGTGGGAAGGAGCAGCAGTGCGCAGCACACGCTTCTTGATTAGACCGGGGTTCGAGCCCGTCACCACCAAATACGGAGGATGCGGAAAGGTCAAGGAATGACCACCGCATATCCCGGAGCAATATGGCCTTAGTTGCTAATGCTCCTAAAAACCAACAAAACAAACAAACAACAACAAACGTCTCATTAGTTCATTTGACAACCATTTAGGCCTAAACCTTGAACAATATTTCTTAATAGGTATGAAACTTTTAGTAGCTTCCATGATTAATTCCTTGAATGCTTCCCACTTAGAATTTGCTGTTGTTAACACCACCAGTTTATCCCAGTGTACAGATTTTAAAAACTGTCTGAGAGGACCCCCTTCGTTCCCTCTCACCAATCTTGTCCTTCTCTGCACAGGCTCAAGCAAATCTACATCCTTCCTAAAATGAGGCCTTAAAACCTGTACACAGTACTCAAGGTATGGCCTGACCATTGCTTTATACAAAGGGATAATGACTTCCTTTTCCCTGCTAGCAAAATTCCTGTATATCATTGACAAAACCCCATGACCTGCTCTTGCAGCCTTTCTGCACTGCTCAGTGAACTTCATATCTGACTGCACAATTACTCCCAGGTCTTTTTCATTTTCTACCACCCTAAGTGTAATACTACATAGTTGGTATGTGGCTATAGCCCCTCCCTAATGATAATAATAATGTGGATTTTTTTTTTTTTTTTTTTACTGCTATATGATGATTCCCTGGGACATGGCATTAGAAACTTATCCCTACTGCAGAAAATCCTGTGACTGCTACCGACAGAATTTTCAAAATAGGAGTTGAGGGATCAAACTTAAAAGCAGCACTGTGCAGAATCCAAGCAAACAAAGAAAAAATATCCCAATTGCCATTCTCACAAAGAAAAGAGGCAAACTGTACTCCTAAATAATGTCCTCTATGACAATATAATGGTTTTGCCACTTGTCCCTCATTTGGAGTTGCCTGGGTTTGAGTCCTGCTGTAGACTGGAGGAATTTATAAAGGCTTATTAATCAGGGCTGCAGTCGGCTGATCTCAGGCAAAGGGAGTAGGGTTCCACATCCTGTGAATTATTCTAGATTTTTTAGCAAGAACAACATGCATATCAGCCCATAAAGTACAAATGTGCAGATATAATTCACAGTGACACAATATGATCTAAGTCACCGATGTGCCTCAAGCCAACTACAACCAAATCCTAAACAAGGTAATTTACTATAGCAAAATTATGACCTTCTTAATGATACTGGGGCGCATTATAGCCTTAGATGCTAATGTGCCATAAAACTCTAAAACAAACAAACAAACAAACAATAATGATACTGGTATTAAATGGATAACCAAATAAAATCTACCCAGGAATACGGAAACTGTTGTCAACAGACTCCGCAACATAAGGAAACATATCTGACCTACAAACTTTCAATTTTTAAAAATCAGGTTTCCTAATTTTTATTTGGAATTCCAGAGGTTTCTTTAAATTTGGAACGAGCCTTGAAACGAGCTTTCATTATGTAATATATACAACTCTTATATTACCTGCTTTTCATCACTAGTAAACCATCAAACTCAAACAGGCAGTGATACCTACATTTTTTTAGTCTTGAACCGTCAAGTTACAATTAGAATGCATACCTGTTAACTTGACATCATCATCATTAACAAATTGATGTTAATAAGCATATTTGATAAAAATTATGAATTGTTGAAGTTTACACTCAATGCCAATATTAATGGATTAAAAAGCCAGTTTCTAAGCAACTGTTTGCTGAAAGACCAAAAAATAATATGACAAAGAAAATACACTAAAAATTGTTTTTCTCTTATAAAGTCTGAATATAAATAATAATATAATTTTCAAGCTTACCCAAATAGGATGTGTTAATACTTCTTTCATATATTCAGCTACAGTAATAGGTCCAGTAGAGAGAATTTTTGACCTAAGATGCTGCAATAGCTTTGTTTCTTTAGATTTTGAATGGGACACCACTGAAAGATTTCTTCTATTATTTATAAGACCTAGAACATATAACAAGATTAATCAGCTATTAAAATGAATGTTTAAAAATTATTTTTATGATATTAATAGTAAAAATGAATAATAACAGAAGTAGCTAAGGTATGTAATGATAACAATAATAATAGTTTTCACAATGAAAAATTTTATTATAAACTACAATGTTGCCCCTATTCCTTTAACCCAGTGGTTCTCAAATTGGTACAAAAAAAACATGATGTTATAAATTAAGTTTTCTGACCTTGGTAATAAGTGGAAGGAGAGATTATCAAGAGCAGAGGACCCTAATTGTGCCACAGTTTGAAACCTCTGCTTTATTGAAAAAAAAAAAAAAAAAAACTAGCCTTTATTTCAGATTTACGAGAAAAACTTGTCATCCAAATGGAACCAATTTTGATTTAAATTTTTTTTTGGTAAACATTTGTTAATCTCAGCTGACCTCTGGTAGTTGCATTTTGCTAGCAAAAGTTTTTATGAGCTGCTAGAGAATTTTGAATTTCTGAATTTGTAGCTATGTATGCATGCATTTGATTCTGACTATTTTTACTCTCTATGTATCTGATATTATAAATATTTATTTATTCTGCATTATTATCACTAGTGAGAAATTATGTATGGTACTCTTGTTATTAAATGTAATCTGTTTAATAATCTAGTCAAGGTTACTTTAGAGTATGGATATGCACAAGAAAAATAAAATCTTTATGAAATGTTGTTGTTGTTGTGGGGGTTTGATGGCGCATAAGATGCTTTGGCTTATGCGCCATCATAAGGCAAAAAATATATGGATATATATTAAAAAAATAAAAATGAAAAAAAAAAGGAAGAAAATCAGTAAACATTGGTGGCTGCAAAGCATTACCAATCACATGTTGAGGAAACAATCAGAATATAAAATAAGGATATGCAGTTGTATGGCAAGGCAAGTGGCGAATAAAAAAAAATGAACCAGTATGTAACTATAGCAACAAATGAAGGAGAGGGGTCAATAAATAGAGATAAAGGTAGTTGCAGGAGGAATATACTCCTAAAATAATTTAGAAAGAATGCCAATAAACAAGAATGTCAAATAATATAAATTTACAAAAATGTCAATTAGTTCAAATTTAGTGGCACCAAGTCCAAATTTCATGAACGTGACCAAGAAGTGTGAAACAAAAATATATAAATAAAATAGGTATTATTATTATTATTAGCCATATGGGGCAAGGAAGCCTGAGGCTTATGCTGCACCAGCCAAAAAAAAAATTCCTGAGTTACCCTGAGTGAGAGGTAGAAAGGAATCACCAAGAAAGAGAAGAATGATGACATCCAGCTCAAGATATCACCCTGGATATGCCAAGACCACACTCACCAGATGTGAGCCCCTGGGGTTCTTTGTGCCCAATCTAGTCAGAAGACCAACAATGGTTGGAGTTTAAAGAAATCTCCCCCCTCCATTTTTTGCTGTAACTATGTGCTGGTTTACTCTTTATTTGCTACTTACTTGGCTTGCCATATGACTGACATATATTTTCTTTTTTATATTTTAATGCTTTGCAGCCACTGATGTTTCCTTACAATGCTGATATACTGATTTTCTTCCTTTTTTTCCATTTTTAATTTATTTATTTAAAGTTTATTTTTATGTTACATGATCAGAAATGAGACACTCATACTGTCATCTACAGTTTGATTTCTTTTGGATGTACTCTCAACTGTTATTCAATGTCAGTGGTTCTGTATTGGCTTGTAAGCACTTTAATCTGTTACACGCTGACTGGGCTAGCCGGGTGGGTAAAGTGCCTGCCTGGTAACCCAAAGGTCGCGGGTTTGAATCCCGCCTCGGGCTTGGATCAAAGTACTACAAAAACCTTGGGAGGTGCATTATGGCCACAGAAGCTGATGCGCCAACAACTACAAAAAAAAATCTGTTACACTATAATTTTCCATCACATATGGGCCACCATTCAGGGCCAGCTGCTGCACAGGGCACCAAAATTTAGGGGGCACAAAATAGAGAATTATGAAGAATTTGTTGGGGGGTTTATATTAAATAATTTTACTATGTTTTATTCGTTGATATAATTTATATTATAATAAATAACATTATTATATTGCAAAATGTGGTTAATTTATTTATTTCCTAAATAATATATTTGATTCTATCCTTAAGGGGCTCTCATACATTGTATTGTTTGTAAAATAAAAAAAGTAAGTATTTTTCAGTTAATAGTAAAAATATAATGCATAAACTTAACAGGAAGTTGGAGAGTGCTGATAGACCCGAGGCTGGTTCTGCCACCATTATTCAAATCTATTGCATTGGTGGATTGATTAGTGTATCTGTAAGGTTTGCAATGCATTAATTTGTTTAATGTTTGAAATGCAGTGACTCTGCAGCCATTGTTGTTGTTGGCATCAGGGCCAGATTTACATATTAGCTAAACAAGCTGAAGCTTAGGGCCTCGCATTACAAGGGGCCTCACTCCATCTTAAAAAAAATCCTTTTTTTAATATTGTCACAGAAGAACTGTAAGAGAGAAAGGCCTCACATATGTTATAGTTTAGGGCCACGAGTTTAAATCCAGCCCTGGTTGGCATTGTAGTCTTCTGACGAAATGAGGCACAATGGTCTATTTTATTTATTTATTTTTGTTTCGCACTGTTGGTGACATTGTTATGGTTGGTTTTTGTCTGTTAATAGTGATATTTCATGCAGTTTGGACCTGATGCTATCAAGAAATCCACTAAATCTGAATTAATCAGCATTCCTTCTAAATTATTTAACAGTACATTTCCTCTGCAACACCCTTTATCCCCCTGCCATTTTTTGTTTCTGTAGTTATGCACAGGTAATTGTATTTGCCATTTACTTGGCTTGCATATGACTAGCATATTTTATCTTTTAATTATATTATTATTAGTCATATGGTGCAAGGAAGCCTGAGGCTTTTGCTGCACCAGCCAAAAAAAAAATTATGAGTTACCCTGAGAGAGAAAACAAGAGTCAGAAATAGAAGGGAATCACCAAGGAAGAGAAGAATTATGATATTTAACCCCAGGGGCTCACATCTGGTGAGTATGGGCTTGGCAGCACAACCAGGGTCCTGAGCTGCATATCATCATTCTTCTCTTTCTTGGTGATTCCTTTCTACTTCTGACTTTTGTTTTCTCTCTCTCTCAGGGTAATTGAGAAATTTTTGTTTTGTTTTTTTTTTGGCTTGTGCAGCATAAGCTTCAAGCTTTCTTCCACCATATGGCTAATAATAATATTCAGCTCAGGACCTTGGGTGTGCCAAGCCTATACTCACCAGATGTGAGCCCCTAGGGTGAATATATGTATATTAAGGCAATCTTATACCCCATAGATTGGAAAAAACAAAACAGTGTTTTGACACACATAATTTGCAAGCATAATATTAACACTACATTGAGAGTCAGTGATATTTCAAGATTTCTTTAGAAATTCTATCATCATACCAATATGCAAGAAGGCTTCAGTTTCAGTACGCCACTGCTAAACTATCAAAAAAAATCACTGTTGAACTATCAAAAAAAGTATTTTTTGATAGTTTAGCAGTGATTTTCATCTAGATTTTTGCCAATACTCCTCATGGAATAACTTTCTTTATACAGAGTTACAATAACATACCTTTTTTCAACACTCAATTCCTTATTTCTTGCCAAGTTTATAACAAAACACAAAAAACTTACGCCAGTCTTTCTGAATGATGGGTGTTAAGATTTTATAAGTTATGGCTCTTACTATTAAAATTTATATTATTGCAAAACACTCTGAAATCATTTACAATCTTATATAATATTAAAACAATACACTTCCACTTTCTAGAATATTCTACAATCTACATTCTACTACATTTAGAAATCTACAATGTTCTACCACACTCAAGAATCTTCTACACTTTTCTGGAATATTCTTGAAATTTCTTAAATATAATTACAGTGTACTGATTTTTATACATAGAAATATTTCAATAAAACTGATAAACAATTGGTCTTAAAAACTTTGAAAATTAAGAAAAATTAAACGTGATTCCAATCTTTTAGGCTGAAGTGTATATATATATATATATATATATATATATATATATATATATATATATATATATATATAGTGGATATGGCAAATAGTTAACAGTTATAAACGTAAGATAATTAATTATAATGGTGATACAATCAGTGAAAACCTAAACAAAGAACCTGACAAGGGAGAGAAGATCTGATTAATGCCATCAAATTCTGACATTTTTCAGAAGCAAGCTAGCATTCATTTCTCAATAAAGCAGTTTTTCTTTTATCATCGGGCGAGGGCAATGACAGCTATCACAGCACTTAGTTACCACCTGCTCATTCACAATATGTTCATATATATACATATATATATATTTATCGTTCATCCATTTCAACGTTTTATATTTGCTGTTTTACCTGTAAAATAAAACATGTGCCGTGTTCTACTACGAAGTGTCATCTGTTTCGCGTATTCCAGTTTAAAAGTCAATAAATGGACATTTTTCAGAAGCAAGCTAGCATTCATTTCTCAATAAAGCAGTTTTTCTTTTATCATCGGGCGAGGGCAATGGTAATCGGTAGTGATGTCATCTAATTACGTGGAGTTTTTCACGTAGGATCAGCAGCATTTCACAACAAATTCAAGGCAAGAAAGGTGCAGGTTATTTACATTGTTGAGAGAGAATTCAAGATTAGTGATTTCATCTAGCTATCAAGAAGGAAATGACAATTCAACATTGTGTCACGTGATTGAATAACAAACAGGTGTATACACATACAGACGTAGTTATTTGTGTTTAGGATCAGAGTAGCAGGAAGTCCTCGTTAACGCTAGAAGCTCAATTACTTACTGGAATTTAGTGCTCACATAATATCATTACAAAAGCGGTAAAAACGGCCAGTGATTTACCTACGTCATAAGTATTTAACTATTAAATAATCATGTTTAAAAAAATTTTTATTTATATTCTTTCAGTCATAATATTATATGCAGCTTATACTTTAAATCGTACTGGTATCCCGCAACATGAGGAATTGTGTATCGGAGATGACGGAAGAAATTCATTGGACGATGCTTTAGAAAAAACTGCATGTTTTTGTAAAGTAAGGCTTTACTTACATTTTTCTTTATAGTTTTATTACATTTCATAAGAAGCTTTTATGAAATAAATATAATGAGGACATATTTAGATAATGTCAGTCATCATTATACCACAATAAAAAAAAAATTAAAAAAATGCACGTACACACACGCGCACACTTTCTCCACGTTTTTTTTTTTTTTTTTTTTCAGGCTGCAAGTACAGATCCATGGGCAGGAAAAATTGTCAATTTGTTATGCAGATGACCACTAATTCCGGAGAAGTTTACTAATTAAATCAAATATTTTCAATTTCTTTAATGCTTTTATACTGACTACAGTAAAAGTACACAACTAACGCTGTGAAGTGGGAATCGTCTCAGAGGCAGCTGAGAGGGCAAAACGATTTAACCGTAAACTCGTGAGCAAACGTTGATCCCACCCCAAATTTTTTTTTTTTAAAAAAATACAGGTAAATATTGAAAACAGTAGTGGAGAAACTTTTTGCGTTTAAAGTTTCTGAGCATACAAATCTCTAAAGACCAGTTTTTCGTCTGACTCAACAGCAATCGGCTCCAAATACCACATTCTAACTTTATGTGCTCATGAACTACATTGATTGCATCAGCAATGTTAACATCTGAAATATTATATATTAGCCATTTCATGTGACCTTAATTTATTTGTTTTCCTATGAGTTGTACTTTTTTCCAAATGTTTGTTCTCATATAATGTAAGCCCTTATAACTGCCTCATTAGTTGTCCCGAACCAGCTTGTAATTATCAGAGCTAATAAACGGAATTAACTAACTAACAATCACTCATTAATTAATGATTATACTGATTGATTAATATGTTAATAACCAATTAATTAAACCGATTACACATTGTAAAATAAATAACTCATTAAGCAATAACTAACTCGATATTTCCCTAATTAAAAATATGAGATACTGTGCAGAGGACCAAGACATGGTTAACCCTTTTTTGCGATGGGATGTTACATTAATGGCTAGCATCACAAATAGAAATATAAACAAAAGATATTTATTAATGGTTAAGGCAAAGCTAAGTAATATTTGACAGATGCTCTCAAAATATTCCAAAATGAGCATTTGCAACCTTTATACAACAGTTTTGGTAAACACAACAATTATGGCTGAAATGTTATCAGAAGCCCTCAGTTTGCTTCAGTTTATCATTTCAAATGGAAAACAAAATGAAAAGTTCACCAGGTGCAAACTAATATTTAGTTGAACCACCTCTGGCCCCGATGCCAGCAGCACACTATAGATTCATTGATAAGATCAATTTCTGAAGATAATCAACTGATAGTTCGTGGTTCCAAATATGGCTTCCTGAAGTTCACGAAGGGTCTTTGGTTTCTTTCTGGCAACTGCAGGTTCCACACAATGCCAAAGTTCTCAATAGGATTCAGGTCCAGGCTGTTTCCTGGCCAGCTAATGTAATGGACCATTCTTCCAACCATTTTTTCACCTGTAACAAATGTAAACACATTACTGTCGAACCTCTAATGCAGAAATGAAGCTAAAGTAACTACAGAAGTGCCTACTTACACTTTTTGCCCGATGACAAGGAGCAGAATCGTCCTGATAGATGCAGTTACTTGGCAATTTGAAATGGTCTCTAATGGTTGGCAACAATTTGCCTTCCAATATAGCCAGGTATCCATTGGCATTTACAGAACCTTTTATAAACTGCAGGTGACCTACTCCGTGATACGAAATACACACCCATATTATTTGGCTGGTAGGAATTTCATTGTAGACACCATACAGTCTGGATGGTATTCTTCACCCCGTCTACAGTGAGTCATTTGTCTCCCATCAGAGCCATGTAGATTGAATTTCTCCTCATCCAAGAAAATAACTGACTTCCACTGCTCTGAGGTCCATTTAACATGCTCCTTACACCAAATTAATTGGGCCTTTTTCATTTTTTGTGTGAGGAGAGGCTTCTTCTTAGGACGACGGGCTATAAGTCCATTTTTGAAGAGGCGTCTTCTGACTGTTACTGCACTTGCTACCACTCCTGTATGTTCTTCCCATTCTCTTTTCAGCTCAGATGAAGAAGCTTTACTGTTTTTAAGGCATAAGCGCTTCAAAACGCAGTCCTGTTTTGGCATAGAGACTCGTTTACATCCAGTTCCTTTTTTTTCTATCAGCAGAACCAGTATTCTTGAGTTTGGAAAGAAATATACTCACTGTCGACTGATTACAAGACACTCTATAAGCAATATGACGGGAAGAACATCTTTCCTCACATAAAGCAACAATAGCACTCTTTCTTCGTGGCATCAACTGCACGTAACTCGCCATCCTGACATAAGCAAGGAATGACTGCAATTCTTGCAGAGCGTGCTTATATAGCTGAAAGTAACAGCTAATGCAATATTACATCATTACCTAAGCGTGTCAATCTTATCTGATGCAATCTGTAAGAAATATTGCCATATACTTACGTTATTCGGATGACATTTACAATTTTAAGGGGTGATGCCATTTCTTTGAACACCAGTGTATGTTAAGGGAGGCAGCAAAACAGTTAAGAAAACTTTTAGCCATAATTATGGGAGGATTCAGGGGAAGTTTCTGTGGACTGGACATGTGTGAATGTATCCCTAATTTAGAAGGGGTGGTCAAAGGGTGATGTAATTACAGATATTAGCTTGACTTCTGATCCAGAGAAATGGATTCACTGATTAAAGAAGTAAACCCAGACCATTTGAACAGGAATATAGTTATACTGCAGTCACAGCTTGGATTTGTGAAGGGGCGATCTTGTCTGACCAATCTGATTGGATACTGTAATGCAGTACCAAAGGAAATCGGATGTCAAAAATAATTCTGACATCATATACAGTAAGTGCCGGTTATAGTGATCACGTTTGCAAATTGAATTTTGATTCTAAGAAACGGTGATTCTAATAAGCAAAAATCGGCAAATATTATCCGGAGGCTATAAAAATAAAGATATAAAGCACAATTTTACACTTTTGTTACCAAAGGTTTATTATCAATTAAATGATACATAAAAATCAGAAGAATATTCCGAACAAAATAAAAATTAATTTATCCACAGGTTAGCAAAATAAAAATAAATTTATCCACAGGTTAGCAAAATAAAAATAAATTTATACTTATGTACATAGCTTAATTAATATACATATTAATTAAACATAACAATTTGTAATATGATTATAATTTAAAATAGTCACTTACTTTAGATTGCTTTAAATTATCAGTACAAAGTCTATTTATAGATTTTTCAATATTGTATAAAAGTCTATATTCACAATCACTTGCACTAGTTTCTTCTAACGCTCTCCTCAAGACGGCTATATCTTCACAAGTTTGCCGTTTTGTAACTGGATTTCGTTCGGGTTCATCTTCATTTTCCTCCTCTCCTCCTCCTTGGCGAAATTATCAGTAACAGACTGTGCAATTTCTTCATCTGTTAAAGCTGTAGTAACTTGTAGATCACCATCTGTCCACCCAATCATTAAACTTCTGTTCATCCATATCTTCAAGCTTTTCAACGTGATCAGTATCATGACTTAGTTGTCCATCATGAATAATTAATCCACGTTTTTTAAAACAGTTGCTAATGCAGGTTTTGGAAACTTCATTCCAGGCACTCATTGTCATATGAAGTGCATCTAGAACAGTTATCTGCTTTGCGATATCGGATGATGTTTCCAAACCTTCATCTATAGATTGGATGATTCTTTGCCTCATATCCAATCTATAAAAGGTCTTAAAGGTTTTTATTATTCCCTGGTCAGAGGTTGAATCAGTGATGTGGTATTTGAAGGTAGAAAAACTAATTCAATGTTTTTGAAAGTCAGCTTTGGATGAGCTGGGCAGTTGTCCAAAACCAATGCAATTTTTTTGTTTTTCTTATCCAATTTCAAATCCCATTTACGAAGATAATCTTCAAATAAAGAAGCTGTCATCCAAGCATTGGTATTATTGGCATATTCAACAGGCAGCTGTTTTACTCCTTTAAAACACCTAGGCGATTTACTCTTGCCAATAACTAACGGCTTCACCTTGATTGTTCCCGTCATGTTGCATGTTAAAAGAACTGTAATCCTGTCCTTGATCTTCTTTCCTGCAGATGCAGAGGAATTTTTAAAAATCGTGCATTGGTCTGGGGTAGCCGTGTACAACCATGTTTCATCTGTATTAAAAATGTCTTCAGGATTATAAGTGCTTAACACAGTTTGCCAAGATTATTGATATTTTTAGGATCAGATTCCAGAAGGACTGCATCTTAGCTCTGCCAAGCAGGGAAGTTTACTCTGATTTTTCAGTAATGTTAGTGAATATCTAGTGTATAAAGGTTGTTCAAATGAATAGAGGAAATTGGTTTTAGATACACAAAGTTCATATATTCAGTGATAGAGATGCATGACACAGGTGTCACATAGCATATAAAGTGTACATAATAATTGCCATATAGAGCTGCTATACACAGCTGCTTGGAAGTTCTCTTATGCCTGCAGTCCAAACCCATATAGTCTTTGGCATCTTATTTTCCATAAACTGTCATTCAAACAGGTTTAGAAGCTGAATGTTTAAATTTTCCAGATTATAGTGGCTTTTGAAGCAATAGATGTTCCATATGTATTGCAATAGCAATACATATGGAACATCTCTCTCTCTCTCTCTCTCTCAGGGATAACTCAGAAATTTTTTTTTTTTTTTTTTTTTTGGCTGGTGCAGCAAAAGCCTCAGGCTTCCTTGCACCATATGGCTAATTATAATAATAATACACCAAGAGGTTTTCAACCAGGTATTAGCTGCAGAACCATCACAGTCCTATTTTTCTCCATGAAGTTTTTTGTAAACAATATCATGCCTCTCCTTCCATCTTGTCAGCCATTCATCCATTGCCTTAAACTCTTCGTGTAGTTTTTCAGCAAAATCATTAGCTTTTTGAAGAAGAATACTACAATTGATTGGCACATTAAATGAGCTGGCCTGTTTGAACCAAACAAACAGAGCTTCATCTACTGTTTGGCATTTCCCTTCACGCTTCCTTTTCTGGTTTCACTAATCACATTAATGTTTAATATGTGACATGATTTTAACAATTTTGATAAAGATGACTGAGGCACTCCTAATTTTACTGCCGCTTCCCTTTGAGACATATTGCCTAAGTTTAATTTATCATATGTTTCTGTAATTCATAACTTATCTTTTACACTCAAATTCACTCTCTTTCTGTTCACTGACATTTTTTTTGGTAGTAAAATTTAAAACACAGTAAAAAAGGTAAGCTTCAATCAATAACAAAGCACACAAATTGGAACTAACACAACACACGCAAGTAAGATGAAGTTTAGATATAGAAATGAAGAGCAGATTTCAGCGAAGGGGAAACAGATTTCACCATATAACATAAAAACACAGAATTCCAGTTATCGGTATTATCGCAAATGAATAAGATCAAGTTTACTACCTGTTTATTGCACTAACAAAAAAACCTAATAAACCGGAAACTGCAAATTGTTTTTATTGTATTATGGTTGTGACCTCCAGAAATGTGCTTTAGAAAAATATCTCAGAGAAGTTCAAAATTGATTCTTATAACCGAAAATGTGATTCTAGTAAATAATGAAAGTGTAGTGCATTTTATTGATTTGGATCGGTTCTTCGAAATTTGATTCTATTGAACAGCTGATTCTAATAAGCAGTGATCACTATAACCGATGCTTACTGTATTTAGATTTCGGAAAAGATTTTGACACTGTTCCACATAAGAGACTTCTGTACAAGTTATAACTTGCAACAGGGTCAAGTTACTGCTGTGGATAAAAGGATGGTTTAATGGGGGAAGACAAAGAGAGGTTATCAAGGTAGGCACTATTCTTCTTAGACAACTGTTATTTGTAGAATTGCCTTGGGTTCAGTAATGGGCCCATTGAAAAATTAGGCAGATGGGCTGAGAAATGTCAATTGAAGCCATTCACAAATTAGGTACAGCATTAGGCAGTAGTAGTAATCCCAGAATAACATACTATGTTATACCACACCCAGGGTAGTAAAGAACAAAAATGACCTGGGCAGTCAACAAAAATGATCGTGCAGTCAGACCTGAAGTTTTCTGAGCAATGCAGATTGGCTGCTAGGACAGCCCATGGGGTTTTGCCAATGATATATAGGAATTTTGCCAGCAGGGACAAGGAGGTGATTATCCTTTTGTTTAAGGCAATGGTTAGGTTACAATTTGAGTAATGCATACAAGTCTGGAAGTGTTATTTGAGAAGGGATGTGGATTTGTTGGCAGATGCAAAGATGAGCAACTTAGATTATTGAGGGGGAACAAAAGGATACTCTTACTATGAAAGATCAGTTCTGCAAATTCTGGTATCGGGAAACTAGGCACCTGTGAGGAGATCTGATGAAATCTTTAAGACTATGAATGGATTGAGTAAGCTGATGGCATCCTTCCTCTTGCTCAGACAACTCATGTAAGAGGGTATATATTTGAGGAAGCATGTTTCTAGGTTAGATGTGCAGAAATTTGTCTTCAGCCAGTAGATAGTTGATTGTTGGAACAAACTTCCAACTAGTGTTGTGAAAGTGGGTAGTTTGAGTAGATTCAAGGAAGAGCTATACAAATTATTAGCAACAATGGACAGGTGATGTGGGATTTTTTTGGCTGATTCTTATAAGCTTGCATCATTTGCCAAGTATAATAATACTAATGATAGTGAAGCACTTTAAAACATTGGTATTTGCATTGATATTGCACTCAGTTGAAAACCTAGATTTTATGATTAGACTATGGATAGCAACCCTCATTCCTTTCCATCATCTATAGCACTATTTTCTCAAAAACAGCACATTCCAAGAAACTAGTTCCACTTCATTTCATGATTAAAAGAAAAATACCCACGTGAAAGCTGCACTGTAATTCAGTTTATTTTAAGTTATTACTGAACTCGTGTATTTCAATTGCTTTTCTATAGCATCATGCGAGAAAAATATACCATCTGTTTTCAAAAGTACTATTGGACAAGTTGTGTTCTTAGATCTACTGTTTAGTATTAATATTAATAGTGTCAAATGATGCAAGAAAGCAGTCTTACACAGCGTCAGCCAGAAAAAATCCCATTTCACCTATCCATTCCCTCTGATAGTTTTTCTAGTTGTTCTTTGAATTTATTCAGACAATCCACTTCCACAACAACGGAAGCTTGTTCCAGCAATCAACCACCCTTTGGTTGCTGAAGGCCTCAGTACCAGAGTGACTATGTTATCAGCTGCTCATTTGGGCAAGGCTAGGTTTAAATCTTAGCAATAATACAAGGAACTTTTCAAGGCCTCTTCAAGCAGGGCTGAGTAGCTTTAAGTGTGAATTTCTGTTTTTTTTTTTTTTTATCATGCAAAAAGAAAAACCACCTGTGCAATTAATAGACTTTGCATACTGATCCTGTTTGCCTCAGTTCTAAGTCAAAATAATTTCTCTTTTTAATCAACTGAACAATATATGAAGCAACTGCAAAAGAAATTTATGAAAATTCTTTGATTATAATAGAATCTTTTAAAATAGTCCATACCACTGGACTGCATTTGCAAATGTAACTTTGCAGCATTACTGTCACTACAAGCTTGGATATTCTTTAGATTGAGGTGAGGCAATCAAGGCTATTGTTTGTAAGTGTGTTTCTGGATGACAAAACCCAAAGTTCCATGACAGCAGAGCAAGTTAATGTACAGTACAGTGCATTACATTTTAAAAGTGTTAACAAATAATAATAATTCAAGATTTATAACAAAAAAAAGTAAAAAGTGATGACTTTTATATGTGAACTGAGAACATTTTGTTTCTGCAAATGTTCCATATTATTATTATTATTATTAGCCATGTGGTGCAAGGAAGCCTGAGGCTTATGCTGCACCAGCCAAAAATAATTCCCAAGTTACCCTGAGAGAGAGAGAGAGAGAGAGAGAGAGAGAGAGAGAGAGAGAGAGAGAGAGAGAGAAAGAAGTAAAGGAGTCGCCAAGAAAGAGAAGAATGATGATATCTAGCTCAGGATCCTGGGTGTGCTAAGCCCATACTCACCCAGATGTGAGCCCTACCATTCATTCCTTCCAACCACCACATGGCAAAAAAAACATATCTAGCGCTTCAGCTACAGTATACTGCATATGGATAACCAGTGAGATATCTATGAAGAAACAAAATAATAATAATAATAGTTTCTGGGACTCTATTGGTGTGATTTTAATGAAATTTGGGAATGATTGACCTATCATTCTAAAATGGCCAAATATAAAATTTTGTGAAAACCTACTGGGATTCAAGTTATTACATCATGCTGACAGATGGATAAAAGAAATATTGTTGAATTTTTATTATTATTGTTATTAGTGGCGTATGATGCAAGGAAGCAAGCTTGTAGAGCATCAGCCAAAAAAAAAAAAAAAAACTCCCACATCACTTGTCCCCGCTCTCCAATAATTTGTCTGGTTCTTGCTTGAATTTATTCAAACTGCCCACCATTGGAACACACTTCCAACATTGGAGGCGCCTCCGTAGCCAGGTGGGAAGGAGCAGCAGTGCATAGCACACGCTTCTTGATTAGACTGGGGTTCGAGCCCGTCATCACCAAATACTGAGGATGCGGAAAGGTCAGGGAATGACCACCGCATATCCCAGAGCAATATGGCCTTAGTTGCTAATGCTCCTAAAAAAAAAAAAAAAAAAAAAAAACACTTCCAACACCAGATGAAATTGTGTTCCAATAGTCAACCACTCACTGGCTGAAGTCAGATTTTAATGAAATGTAGGTTGACTTTTAAAATCTTTCTGAAAGGTCCAAATATAACCCCAACAGCTCGCATTTGGTGAGTATGGGCTTGGCACAGCCAGGGTCCTGAGCTGGATATCATCATTCTTCTCTTTCTTGGTGATTCCCTACCACTTCTGTCTCTCTCTCTCTCTCTCTCAGGGTAACTGAAATTTTTTTTTTTTTGGCTGGTGCAGCATAAGCCTCAGCCATTCCTGGCACCATATGGCTAATAATAATAATATAAAATTTCATGAAGGTCTGTCCACTTAGAGTCGAGTTATTACATAGGAAATAAAATAATTGATGAATTTCTACTAGTCTAATTTTAATGAAATTTTGATTGGCTCTACAAATCTTTTTAAAAGGTCCATGTCCCGGATTTTCACGAAAATACAGGACATGGAAGTTAAGTTATATATGGATGGACAGACATGGTAAAGAAAATAAGCACATTATGCATATATGCTAATGAGCCTAGAAAACTATGGCAACCCTAATTTTTTCCACAGTGCTATAATTCTCTTAAAAACTCCAGTTTTCTGTTAAGGGGATAATATTTTCCCTCTGTGACAGTGATAGAGCTTGGGCTTTGCCCTGTAGAAATGACAGTATTCCTTCACGAGTTGACCTAAAGTTACTAATATCATTTTTAATCAAATAACATCACCAGGAATCTAATTTATCTACTTGGATACGCAAAAAAGATTAATCTATTACTCATTAAAACTTGAAGACACTGTTGGGGACATTTTCAAAACTATTTGGTTCCCATCATCAGAAAATATATAGCCTTAATTAGTGTGTGTGGGATGGGATGATGTATTATCATGAGATGAGAGGTACCATGTAAATATAAGTTGTTATAGTGTGTGTGGATGTAGGGTTTCCACATATCTGGCTTTTCAAGTTAATATAAAATAAATTCAAGTGTTTACAGCAGTTTGTGAAATTCTCAAGTTAGGCTCATTCCAAATAAGTTTATTCCAAAGTTCATCCTCATCCAATTTCTTTTTGGTATGTACCAACTCCCAGTTGATGCTTGTGCATGCAGTATAGTCTGCTTTCTGTACAAACCACAGCAGTTGCATGTGTCAAGTATATTAACAGTTACTATAATAAGTTTTATGGTACTGCAGAATCCTCAAACTGTGGCTCGTGATCTCCCCCCTCCCCCAGTGTCCTAAGCAACTTGGAGGCAGGTCACAATTTAAAAAAAAGTTTTTTCAGGTTTTAAATGATTTTATTTATTTTCTCTGCAACAGTTTTATTTTATAAAGTTTAAGGCTCTGTCATTGTTTTATTTGATGTATAGATTAAAATTTAATTATTAAAAGTAAATGCAACATTTCTTTCTTGTCAAACTCTAACATGAGTGAAATCATTAGTTTCATTTATGAGGGTGGTGGCTACAAATTCATTTATCGTGTTAGAGAGTCATGGGTATAGTAAAATTGAGGACCCTTATAGTACTGGTTAGTTAGTGTTACCCTTAAAGTGTACTCAGAACTCTTCTTTTTTTCCCATACTCCGAACTGTGGTAAAAAAAAAAGAATAGCAAAGATCAAGATTACATATGATGTTTAATATTTTAGTATTAAATAAAGCAAAAGGTGATTTTATCAAACACACTGTAACTGACAAATATAAACTAATCAAAGAAATGTATTGAATTAGCATAACATAGACCTGTTGTTTAATTATTTTATATATATATACAAAATATTTGTATTAAAAGGTTGTTTTTTGCAATTACTATGTTATATACCCAAAAGCCATTTTTCATTCTGAAAAAAAGTTGTCCTTTTTCAATTTTAAAATGTGGCAACTGTATGTGGATGTGAAGTTTATGGAAGTGTAAAAGTGGGAAGGGACTGTAACTGATTTAATTAAATTTTATCTGTTAAATGTAAATTTAACGGATAAAGATTTAATTAAATTTTATTCGTTAAATGTGGGTCGGCCAAGACAATGATGGTGAGATCAAGACCACCTCCAAGAGCTACAACGGAACAGGTAAGACCTTAAAATACCTAAGCCAGACCAAGTTCATGATGATGATGTAAATGATTAACTAAAATATATTATAAATTCTTGAACAAAAATAGTTACCAGAAAAGGTGAATGAACCCAAGAAACTAACCACCATACAAGTAACCAAACTGGAATTAATAAAAGACCAGTTCCAAAAATGCTGCAGGTCCTGTTAATTACAATATGCATAATACAAATATTATATTTACTTTTCACTTATAGATTACAGAAACTAGTTTATTATTGGTCTGTATTTTATTAATTTCTGTAATTTTTTTTTTTTAGCTGCAAGGCCAAATAGATGATTGTGAATGCAGCATAAACACTGTTGATTACTTCAATAATTATAAAATATACCCAGTTCTTACGAAACTGCTGACTAAAGATTATTTCAAATATTTTAAAGTAAGTATTAAAAAAGTTTAACAAAAGCTACAAATTATTTATTTCTAGAAATTTGTATATCTTTATATTTAGCATTAGTAGTGGCAAATGATGAAAAAGAGCAAGCTTACACAGCATAAGCCAAAAGAAAAAATAAATAAATAAACATTTCACTGATCTGCGCCCTCTAATACTATGTCTAGTTCTTCCTTGAATTTATTTAAGCTATCAACTTCCACAACAACAGATGGAAATTTGGTCCAGCAAACAAACACCTGCTCATTAAAGGCAAACTTCTGCACTGCATATAGATAGCATTAATCCCAGATTAACATGCTAGCTTTGTGTTACTACACTCAGAGAAGTGGAATATGAAAAAGACCTTTGGGGTAATTGTACAGACAGGCTGCCAGGACAGCTCATGGGGTTTTGTTAATACTGTAGTTCAGCCATATCTTATTGGTTTGTTGTTGTTTTAGGATTTTATGGTGTATTAGCGTCTAAGGCTATAATTCGCCAAGTCAATCTTAAGTATTGTATACAGGTGGCCTCACTTTAGGAAGGATGTAGATCTGCTGGAACTAGTTCAGAAAAGGGCAGTGAGATTCGTGAAGGGAATGAAAGGATGGTCTTAACAAGAAAGGCTTCAGTTCTACAATGCAGTGTTTGGCAACTAGGCATGGAGAGATCTGATTGAGGTGTATAAGGCCTTGAATGGATTGAGTAAGGTAAATGTTAATGGTATTCTTTCTCTTTCTGAGACTATACACATGAGAGGCGAAGTGTGTATTTTTATTTATTTATTTTTTTTGGTTGATGCTTTATAAGCTTGCTTCCTTGATCATTTGATAATACTAATACTAAGTCTTATCAGTTAATCTGACATCCATTTAGGTCTAAGCCCGAAATAGTATTACTTATTTTGTGTGAAAAGCCTAATAGCTTCTTTGATTTTTTTCCCCTGAATGCTTCCCATTTAGAATTTACTGTTGGCATCATCAGATGGGCCTACTGTACAGAATTTAAAATCTGTCTGAGGCTGCTGTAATTACCCTTACAAAAGCTTTTCCCTTTATCGATGACAGTAGTTGTCTTTAAGTAAATCCCACATCAGCATACTCTGATTGCTGCAATGGGTCTTTAACCTGCATGTGCTTAATACATGGAGAATCGCTGCTGACAATCATATCAAAAACATTTCTTTCCCTTGTTGCTTCTGTAACATGCTGCTGCTGCTGTAGGAAACAGTCGTCCAATAAATCTACAAATGTCTTGCTAGTGTGTGCGACCAATCCACAAGTTTCAGTCAATATCTGGAAAGTTAAAATCTCCCATTTAGGACTTTCTGATTTAATTGCCCACTATATTTCTCTGTATCGTTGTCTGTACTCATCACTGTCATTAGGCCTATAACACATTGCTGCTGTCATTTTTGTTTTTCCAGTGCTTATGCCACATCAAACATTCAACGTTGCACTGTCCACTCATGCTGAATGGATGCACTGCTTTAGCTTTATTACGCTTCTTTATTAAGAGCATAACCTCCCTCCTGTCCAGTCTGTCCTTTCTGTACACATTCTCCCTATTCAAATTCTGCATCCCTTATATCTGAGTGACACCACTTCTCTGATATCTCCATAATGTCTGCATTTGATGAATTGACCAGCACTTCAAATTCATCAAATTTATTTACTATGCTCCTAGTATTGGTGTACATGCAAGTATGCATGCACCTGTTCTTACTCATAGATATTCTAACACAGCCCACGTATTTCCTTGTTCAAAGATCTCTTAAAGAAGGCCTTGAAATCCTCAGTACCTTGCTTTCTGGACTGCTGTGGCATGTTCAATAGAAGAAGTGCAAGAATCACTTTCATCTTTGAACTTTGCCTGTGGCTGTTGTTAATCTGTTAGTCTGTGTATCCCTCCCAAAGCTAACAGTTTCCTGGCCCACCTAACACTGCCTCAATAGCATCAGCAAATATTGTTTCCCCTTTCCTTTTAAGTGTATTAGAAGCTGTCTCTCCTGTTAACAAGCAATTGTGTGTATATTATTGGCAAGTTACAAGTAATTATATGTATTTTATTTAACTCTTTCAAGAGTAAGTTTGCTAAATGTTTAGGCTTACAGTAGTAATTTTTCCACTTATGGTGATTCTGTGGAGCGATTTTTTTTTCTTGAAATATAAAAAAAATTGTAAAAATTAAAACTTTACTCATAAATGCTTTTAAATAATAATTTTTTTCTTATTTTGACTTGATTACTTCAGTGATAATTTCACAGAAAGTGAAATTATTGCCAGAGTGATAAATTACTGCCAAAGATTGCTTGAGGATAATTTTACACAAATGAAATTCTGGCTAAAAATATAATCAGATTTTTCAGATTTATTTTTATAATAAATCAGAATTCAGATTTATTTTTATAAAATCAGAAAAAAATTTATAAAAATAAATTATGGTTATTTTTTGTATTTTTAATGCAGTAGTGTCCTCCTAACTATTTATTTATCACTTAAATTTAATTTCAACCAGTTATGAATCTAAATTCCAGAGAACTTCAGATTTTTAAACCCAAAGATAGTAATGTCTAATTTGGGTTTAAAAAAGTAATAGTAGTAGAATCAGGCAAAAAAAAAAAAAAAATCACACCATTCCCTCCAAATGCCTGTCTAGTTCCTCCTTAAATTTATTTAACCTATCAACTTCCACAACGACAGATGGAAGTTTGTTCCAGCAATTAACCACCCGCTGGGTAAAGGCAAATTTCCGCACATCTATTCTACATATGTCTTTTCTTAATTTGAATTTATGCCCCATTAGATTCGTAATCTGAACAGGTGGAAGGATCCTATCAGAATTCAGCATGCTCAACCCATTCAAGGCCTTATACACCTCAATCAGGGCGTCTCCGTAGCCAGGTGAGCAGCAGTGCGTAGCGCACGCTTCTTAATTAGACCGGAGTTCGAGCCCGTGACCACCAAATACGGAGGATGCAGAAAGGTCAGTGAATGACCACTGCATATCCCCGGAGCAGTATGGCCTTAGTTGCTAATGCTCCTAAAAACCAAATAACAAACAAACAAACAAACCTCAATCAGATCACCTTGCAGGTGCCTAGTCTCCAGCCACTGCAATTTGCAGAACTTAAGCCTCTCTTGGTAAGAGGATCCCTTCATTCCCCTAGCCAATCTTGTTGCCCTTCTCTGTACAGAGGGATAATCACCTCCTTTTCCCTGCTAGCAAAATTCCTATATATCATTGTCAAAACCCCATGACCTGCCCTGGCAGCCTGTCTGCATTACTTACAAAACTTCATATCTGACTGCACAATTACTCCCAGGTCTTTTTCATTTTCTACCACCCTAAGTGTAATACCATACAGTTGGTACGTTTCTCTGGGGACACTTCTACCCGTATTCAGTACTTTGCATTTGTCAAGGTTAAACTTCAGTTGCCACTTCTTAGCCCATCTGCCCAAATTTTCTAGATCCTGTTGCAGTAGCACACTGCCATTACTGTCATTAACAACCCTGCCAACCTTTGTATCATCTGCAAACTTCTACACTAAGCCTGATATACCTTCATCAACATCATTGATAAATATACAAAACAACAGTGGACCCAACACCGAACCCTGTGGGACTCCACTAATAACATTAGTCCACGAAGAGCAGCACCCATTGATTACCACCTTCTGTCTTCTCCCACTCAACCATCCTTTTATCCATTGTAGCAACTTACCCTTAATACCATTCTGCTCCAATTTGTACAATAGTCTTCCATGTGCAACAGTGTCAAAAGCTTTCCTGAAATCCAAATATATGATATCAAAATTATTTTTTGTATCCATTTCCTTTGTAGCCACATCATAATATCCTATCAAATTTGCCAGACAAGACTTTCCCTTAACAAACCCATGCTGTGTCTGAATTATTGCTGCAGTCTTGTCTAGATGATCCTGCAATGCATCTTTAACCAGTGACTCCATTATTTTACCCGGAACAGAAGTTAAACTAACTGGTCTGTAATTACTCGTGTTACCCATCGATCTCCCTTTGTGAATTGGGGATACATTTGCACATCTCCAGTCTGTGGGGACCTCCCCTGAGTCCAAGGATGCTCATAATTATGGCTAAGGGTTTGCTTACTTCCTTTGCCGCCTCCTTTAATATAACTGGATAGATCCCGTCCATCCCAGGTGCCTTTCTTATGTTTAACTTCAACAATTTCTCCTCCACTTTGCTCTCAGTTATTATAAAATCATTAAGCACTCTGCTACAATTTGATAACCTTCTGGCATTTTCAAACCTTAATAACTCTTCATGTGTGAATGTAAATGCAAAATACTCATATTCAGTTTGTGTGCTATCTGAGCAGGATCATCAACAGTCAAACCATTGATATCAAGTGGACCAATTAGATTCATCCCCTTTCTTTTAGAGTTTATATAAGTAAAGAAATCCTTGCTGTTTTGCTTAGCATCCTTTGAAAAAAATTTCTCGTAATCTGCCTTCGCCTGCCTAACCTCCTTTGTGACCTGATTACAGACTAGCTTATATCTGCCATAGGCTTCTGAGTCGCTTGATAATTTATATGCATCCCATGCATTTTTCTTCTCTGTCACGAGTCTCATTAGTTCATTTCATAACCATTTAGGCCTAAACCTTGAACAATATTTCTTAATTGTATAAAACTTTTAGTAGCTTCCATGATTAATTCCTTGAATGCTTCCCACTTAGAATTTATTGTTGGTATCATCGTCAGTTGATCCCACTCTACAGAATTTAAAAACTGTTTGAGACCACTGTACTCACCCTTACGGAAGCAAAAACCCTTTCCTTTACACCTGATGGTAATTATATCTTTAAGTAAATCCCACATCAGTACACTGTGATCACTGCCACCTAGTGGTTCCTTTATCTGCAAATTCTTAATACACGAATGATCACTGCTGATAACCAGATCAAGAATATTACCCTCTCTGGTTGCCTCTCAAACATGCTGCTGCAGAAAACAATCATCCAATAAATCCACAAAAGTCTTACTAGTGTGTGAGTGACCAACCCACAAGTTCCAGTCAATATCTGGGAAGTTAAAATCCCCCATTATAAGACATTCTGATTTACTAGCCCACTATTTCTCTGTAAAATTGTTCATTGTACTCATTCGAGTCATTAGGCCTATAACACACTCCTACTCTTATTTTTGCTTTTGCAGTGCTTATGTCACACCATACTGACTCAATAGTGCACTGTTCATCTATATCAACTGGATGCACTTCTTTTGATTTTATGTTTTTCATAATTAACAGCATGACACTCCCTTCCTATCCTGTCTATCCTTTCTGTTCACATTGTACTCCCCAAATTCCAATTCTGCATTCCTAATATCAGTGTGACACCATATCTCTGATTTCCCAACAATATCCGCCTTTGATGTCTTGACTAACACTTCAAATTCATCAAATTTATTTACTATACTTCTAGCATTGGTATACATGCACCTATTCCCCCTGACACATCCCTTATACCCACCTGTTTCACGATGACTGCCATCAGTCCCTGAAACCCCAGCACCCCTCGCTCCAGGTGCTACTTATTCTAATAGACGTTGTGCAAGAATCACCTTCACCTCTGCCTGCGGCTACTTTTAACCTTTTAATCTGTGAAGCCCCCCCCCCAACTAGCAGTTTTCCAACCCATCTAACACTGCCTCAATAGCATCAGCAAATATTCTTTCACCCTTTATATTTAGGTGTATCCCATCCCTGTAGAAGCAGTCTTTCCTGTTAACAAGCACAGACCACGCTGAAAAAAATTCTATTCCTTGAGCCTTGCACATTCCCTCCAGGGCCGAATAGCATTAGTAGAGGCATATGATGCAAGAAAGCAAGCTTATTCAGCTCATTCAGCAATAGATTGACAAGGCTCTCATCATGTACCAGTTGTGTCTGGGCAAAATTGCAGACACTTTCAAATTTAACCCTAGCTCAAGACTTTTTTGCAACATTGACCCGTACTTGTTAAGTAAATCTGGAGATCTCCTAATCTTAATGTCATTGGTGCCAACATGTACAACAATATAACCTTTTGTGCCCTTAAAAGATGATATATGCTTTACAACATCATCAACGTTTGCCCCTGGCAGACATACCCTGGTCCTGTTCCATCTATCCTTTTTACACAATATATTCCCCGTCTCCCTGACAATAGTCACCAACAATAACTAGTTCCTTTGGGACCAGTGCATTCTGCCTTGGAGATTGCCGCTGTGTTGCCTGATGCCCAGGAGTGAATTCTGCCGTTGAGTTGGGCAGCTGAGAACTCGACAGGCCCCTCATATTAATTTCTTCGAGGGCATCTACCCTACACCTCAAGCTCTCATAGACGCCCAGTAGAACGCTGAGTTGATGCCTAATTTCTAGACACTCTCTGCACCTGTCACACACAAAGACATCCTCCTTGGCTAGATCATGTTCTGTTCCAGAGAGTTCAGCAAACATTTCACAAGTTGCACATTTTTTTAGGCTGTAATGCATTGGAGAATTTCCCCCTCCTCAGTTCTCCCCGAGTCATAGCACTCCTGCCACTCTGTGCCCGTTGCTTTGCTACTCTGGTCTGGGGCATGAAATTTTAAATTAATAAGATCAATTGATTTAATTAATTAATTGTCAATACTACACTATCTAATAGAATCCTAAATGCAGTGATGCGTATTACACTATATAATTATACGTTAGAGCTACCTAGTTACCACAATTAAAAATTTGAATTCCCTACTACTCTATACAAAAACAATGGCTGCAAGATTCGAGCAAAATAACGGTTTTAAGTATATTAAATAGTAATCTACAAAAACTCTTTATCTAAATTAAAAATAAAAATAACCAGCGTAAGTATAACTATAAGACTACGTATAAAGTACAATATAAAATAACAATTAGGTAAATATAAAGGCAAACCTTTATCGCTTTTTCGGAGCCTGTAATTTTTAAAGAGAGTCAGCGCCCCATTGTCTTAGTAATGTCTGACTTGGATTTAATTTGGAATAAATGTTATTTAAAAAAAAATAAATAACATTTATTCCAGATAAATTTAATGGATTTCAAGTTTTAGTGACAATAATTTTTATACTGAGTATAAATTTGATTGTTAGGCCCCATTTGGGATTAAAGCCCAGTACAGCTGCACCAATTGTAGATGCTTAACACAAGTTCTGCATACACATGACTACATTAGCATTAGCATTAGTAGAGGCATTAGCATTAGCATTAGTAGAGGCATTTGATGCAAGAAAGCAAGCTTATGCAGCATCAGCCAAAAAAAAAAAAAAAAAACCTACTTCCACTTCACCCCTCTGTTCGTTCAAAATACCTGTCCAGCTGAGCCTTAAACTTATTTAGGCTATCAACCTCCACCACAAGGGATGGCAGTCTGTTCCACCAACCAACCACCCGCTGGCTAAAGGCAAATTTCCGCACGTCTATCCTACATCTGTCTTTCCTCAATTTGAATTTATGCCCTCTCAGGTGATTTTTCTGAGCTAGAGGAAGAATCCCATCAGCATTGAGCATGCTTAAACCATTCAAGGCTTTATACACCTCTATCAGATCACCTCGCTGGTGCCTAGTCTCCAGACAATGTAATTTGCAAAACTTAAGCCTTTCTTCGTAAGAGCACCCCTTTGTTCCATTCACTAATCTCGTTGCCCTTCTCTGTACTCGTTCCAGCAGCTCTACGTCCTTCTTGAAATGAGGCCTCCAGACCTGTATACAGTACTCTAGGTGTGGCCTGACCATTGCCTTATACAAGGGAATAATCACCTCCTTATCCCTGCTGGAAAAATTTTTGTATATCATTGACAATACTCCATGAGCTACTCTTGCAGCCCGTCTGCACTGCTCAGAGAACTTCATATCTGCCTGCACAATCACCCCCAAGTCCCTTTCATTCTCTACCACTGTCAGTGTTGTACCACAGAGTTGATACGTTGCTCTGGGGTTGCTGTTTCCCATGTGTAGTACTTTACATTTGTCAATGTTAAACTTCATTTGCCACCTCTCAGCCCATCTGCTCAACCTTTCCAGATCCTGTTGCAGCAGCATAGTGTCAGTAGTGTCCTTGACAACCCTGCCAACCTTTGTATCGTCTGCATACTTGGACATTAAGCTTGATATACCATCATCAATATCATTTATAAATACAGAAAACAATAATGGACCCAACACTGAGCCCTGAGGGACTCCACTAATAACATTAGTCCACGATGAGCAGTGTCCATTGATTACCACTCTCTGTCTTCTCCCCCTCAACCACCCCTTTATCCATAGCAGCAATTTGCCTCCAATGTCACACTGCTCCAATTTGTGTAGCAGTCTTCCATGTGCAACAGTATCAAAAGCCTTTCTAAGATCCAAGTATATAATATCAAAGCTATTCCCTGCATCCAGTTCTTTTGTGACTGCATCATAGTATCCAATCAAATTGATCAGGCAAGACTTCCCCTTAACAAAACCATGCTGTGTCCGAGCTATAACTGAAGTCTTGTCTAAATGATCCTGCAGTGCTTCTTTAACCAGTGCCTCCATTAATTTTCCTGGAACAGAAGTTAAGCTCACAGGTCTATAATTACTTGTGTCAGCCTTTGATCCTCCTTTGTGAATTGGGGTCACATTTGCACATTTCCAGTCTATGGGTACCTCCCCTGAGTCCAAGGAAGCTCTCATAATTATGGCTAAGGGTTTGCTTACTTCCTTTGCTGCCTCCTTTAATATAACTGGATAGATCCCATCTACCCCGGGTGCCTTTCTTGTGTTTATCTTCAACAGTTTCTCCTCCACTTTACTCCCAGTTATTTCAAGGTTCTGTAGCTTACTGCTAGAGTTGAATACACCTCTGGCATTCCCCTTGCTGAATAACTCCTCATGTGTGAATGTCGATGCAAAATATTCATTTAGTTTATTAGCTACCTGAGCAGGATCATCAACAGTTGACCCATCAATATCAAGTGGACCAATCTGATTCATCCCCTTCCTTCTAGAGTTTACATAAGTAAAGAACTCTTTGCTGTTTTTCTTTGCACCCCTTGCCAAGGATTTCTCGTAATCTGCCTTCGCCTGCCTAACCTCCTTTGTAACTTGGTTGCATATCAACTTGTATCTATCATAGGCTTCTGTGTCATGTGTTAATTTGTAAGTATCCCATGCATTTTTCTTCTCTGCCATATGCCTCATTAGTTCATCTGACATCCATTTTGGCCTAAACCTTGAACAATATTTCTTAGTTGGTATGTAAAGCCTAGTAGCTTCCAAGATAAGTTCTTTGAATGCTTCCCATTTTGAATTTGCTGTTGGTAACATCATCAGTTGGTCCCACTGTATAGAATTTAAATACTGTCTCAGTCCATCGTAGTCGCCTTTACGGAAGCAATAACCCTTCCCTTTACCCCTAATGGTAGTTACCTCTCTGAGTAAATCCCACTTCAGCACACTGTGATCACTGCCACCTAGTGGTTCATTTATCTGCAGATTCTTAATGCATGAAGAATCACTGCTGATAATCAAATCAAGAGTATTACTCCCTCTAGTTGCCTCCCGAACATGCTGATGTATAAAACAATCATCCAATAAATCCACAAAAGCCCTGCTAGTGTGTGAGTGACCAGCCCCCAAATTCCAATCAATATCTGGGAAATTAAAATCTCCCATTATAAGACTCTCTGATTTACTGGCCCACTCTATTTCCCTGTACAGTTTCTTATTATACTCATCAGAGTCATTAGGCCTATAGCACACTCCTACTCTCAATTTTGATCTCCCAATGCTTATGTCACACCAAACTGACTCAACACTGCACTGTCCAGCGATGTCGACTGGCTTCACTTCCTTGGTTTTTACATGTAGAAACAAGCATTTTACAGACACTAAAATGAATGCCAATTTTGTCTTGCAGGTAAATTTGTATCGTAAATGTCCATTTTGGGCAGATGATTCTACTTGTTCTATTCGTCAGTGTTCTGTGGAGCCATGTCCTGAGGTTAGAAATTCTATTTAATGCAGATTTTGAATCCGTGATAATGAACTTCATTTAATTTTAAATTATAATTAAATAAGAAACTTTTTCCATGTCATAATACTTTAATAAATCATAAATGTGATAAATTTTTATGGTTTCCTTACCCTATATAATACTATAACTGATATGGTTTTGATTCTGAATTGTACTTTGAAATTCTATATTTGGACCAGCATACTGGGAGTTTCTTCATAAATTTTAATTAAATGCTCAAACTTACAGATTAAAAGCCTGTAATAAAATGAAGTTATAAAATTTCTGCAATTTGTAATAGAAATTATTAGCAGAAATTGCTAATTTCTAAGGTACGTAAGCCTTAGCAAAATTAAGATATCCATTTTTAATTTAACTACTATAGCATTAAATATAGCCAGTTCTTATCTCATTAATTGCAGAGTGCACTATACAAGTATTCAAAAACACAAATGATTGATTGATTATATCCTTCTGTAGAGCTGTTAACGTTAGGGCTGTACTAGGCTTACTCTCAAACCAGATTTATCTGGTGATAAGACTAAGTGCTAATGAGTCAAATAAACCAATAACACTTCATCTCTAAAACCTGAATTGATTTAATCTGATGTTTCTTCACTGACTTTGATACTTTTTACTTTTGAGATAACAAGGGTTTCTTGGATGTTTCTCAGATCATACTTTTGTTGTGAGTGTCCTGAAATCCATTACATATATTTTGAGGGTAATTATGTGGTTGGATCAAGTATGACTAAAGATATAGATGTTTTCTCTAATATTGTGGTGAGATCTCATATTAACTGGTTCAGAACTCTGGAAGGTTGTGCAATTAAATTTTTGGCTGTTTCTGTGAAATTCTGCTAGAAGCTCTATGAAAATTCACACACACACACACACACACACACACACACACACACACACACACACACACACACACACACACACACACACACACACTTCATTAATTAGATTCTTAGGTTACACATTGCAGGTTGAAATTTTTCCTGCTTTTCTTATTGGTGGAACACTTTATGAAGAATGTTATTATTAATGCACATCAATGATAGAATTGGCCTGCTAATATCTTTTATATTTTTATGTAAGGCAACCACAAACAGCTTCAACTATTGCATTCCACCTTCCAGTTTCTCAAACTGGAAGGTGGAATACAGTGTGGCATCACCAAAAACACTATGGATAGAATGTGTGTAGTCAGTGGAAGAATGTTATTAATATGCAAGAAGAAAAGAGTGGGAGAAAAAGCTGAACTTGGGGAATACTAGCATTAGTAGAGAAGTTAGAAGACAGAGAACTATCTAACATCACCTGGAGTGAGTAGAGAGAAAATTGGATATCCAATTACAAAAAACAGTCAGCAATCCATAAAATGGAAGCTTGTTTAGAAGGGCTTTATGCCAAACATGATCAAAAACCTTAGAAATGTCAAGAGAAACTGCTTCAGGACTCTTTTTCCATTGAATTTTTCCATAGATGGGTAACATAAGTTAATATATCAACAGTGGATCGCACTGACAGAATCCATGTTGGCAATCATTGATATAATGGAAGGGTTGGAGATATTTTAGGAGTTGGCGGTTAATGGGTTTCCCCATTATTTTAGAAAAATTGAAGATAAGTGCAATGAGACAATAATTGGATGGTAGGTATTTGTCACCCTTTTTTAGGAACTGGCTGGATATGAGTAAATTTCCGAGCAGGAGGAGGAAGAAAAACACCAGTGTATTAAAAAAGTGTAAGAAAGTGGCACAGTACAGGAGTAAGCTCAGGGGCACATGTTTGAGAACCAGAAAAATAACATCAGGACCTGGATCTTTCTTGGAATCAAGATTATTCAAAATTTTTCTAACATCGTTTTGACAGAAGGTTGTGGGAGGCATTGAGTGTACTGAGAATGGTAGAAGGTTTTTTACCAAGATTGTCAATACAAGAGAAGAAAATTAGGAGACCTTAGTATATGTTGGCTTTATCAATCCTCAGCTAAAGATAAACTTTAGCTGAAGTGAGGTGGCAATAGAACCACAGAGGTTTTAACAAAGTTGGGAATACAGATGGGCAAAATTTGCAGCCAATTGGACAAGAAATACTATTTGAACAGGAAACAAGTTTTCTACTCTTAGCCTGTTCAAAATCTAGTTTGTAATGATGAATAACTGGTTATTAGTTAATTGCTTATTGCTAACTGCTTGTTCATTTTTTGCCAACACCAAAGCGCAGAAAATGAACCTGGAAATTTGGTTGTAAGCCAATTGCAATATGCAACATTCTTATTATTAACTGCCTTAGCACATTATTTGGAAAACCAAAGTTTAGATAAAGGACAAGATTTTAAGGTGGAGTGTGGAATAAAGGATTTTGTCCCTACATGAATAATTTTACTGATACTACCTGAACAATCATTAACATCAGAAGATTTAAAACTGTAATCCAACCAAGGAAAAGTAGATTAGCCATTTCACAGATCATTCCATTTTTCATTCTTGTAATGTCAAACAACATTAAGCTGAGAATGGCCATGAGAGAAGGTATCCATTGGAGAGGAAACCATCACTTATTTGTAGCTGGAGGACTAATCACAAACACCCTTGCACAAACAGCTGAGAATGGCCATGAGGGAAGGTATCCGTTGGGGAGGAGACCATCACTAAGTTGTGGAGACCATCACTAAAAATGCAACCAACCACTCACCTCAACCATGTACTTTGAAGATTGTGAGAAAAAGATCACGAGTGTTGGTTGCATTTTTAGGTTTTTCTGGTATTCTGGTAGGTAAATGATCTCTGCAAGGTCATTTGTAATTGCATAAGCCTGAGCATCCCAATCACATGGATCCATTTGACTAGCAAATTGAAGCAAACTGGAGTGTGAACATTAAAATTGCCAAGGAAAGTAGAGTTTTGAAGAGAGGTATTCAAAGAGTTCCAAGTGATTATGGAGTTGGTGGATCGATAGAGGCTACAAATGAATTTAACAGAATGGGGGGTAAAGAGAGAGAGATTTTAAGCCAAAAAAGATTGAAAAGAGGAGATACCAAATTACTAAGTCTTTGATGGGGAATATCAGAGCATGCACAAGTGCCACCTTTAATGCAAAAAAAAAAAAAAACCATAAAGAAAATAATTGGGATAACTGAGATGAGTAGCGGTTGGGGCAACGAATAATTGAGATTCTGTCAGGAAAAGTAAGTGAAGCTTGGCAGACTGTAAGGGAAAATGGACATCATTGAGGTTGGAACTGAGACATGCATATTTGTGAAATTAATGAGAAAGAGTTTGGGAAGTTGAGATCTTTTCACAGATAAGTTTGTTCTATTTGTTTGACTAGCCATGATGTATTCAATAGTACAGTAAAAGTAGTGGGGGGAGTCATATATGCAGTAATGAAATTTCAGATATGGCATACACACAACAAGAATATACCAACTCCTTGACAAAATATTGCCCTGAATGTGCCCTCAGCATACACACTACTCAGACTTCCTCTATTCACTACCTGGCAGAGTGGAAAAGAAAGTTTGTACAGTAGCTGATCTGGATGCCTCCTAAAGAGTTACCAATAGGTTTTTTCTGTTCCATGGACTGTCTAGCAACTGGCCTGCAAACACTATTTTAGAAGACTACCCTCGAAATGTAAGAAAGATTGGATGTGTCCATCATAACCCCAATAGACATCAAGCATCATGGAAGAGATGAGAATTGCCAGAGTTTTGATCTGGAGACTAATCATGCATTTCACCACTTAAAGCCTCCAATAAACAAAGTGATGGTATTGCACCAGTTGATGAGAGTCATCTACCTAGTATTACCTGGTAACATGGGGGATATGGCATTGCTCCCTGTTTTATGGTCACCACACCTCAACCTCATGCTTTTGTTGACTCGCACCTGAGTGGTCACCTCTAGAATACAAGGTGCAGTATGTAAGGACTTACACACAGTCCCGTTGTTGTTGTTGTTATTTGGTTTATAGGAGCATTAGCAACTAAGGCCATATTGCTCCGGGAATATGCAGTGGTCATTCCCTGACCTTTCCGCATCCTCCGTATTTGGTGGTGACGGGCTCGAACCCCGGTCTAATCAAGAAAGCGTGTGCTACGCACTACTGCTATTTTCCCACCTGGCTACGGAGGCGCCTCACAGTCCCATTGTGAAGGTGCAAGCATTGGATTTGGTGTTCTCTCAGAACATTCAGACTTCACCAAAATTTGGTCCACTTGAACGAGACACGTCACCTGAGTATCAGTTCCATCAGCATTTTAGACTCTCAGGTAGCAAGCTGTAGTTTGTCATACCTGAGAGAGAGAGAGAGAGACTGTGACAATCCTCAAATCCAAGTGCACATATCCAGCTTTCTGAAATGCATGAATTCAATGAATAATTGTTAGTTGGGTTATATTCCATCTCTGTATTTATAATCAGTTTCCATCTGGAAACTTCGTGTGCCCTTATATATTGTATGGTTTGCTCTGCACACTAACATCAATAATCTAAATTATTTAACTTCCTGGTTCATTTTGAACTTGTTTTAAATTTCTCCTTTTCATTCATGATGCTTTTCCTTCTTCATGATGCTTTTCCTTCAGTGAGCACTGCTATTAATGAATCAGTTTTATTTGCATCAGTTCATTGCTTTGTGTGATGTGTAATTTTTCCTAGCTTTAAAATATCATGTCAAGATTTTTCTAATTATTTTCAAGTAATTATTCTTAATTTTTATGCTAATTTCTTATTTAGATGCCAACCCTATTGGTTTGTTTACACAAACAGGATTCATTGCATTAGTAAATGATTACATATACTCAGTGATTACTGAATTGTGACCATCTTATCTGTAATGGACTATGCCGCATAGCCTGCAGCATAAAAAGCCGAACAGTTTTGCACAGTAGAGCAGTGGTAATTTGCATCTAGTCATGCAAGTCAAAGTGATAAAGTATCAGTTATGGGAGTTAGTAAAGATATCGTGGAGTTTCAAAAGGGCATGATTTTGGGAGCTCATGTATCGGATGCCTCCATTATTAGAAACTGCTTGTTTTGTCAGTTGCTGACACCCCACTGTGATTAGGGTGTAAAAAGAATGGTGTCAAATGGATCAAATCTCCTCCTGCTGACAGAACCATAAAGAATTGCACAAGATGGATGTTCATGGTGAGTGAAGGGTGCAGTACATTATACAAACTCAGCTGCAGGTTACTGTGTTAACATCACAAAAGAATATGGGGAATGCAAGAACAATATCCCAAATGATGATGCATCAAACACTCAGATATATAGGAGTTCCACAGCAGACAACCCAAGAGACACCCTCTCCTCACTGCTCAATATCGTTAATGGCAATTCTGTGGTGCAACAACACACTGGTTGGACATTGGTGGATTCGAAACAAGAGTGCTGGTCGGATGAGTCCAAATATGTAGTGCAATTCACCAATGCAGGGCCGGTGGAACATGGTAAGCCTGGTAAGCAGAGCATAGGGGTGCCAACGTCTGGGGTCACCAAAATTCAAAATTTTTATTATAATAATATTTAATATCTAAAATAACTAAATGCGACAAGGCATAATATGTTAAGAGTAAGAGTTTAATATCTATATAATATCAGTGTAGATACACCATAGATAACTCTTAAGTTGTTGTTGTTGTTGTTGATTTGGTAGTTGTTGGCACATCGGCTTCTGTGGCCATATTGCACCTCCCAAGGTTTTTGCAGTACTTTGATCCAAGCCCGAGGCGAGAATCGAACCCGCGACCTTTGGGTTGCCGGGCAGGTACTTTACCCACTCGGCTAGCCCGGTCGGCATAACTCTTAAGAAAAACTATAATAGTAGTGTGGGAGGCATCATTTCCTCTGTATCTCATATTGTGCCTTCACAACGAGTTTCCGTGATATTGCACTACCTCGAATACGTAACACTTCACTAATAGAGAAGACTACTGTTAATTATTCTCGGTGTGAAGGATGAGCACGATATGAGATACAGAGGAAATGATGCCTGCCACACTACTATCATAGTTTTTCTTAAGAGTTATCTATGGTGTATCTACACCGATATTATATAGATATTAAACTCTTACTCTTAACATATTATGCCTTGTCGCATTTAGTTATTTTAAATATTATCATATAAACCTTTTGGCATCTCTCATATTGTGTAATTGTCTCCACGACTGGGTTGTGATGCCTGCAATACCAGGGTACCCGCCCACCCACTGATGATAGGCCAATATTGAAATGGTGCCATCTGGGTGATGCCCACAGAGAATAATTAACAATAGTCTTCTCTATTAGTGAAGCATTACTTATTCAAGGTAGTGCAATACCATGGTAACTTGTGAAGGACGAGCACAATATGAGATACAGAGGAAATGATGCTTCCCACACTACTATCGTAGTTTTTCTTAAGAGTTATCTATGGTGTATCTACACCGATATTATATAAATAATATTTAATAAAAGTATCTCGAGGATGCCAGATATATTTCTGCCTAGGAGTGCCAAAAACCCTAGCACCACACCTATGCCAATAGATGCCTTTGTGTGTGGTGCAAGCAACACTAGTCCATGGTCCTATTGTGCGTGGTGCCACTTTTTTTTTTTTTTTTTTTATGAGAACCCCAAACACGAAAGGTATTAGCACTGGCTATAATGCGCCAAAACCAGATCATATATAAAACATTTAAGCTTTTATTGACCTAATAAATTAGATTACCGCGTTAAAATATATAATGACATAGCTATAAAAGATATATCAATAAATAAATAACAATAAAAGTTAAATTTTAAATACATGTAAAAAGTTTACTGATTTTAAATAACTAAAAATAGCAGACTTGGTCATTGTCGGATAAAATCTGACTGAGTATATAAGGCTCAGCCAGATGACTAAAAGCGGTAAAATATAAATCACGTTCATGTCTAAAACTTGGAGACTCAGTTAAAATGTGACAAATAGTTAAAATGGTGCCACAGTTCTCACACACAGGAGAGTCATCTGCCCTCAGCAGAAATGTATGCATAAGATGGCTGTCCTATGCAGAGGTGAACTAGAACAACTTCCTCTCTGCGGTTCCTGTGCAGACTACACTGCTAGTGTCGAATTACAGGCTTTATCTGATAGAGCTTGTTTGTGACTTGCTCATGCCAAGATTGTTGCCATTGGGAGAGTAATTTAGGTGTATTAGCTGCCTGTAATCTGTATAGGGTACTAACAGGAAGTAAGTGTTGTGGGGATCTGGCCACAGCATCTGCCAGTTCATTTCTCTTGATCCCATGGAATCCAGCAGAAACAAATGTTGTGTCTGCTGAATCCGAGTCACGAATGGATAAGGATTATCCATTCGTGATCCCCGATAAAGCCTGCAGTGTACTTAGAGAATCAGTGTACACCACCACCACCATCATCATCACCAATTTTCAATCCATGCAGGATGAAGGCCTCCTGAGCAACTTTCCAGTTCCTTCTGTTTTGTGCAATGGCCATCCATTTACTATCCACAAACTCATGAATTTCATCTGTCCATCTCTGTTGTTGTCTTCCAGGTTTTCTTCTAGCTCCTCTTGGGTACCATTCTGTTATTTACTTAGTCCATCTGTCATCATGTCTTCGAGCTATGTGTCCTGCCCAAGACCATTTTAGTTCTTTAGTTTTGATAAGAATGTCCTTTACTTGAGTTTTCTGCCTAATCCATGTGTTTCTCTTCTTATCTAACAGTCTGATTCCCAATATAATTCATTCCATTCTTCACTGTGTAGTTCTCAGCTTCTCTTCCATTCTTTTGGTGAGTGCTCTTTCACTTCCATAAGTCATATTGGGGAGTATACATTGGTTCATTATTTTACATTTCAGACAAATTGGGATATTGCTCCTCAGTATGTGACTATATTTCCTGAATGCTATCCATCCAAAATTTATTCTTCTCTTGACTTCCAGCCATTTATCATTATTATAGCTAATGACTTGTCCCAGATAAGTATCTGACTCCACCTTTTCAATTACTGCTCCTTCAATCATTATGTCCCTTTCTATGGCATACTTGTTCATCATTACTTTTGTTTTAGCCATATTCATCTGTAGTCCAAAATCCTTAATAACTCTGCATAACTGATTAAGATTTTCCTCTAATTCTTTGGGATTGTGGCTTACAACCACAATGTCTGCAAATCGTAAATAGTTCAGGTACTCTCCATTCGCATTGACTCCTTTCTGCGACCAGTCTAATCTTCTGAAAGCTTCCTCAAGGGCAGCAGTAAACAGCTTCGGAGATATTGTGTCTCCTTGTCGAACTCCTTTCTCGATTTTAAATTTGCTACTGTCTTTGTCTAGTCTAATAAAGGAGGTAGCATTCTTATATATTTTCTTCAAAATCATAATGTATGGGGTATCTATGCCTTGTCTTTCCAATGCCCGAAACATTGCCTTATGCTGTATGGAGTCAAATGCCTTTTCATAATCCACAAATGCATAATCCAGGCATAATGGTGTTTTATATTCATTTGCTTTCTCCATTAGCTGTGACAATACATGAAGGTGATCCATAGTTGAGAATCCTGTCTCCTAAAACCAGCTTGCTCTTTTGGTTGATTCTCATCAAGTATTCTTTCTAATCTGTTAGTAATGATCCTTGTGAACAACTTTTAGATGTGGGATAACAAGCTAATTGGTCTATAATTTCCAATTTCTGATATATCTCCTTTCTTCTGCAGCAAAACTATGATTGCATTATTCCACTCATTAGGCATCACATCTTTTCTAATGCATTTTGTGAAGAGTCTTGTGTCATGTCTCTTCCTCCCAATTTTAACAACTCAAAAGTAACTTCATCTTCCCCCGGGGGCTTTCTGATTCTTCATTTTCTTCAACGCATGTTCTACCTCATCAGGAAGGTTATCAGGTATGTTGTATATGTTACTAATTTGTGATCCATCTTCCCCACTGCTGGCATCATTCCCTCGCTCCTTGTATAACTCTTTATAGTAGTCTTTTGCTATTTGAATTATGCCTTCTCTGCTATTTATAAGTACACCATCGCTATTCTTCAGTTTCAGTATCATTTGTCTTTCTGTATTATTGCTCATGGCTGCTGATTTAAATCCTTTGTTTTCCCTTAATGCTTGTTCTACTTTTCTTGTGTTAAATTTTCTTATGTCCTCTCTGAGTCTCTTTCTAATGGCTTTGCATAACTCAGTATACTCAACTTGCTCCTTGTCAGTGTTTTTCTTTCTCTTCATTTGTTGTCTTCGGTTCATCATGACAAGTGTTTCTTGACTAATTTTTCTTCTTTGGATTTCTTTTTACCTATAGGTTTCTTGGGCTTTGTCTCTTTCAGAATTTTGTAATATTCCTCGTCGATATCTTGGTCCTAAGCAGTCTGCAGAAGCTCAAACTTGTTCTTAAGTTCCAGTACATACTGCTTTTTCTCCTCCTTTGTTATCTCAAAGACCTTTGTGTTATTTACTCGAGTCAGTTTTTTCCTTTCCTTTGCTACATCTATACCAAGTGTGACGCCTCCGTAGCCAGGTGGGAAGGAGCAGCAGTGCATAGCACATGCTTCTTGATTAGACCGGGGTTCGAGCCTGTCACCACCAAATACGGAGGATGCGGGAAGGTCAGGGAATGGCTACCGCATATTCCCGGAGCAATATGGCTTTAGTTGCTAATGCTCCTAAAAAAAAAACCAAACCAATCTATACCAAGTGTACATCTTACCATTCTGTGATCACTTCCAACATTTACCTTATTCAGGACGGTAACATCATTCATAATATATTTTCTGTTAGTGAGGATGAAGTCCATTTCATTAGTTGTTAATCCATTTGGACTCTTCTGTGTCCACTTTCTGTTCACCCTTTTCTTGAAAAAAGTGTTCATTACTGACATTCCTCGAGATTCTGCAAATTCCACAAGTCTTTCCTTTTAATTTTTTTTTTTTTTTACCTCTTTCATTTCTTTCACCAATTCCAAAATTTCGTATAGTTCTCCTTTCTGTGCTGTTTTGTCTCTTTCCAACCTTAGCATTGAAGTCTCCCATAATGATAGTGTATTGAGTTTTCTGTTCATCTAGAAGACTCAATTTTGGTGTACATTTCTTCAACCTCTTCATCATCATGGCTCGATGTTGGTGCATAAATCATTATAACCTTTAGCTTATACCTCTTAGAAATCCTGAGAAGTAGTCTTAACACCCTTGGTGATGTACTTTTGAATTCCAAAATGTTGTTTTTTTATATCTTTATGGAGCATAAAGCCAACTCCACCTTCACTCCTTTCACTGTTTCCATTCACGTACAACAGATTTCCACTTGATAAACTTATAAGTGATTCATTTCTTCTTCTTGTTTCAGCCAAACCGATGATATTCCAATTCACATTTTCTGATTCCTTTTCCAGCTCTAATATCCTGTCTTCACCAATGAGTGATCTTACATTGTAACGGGCCAAGTTCAGTTTCTGTGCATGGCAGCCTGGTCGTACCCAGAGATTCTTAGCACCCTGTGCTTCCACTTTGATCCTCTTGCTGCCATAAGAGGGGGGGTCAGTTGTTATGTTATTTGGTTTTTAGGAGCATTAGCAACTAAGGCCATATTGCTCCGGGATATGTGGTGGTCATTTCCTGACCTTTCCTCGTCCTCCGTATTTGGTGGTGACGAGCTCGAACCCCGGTCTAATCAAGAAGCGTGTGCTATGCACTGCTGCTCCTTCCCACCTGGCTACGGAGGCGCCCTTAAGAGGGGGGGAGTGAAAGCCGCTGGGGACTAAGGGCCATTTGTTTCATCTTACTGTCATGTGCTGGAGGGTTTGGTCTTTCCCTCTTCATGCTGACCAGGCATGAAGAGGGTAAGACCCTCTTCGTTGCCACCTAAGTGAAGTAACAGGGCTTAACATCGAGAAAGTGTGCATTAGTGGATTTTAGAGAGGCAGGCCAACTGAACTTCTCCTAAATCTTCTGAAATAGAAAGATATTGGATACATCAGTGTTTTAGACTGAGTGTCTGATAACACACAATGCCTGTTTCCCTCTAAGCCCCATTAAAACCCACAAGTATCAAAGGTGTACACCATACACTTTTGATACTTGTGGGTTTTAATGTGCTCCAAGGCTAACTCTGTAGCACACAAGCATGGTGCCACACTATCCAGGCAGGTGACAGTGGTTGCTTAATATGGGTCATGTTTTACTGGCAAGAACTAGGACCCCTCCTGCATAAGGACCAACGTTTCACTGGCATAGTCTACTGTTAGCTCCTAGGAGAACATGTGCACCCTGCCATGTTGCATTTTTTCCTGGACAGAATTAGGATATACCAAAATGATAATGCACTGTGTTTCTCAGACAACTTGGGCATAAATGGTTGAAGAAACACAATGAAGATATCACTTATCTTGATTAGCCTCCAAATTCACCTGATCTCAATCCAATTGAACATCTGTGGGATGTTTTGGAATGGGAAGTGGGGCATATGGATGCACAGCTGTCACCTATTCTGACACTGGAAAGCTTTGCAAGCAGAATGGCTGCAGATCCCAATGGACATCTTGAGACATCTAGTGGAGGCAATTCCTAGGTGAATAGCAGCTGTTATCCATGTGAATGACGGCCCAACACAGTATTAGGTAAGTGGTCACAATTTAGTGATCACTGAATATGTACACATACACCAGACAAAAAATACAATCTTTTGTGTTAAGAGAATCACGGACAGAAGAAATGGAAATAAATGCAGATAGATGCAAAGAAAACTGTGACAAGGGGTGATGACGTGTTGCCTTGTTGAGCATCAAGACTGCACAGGATTTTCGACTGCAGTCAGCTGAAACCATAAAGGGGAAAATGCATGATCAGACTTTGAAAAAGGTCATAATCATGGGGGTGCATGTTTGGCAGAAGCCAAGATTCACGAAACGAAAAACATAAGTGGTTTTTTCAAAAACACATTAAAACATCTCAAAGGTTTTTAATGACGTGAAAGCATTGTGTGTTCTTCCACATCTCAAAGGTGTAAATATGGCAGAAAACCAGTACTTCAAGAGCAAAGCTGTCATGTTTATTATAATATTATATTTTTACATTTTATACATCTTTGACTTGGTGCATTATAGCCACAGATGCTGATGCACCATAAAGCCCTTAAGCAAACAAACAAATGGAGAAATAGGACATCCAGTTTGCAACAAATAACATTGGAATCCAACGAAGCCCAGAACTGCACTATTTTAACCCATACAATGCATAGGAAATTGAAGAAATTGGGTATGGGCAATTGCCTGCCTATTCAGAAGCAACTTGTTTCAGAGAAAAACAGAAAAATTCACTTGCAGTGGTGCTGAGAACATCGTGATTGGACAGTGGAACAATGGAAAAAAGTTGTGTGGTCAGACAAATCATGATACAATTTTTTGCACTGATAGTAAGCACAGAGTGTGTCAAGGACCTCACGAAATGATGGACCCTGCTTGCCTTATTAAGACAACCAAAGCATCTGGAAGTGGTATCATGGGCTGGGGAATATTTTGTTGGCATGGTCTTGGTCCCATACTGGTGGAAGGTTGCATATCATCCAGAGAGTACCTGAATTTTGTATCAGATCTGGTGCACCTTGCGATGTTACACTTTTATCTTGAAGGTGATGGCCACTTTATTGATGACAATGCAACAGCACATTGTGCCAGAATCATGCAAAAATAAGTTTGGAGAACATGACACGAATTTCCACCATATTCCCTGGCCCCCATATTCACCTGACCTCAATCCTATTGAGAATATATGGGATATGCTGGAGAGCTATTCAGAAACATTTTCTTCTTCCTTCAACTTTATTGCAGCTATGTGATATTTTGCTGGAAGAATAGTTACAATTAGACTAAAACACACAGAATGCATGCCATGCTGCACACTTGCTGTTATTAGAAATAAAGGCAGCCTGATTCAGTACTGAATAAAGTGGTGTGTGCGTGTGCGTGCGTGCGTGCGTGTGTGTGTGTGTGTGTGTGTGTTTTGAATAACAAGAAATTGGAAACAAGAAGGCAGAAAAATGGAAAAAAGAGAAAGTAGTCTAGTGCAGTCAGAGGCAACAAATGCTAAACCTATGCAAAGCATGGACAATAAAGGGAAAAAAAGTGAGGGAGATAGTGATAGAAGGTAAAAAAAAAAAAAAATGTATATTTTTTTTTACCTTTTATTCACTTTATATATATATATATAAATGTAATTATAATTCTTTGGACCTAATGCCAAGTGATTATTACGTATAAACATGAATACGAAGTATTACAGTTAATTTATATTTACTGTATTTTTGTGACTTACAGTATTTCATTCCTATTATTGATATTTTTAGGATCAGATTCCAGAAGGACTGCTTCTTAGCTCTGCCAAGCAGGCAAGTTTACTCTGATTTTTCAGTAATGTTAGTGAATATCTAGTGTATAAAGGTTGTTCAAATGAATAGAGTAAATTGGTTTTAGATACACAAAGTTCATATATTCAGTGATAGAGATGCATACAGGTGTCACATAGCATATAAAGTGTACATAATAATTGCATACTAAGTATATGGCAATTGTATAGCAACTGTGCAGTATGCACAGTTGTTATACACAGCTCAATGCTTGGAAGTTCTCTTATGCCTGCAGTCCAAACCCATATAGTCTTTGGAATCTTATTTTCCATAAACTGTCATTCAAACAGGTTTAGAAGCAGAATGTTTAAATTTTCCAGATTATAGTGGCTTTTGAAGAAATAGATGTTCCATCTGTTCATATGGAACATCTGTATTCAGCCGGTATATGAACTCAGTGTATTCTGCAGTACTCTATGGGTTAGAAAGTTGTGGGCTCCACAACACCCACTAATGTTAAGCAAATTCTCATCATTGAGTATTGGCTCATGAACTGGGCTGCTTTCAAAGTTCTCCCCCCCCTTCCTTCTATAACCTCACGGGCTCACATTTGGTGAGTATGGGCTTGGCACACACCCAGGGTCCTGAGCTGGATATCATCATTCTTCTCTTGCTTGGCAATTCCCTTCTATTTCAGACACTCTCTCTCTCTCTCTCTCTCTCTCTCTCTCTCTCTCTCTCTCTCTCTCTCTCTCTCTCACAGGGATAATTCAGAATTTTTTTTTTTTTTTTTGGCTGGTGCAGCAAAAGCCTCAAGCTTCCTTGCACCATATGGCTAATTATAATAATAATACACCATGGCTGAAATGGCTAAAGCATTAAACATTACGGATTTTGTCAATGAGTTACAGGAATTTTGCTCGCTTGGATAAGGAGGTGATTATCCCATTGTACAAGGCAGTGATTAGACCACAATTTCAGTACTGCATACAGTTCTGGAGGCCCCATTTTAGGAAGGATGTATGGCTGCTAGAATAGGTACAGAGATGGGATGAGATTGCTAAGGGTAACAAAGAGGTGCATTTACAAAGAAAGGCTTCAGTTCTGCAAATTGCATTATCTGAAGACTTAGGAGATGTTAAGGGATTTGAATGACTTCAGCAAACTGAATGTCGATGAGATTCTTCCTCTTGCTCAGACTATGTGCATAAGGGGACATAAATTCAAATTGAGGAAGGATGATTGCAGAATTTATGTTTGGAGTTTAACTTCAGATAATGGGTGGTTGATTGCTAGAAAAAGCTTCCATCCATTGTTATTATTATTATTATTAGCTATATGGTGCAAGGAAGCCTGAGGCTTATGCTACACCAGCCAAAAAAAAAAAAAAAATTCCCCGAGTTACCCTGAGAGAGAGAGAGTGAGAGAGAGGGAACTAGAAGAGAATCACCAAGAAAGAGAAGAATGATGATATCCAGCTCAGGACCTTGGATGTGCCAAGCCCATACTCACCAGATGTGAGCCCCTGGGCATGCGGGGGCTCACATCTGGAAGTGGATAATTTGAATAAATTCAAGGAAGAAGTAAACAAACTATTAGAGTGAATGGATAGGTGAAATCAGATTTTTTTTTTTGGCTGATGATGTTATAATGCTTGCATCATATGCCACTATTAATACTAATACTATATTTATTTACTCTATTTCACAAGATTTCTTTATCTAAATCAGTGCAGCATGCTGTAATATAGTTTTTGATAAGAATTGCTTTCTAGATTAGATTTTCATAGCATTCAGGTTGTTTTACAGAGAGACACTGTGAAGCAAGCAACAGTTTGCAAGGGGTGCAAACATTACAAGGATAAGCTATCAATCCCATGCATTTTTCTAGTCTGCCACGAGTCTCATTAGTTCATTTGACATCCATTTAGGCTTAAACCTTGAACAGTATTTCTTAGTTTGGTATGAAAAGCCTAATAGCTTACAAGATTAATTTCTTGAATGCTTCCCATTTAGAATTTGTTTTTGATATCAGCTTTATCAGTTGGTCCCACTGTATAGAATTTAAAAATCTCTGAGATCACTGTAGTCACCTTTATAAAAGCAAAAACCTTTCCTTTTATCCCTGATGGTAGTTACATATTTGACTAAATTCCACATCAGTACACTGTGATCACTGCCACCTAGCGGTCCCTTTATCTGCAGATTCTTAATGCATGAATAATCACTGCTGATAATCAGATCATGAGTATTACTCCCTCTGGTTGCCTCTCGAACATGCTGCTGTAGAAAACAATCATGCAACAAATCTTAAAGTCTTGCTAGTGTGCGAGTGACTAACACACAAGTTACAGTCAATATCTGGGAAGTTAAAATCTCCCATTATAAGACATTCTGATTTACTAGCCCACTCTATTTCTCTGTACAGTTGTTCATTGTACTCATTAGAATCATTAGGTGTATAACACAGTCCTACTCTCATTTTTACTTTCCCATGTCAACTGGATGCACTGCCTTAGATTTTGTGTGTTTCTTAACTAACAGTATAACCTCTCCTCCTCTCCTATTCTTTCTGTACACATTGTACTCCCCAAATTCCAATTCTGCATTCCTTATATCTGTGTGACACCACGTCTGATATTCCAACAATATCTGCCTTTGATGTCTTGACTAGCACTTCAAATTCATCAAATTTATTTACTATACTTCTAGCATTGGTGTACATTCAAGTATACATGCACCTGTTCTTACTCTTAGTTACCCTAACACAGCCCATGTATTTACTTATTCCATGATGACTCCCAGCAGTTCTTGAAATACCCAGCACCTTGCTTTACAGGCTGCTGCTCATTCCAACAGAAGCAGTGCAAGGATCACTTTCACCTATGCTGCAGCTACTGTTAATCTATTAGTCTATGAATCCTCCCAAGCTATCCGACCCACCTAACACTGCCTTGATAGCATCAGCAAATATTCTTGTATCCCATCCCTGTAAAGCAGTCTCTCCAGTTAACAAGCACAGCCCACACTGAGAAAAATTCTACCCCACTAGCCTTGCACAACTCTCCAGGGCCAAATTGATTGACAAGGCTCTCATTTTTTTTTTTTTTTTTTTTTTTATAGTTGTTGGTGCATAGCCTTCTGTGGCCATAATGCACCTCCCAAGTTTTTTGCCGTACTTTGATCCAAGCCTGAGGCGGGAATCGAACCCACGACCTTTGGGTTGCCAGGCAGGCACTTTACCCACCCGGATAGCCCAGTTGGCTTACAAGGCTCTCATATAGTCCCTTCTATCTTGTCTGGGCAGAATTGCAGATACTTTCAAATTTAACCCTAACTGAACTTTTTTTCAACATTGACCTGTACTTGTTAAGTAAGTCCACAGATCTCCTACTTTTAATGTCATTAGTGCCAATGTGTACAGATATATCACCTTTTGTGCCCTTAAAAGATGATATCTGTTCTACAGCATCATCAACTTTTGCCCCTAGCAGAAATACCCTAATCCTATTCCATCTATCCTTTTTGCGCAATATATTTCTCATCTCCCTGACAATAGTCACCAACAATAATTAGCTCCTGTGCAACCAGCACATTCTGCTTTGAAGATTGCCACTATGTTGCCTGATGCACAAGAGTGAGCTATAGCATTGAGTTGGGCAGCTGAGAGCTTGATGGGCCCCCATTTTAATTCCTTCGAGGGAATCTACCCTACTCTTCAAACTCTTGTAGACTCCCATCAGAATGCTGAGTTGGCACCTAATTTCTTCACACTCTCTGCACCTAGCACACACAAGGAAATCTTCCTTGGCTAGATCTTTTCCTGTTCCAGAAAGGGCTGCAAACATTTCATGAAAATATGCACAAAATTTTGCATATTTTTTAGCCTGTGATGCATTGGAGGATTGCCCCCTTCGGTTTTGCCCCAAGCCACAGCACCTCTCGCTACCTTGTACCTGTTGCTTTGCTGCCATGATTTCCATTTAAATACAATTTAATTAATTAACAACAAAAAATTAATAAGATTAATTAATTGAAGTGATTAATTGACAATGCTACACTATGCTAATAGATTCCTAAATGTAGTGATACATATTACACTATCTAGTTTTACATTCTACCTTACACTATAAAGTATGAGATATGTGTTATATAATACTGTAAGATCACAATGTTAAATAAATTTTATCCCTAGCTAACACAAAAAAGATATATGCCCAACAAGTAATTAGAACCTTCAAGCTACTTATATATTACAATTAAAATCCTGCTACTCCTCTGCACTACTGGTTACATTTTACAAATGTATTAAATAGTCTTAGTCATGTTCATTAGCTTATTTTTTTAAAATTTAACTAGTGATTTTGTAAGTTACAACTCACTACCTAAATTTAAAAAATAAGCTAACGTACATGACTAAGACTATTTAATCTATTTGCAAAACACAATTTAATATGTTAATTAATCAAGAAGATGTGGTAAAAATTTCCAAAAAACATTTTTCCATAAAAAGTTTCAAATGGATTTTTTTGGAAAAAAAATTTCCAAAAAAATCTCCAAACTTATTCGTTTGGAGGAGCATAAAAATTTTGCATCTGGCACTTATAATCTCATTCCAGTGTCACATGCCATATATGATTGCATCATCCTGGTGGCAGTATAAATACAGTACATATTCACAATTCCCACCACACAGGAAAAGTGTTGCTTCTGTGTTGAACGCAGGATATTCTATGCATGAAATATTTAAAAAGATTCACTGTAATCAGTCAGCAGTGGTCCATTTATTACAAAAATTATCAGAGACTGGCAGTTTGAATAGGAAAGAAAGGAAGTGGACTTCTACAAATATCTTCTGGAGGCCAAGGCAGATTTCTGGCCCGTTTGTGTGTACAAAACAGAAGATCCTCATCGACAGATCTCAAAACAGCATGGGAGGAGAATTCAGGAGTAAAGGCAAGTACGGGATCAGTAATACATCATCCCCAAGAAACACATAAAATGAAAGTTCAGTGTGTAAAGTGAGAGGATCAGTGGAAATGTGTTATTTTCTCTGATAAATCAAAATTCAATTTACATGGTTTGGACAGCCAGGCAGATTATTAGACAAAGTAGAGAAGAATTTCTTCCTGATATTTTTTCCACAGTGAAACATTCTGCATCCCAAATGATATGGGGCTATATTTCACATAGAGGTGTTGGTTGTCTTGAATTTGTGAAGGGTACAGTGAATGCTGAGGTGTACAAGGACATTCTTGAGACAAAATTACTTCCCACAATTAGAGATCACTATGGGGTTGTTGCCAATTGCATTTTTCAGGAGGACTGTGCTCATATCATAGAGTCAAAACCATAAGTACTACTTCATAAAATTAGTAAATGTTTTAAAGTTATAAAACATCACACTCTTGCTTAAATAAACGTAATTTATTTTTCTGTCTTTACTGTCCACAGGTGCAAAAATGAGTTGAAGGATAAATCAATTCACACAATAACATATCCTAGAAATGTTGGTTTGAAGTTTGGAATGTTCCAAACCTCAATATAGTTGAAAATTGTTGGGACAAAATGGGTGTTTCAGTAATGCAAAAGAAACCAAAAACACTTAGAAAGCTTCAGGGGACATTAATTCATGTTTGGTACCATGAAATTTCCCAGCAGTGCATTCAGGACCTTATCCAGTTGATGCCATGACAATGTGCAGCAGTCCTCAAAGTGGTCAAAATCAAAGCAAGGGGTAGGCCAACAAAATATTATTATGCACTTTGTTGTGTTTTCTGATTATACAGGGTGTCTCAAAAATATTGGTACAAACGTTTAGGGGAGGTAGGTAACATCTAAAGGAATGTGAATCGCATAGGAACCCATAACCGGAAACGTCACGAGAAAGTAGTAGCAGAGGCACAAGAAGCAGAAATGACACAAGAGAGTAATTAGTGGCAAACATTTATTTGACATAATATTAACAATGGAGTACGAGATGGATGCATTTCATGATGTTACAACAGATGCTTGAAGGTTCCACCATGAGATGCGATGCATGCGTGACATCAACACAGCATGGACTGGCAGACATGGTCGAACACACCTGGAGTTTCTTTGATAGTAGCAGCAGCGCAGACGAGTCTCGCCACGAGATCCATTTCCATCTCCACAGGTGATTCATACACGACAGATTTGAGGGTCCCCCCCACATAAAGAAATCAGGGCTCGATAAATCAGGTGAGCGTGTGAGCCAGGCAACTGGTCCACCACGGCCAATCCATCAACGCCCAAAACACCTGTTCAAATGGTCACGAACACACCTTCCATAATGGGCAGGTGCCCCGTCATGTTGCAACCAAATGTTGCGTCTCACTTTTGCTGGAACATCATCAAGTAACCCTGGTAGAACTTGTTCAAGAAAGATCGAATATTTAGTGGAGTTCATGCAGGATGGTAACAGGTATGGGCTGACTAAGCAGTCACCGACCATACCTGGCCACACATTTATTGCGAAGCGATGTTGTGCCACATGGGAGCGCACACCATGTGGGCCCTCTGCTAATCATATGCTAGGTGCATGTCTGCCAGCTCACAGTTCGTATATCGATGCATGCTCTTTGTGCGGCGACTACTGCTTGAATGAGTAAACCAGAAATTTTCCCTCTTGCGAACTGATGAACAGCGCCGTGTACCGACTTACGGTGATGTTTCCGGTTATGGGTTCCTATGTGATTCACATTCCTTTAGATGTTACCTATCTCCCCTAAATGTTTGTACCAATATTTTTGAGGTCGGACAGGCAGCTATACAGGCACCCTGTATAGCTGCCTGTCATCCTAGTATGAGCAAAGTAATGAAAAAAATCACTGCTTTCTTTCATAGAATTTTTGTTGTTATGTGAACCATAAGTAAGCTGCTGTTATTTTGGAAAATAGCACTTATTTTCTTAATGGTACTTTTATACCATTAAGGCATAAAAGTAAATTTTTCTCCAATTAATAGTTTCATATGCTGTCATTATAACTTATTTATGTTCTCACGGCTATTTCTAAAATATTAGCTGCCAGTATAAGAATAAACAAACTAAAAAATGAGGTGCAATTATTTTGAGTGCTGCTATAGCTGTTTATCATACTCATCCCACATCATTTGGCTTATGACATACTACTGTTCACATTTGCTATCCCCCACATACGTCACACCAAAGTTATGGAACATTACACTGACAACCAACATCAGCTTAGTGCACTACATCATATTCTATGTGCGTCTTATCTAAGAACATGACCCTTCCTCCCTCCAATCAAAATATCAGTATGGAACATCAAAAACTCATTTCTCCTGTCACATTCATCATTACCAATATTCTGAACTTTCACTTTCTTCAAAGAGAGCATTATCTTTAGAATATCAAGGGTATTGCTGATTCACATTTCTTGAAAGACTTGTTGTATTTTACTAATGCCCAGGATTTTTCTCCCATTTGCGTACCCATGAAATTGTTGGTCTCTTCATTTGTCTGTTGGTGTCAAATTGTGAGTTGGTACATCCATTTTGGTTTAATCTTCATTCATGCTTTAAAAGGTTTGCTAATTGAGATGTTCAATGGCTGGTTGATTGATGCCTCCTAGAATCACAACTGACTGTTTAATCCAGCAGCTGGCCTTTTTTGGTGCCTCCTTTGTGTTATCCGAGCTGACCGCCCACACGCACACCAAAAGCTAGTTTTTTTCAGAAGTCTATGTGAATGTTTTGACCATACTTTCTCTAGTTACAGCTAGAGATAAAAACATACTGTGTTCATTTAATATACCTTTGGACCATAAGATGCAAAGCAATATTAGATAACATCTTCCAGTAAAAAAAAAAAGTGCAGCTTATAGAAAGTCCAGAAAATATAGTATTAAAAATTGATTGAAATACAATTAAACATTACATTTAATAATATGTCATCACAAAATGTTGAGACTTGATTATTCAGGTGTCGAATTTCAGTAGAAAATTATCTTTGATGAGGCTGGAGAACTTATTTTACTTGTTTTTATCCAAGCTGTTTTCAGATAACAAAATGCATTTGTTTTTTCTGTGAGTCATACTGGGTGGGGGGAGACAATACAATCAAAACAATTTAAAGCAAATTAAATGTGTCTATAATTGTTAGAATAATATTGTTGCTGCTGTTATAATTTCTTAATCAGCACAGTTAATTTAAAAAAAAAAAAATGATTGTTAGCATAATTTTATACAATATTGTTAGGGTGATTCTATAATTATTTAGTTCTTTCAAAAGTATTTAATTTACTTTCTTAACTATTTAAATCACTTAAAATTTATCTTCACGTGAAAAGTTATGAACTGTAACATGGTTCATGTTATAATTAAATTATTTGCAGTATTTAAGTGAAGCTGAAAGGAACCAAAACTGTGATGAAAGCCAAGGGGAACTTGGAGTAGTTGATAATACCATTAGGTTCGTTTATGATTTATCTAATAAAATAAATGTACTTTAGATGCCATTAAATAAGTTTTGTTTATATGCATAGTTTTCTTTATGACAGTTTGTTTGATATACATAGGGTAGGCCATTTGTAAGCATATTGAGAAATATTTTGTATAGTTTAAATCTTGAAGTCAATTTCATGTTAATATTAATAAAGTAATATAAAGTCAGTTTCATATTACTTTATTAATATTATACTTGCATGATGTTTTTCCCATAGTTGGTTAACTAAAAAATGAAGGGTTATCTTAAATTTGCATGTTATGAAAATACTTAATGCTCTATATTGCTACAATATTGGTTTAAGCCCATTATTTTTGTTATTTTCTTGACGGTTATGAAAACTTCATTTTAATCAGTGTGGTAATATTATTACCCATCCTTTAAAAGGCTTGGGAAGTGATGTATTTTTTGTGAAAGAAGTTTCCTCTTTTGCTATACTGCCATCTGGTAGCAATTCTTTTTAATTTATTCTGCAGTGATTTGTGGTCAAAATGACCTTCCGAAGACTTTCAAGGATTTGACAATGACATGTTTCGATAGGATATTGCAAATGTTGCACAATTTCAAACTTACATTTGAACTTAGAAATGATAAAATGGCTAATGTTATTTTGACTTTTCAAAATGATGAACAGTAGAAGAATTTACTGTTAATCTTTTCTTGTATTTTCTGAGCCTGGAATTGTTATAAACTGCAAATTCTAAAATGGAAACCGTTCTGGGAAGTAATTTTAGATGCTATCAAGGTTTTGATACCAACTAAGGGATACTGTTCAAGGTTTAGACCTGAATGGATGACAGATGACCCGATGAAACTAGTGACAGAGAAGAAAGAAAAATGCATAGAATTATTATAAATTATCTGGGATACAGAAATCTACAGTAAATACAAACTAGTCTACAATCAAGTCACTAAAGGGTTATGCAAGCTAAGGTAGATAATGAGAAGTCTTTGGCTAACGATGCAAAGAAAAGAATTAAACAGCAAAGAATTCTTTGCTTATGTTAAATGGTATAGCTATTGATGTTCCTGTTCAGGTTGCTAACAAATTAAATAAATATTTTGCATCTGCCCATGAAGAATTTTTTATGGGTGGGAATATCAGAACCATACCAAGTTATAACTGGCTACTAAATGATTTAGTAGTTATAAATGATTTATAACTGGCTACTAAATGTCGTAACTGAGAAAAAAGTGAAGCTAAAAGTAAACAAGGCGCATGGGACTGATGGATCTATCCAATTATATTAAGAGGAACAGCAAAAAACAGGTTTACATCTTTTGGCCATTTGACCTCGGTTTCAGTGAAAATAATGAAGTCAGTGGTTAAAGAAGTATCGCAGGATTGTTTTGACAGGAATGGAGTTATACGGAAATCACAGCATGGATTTGTTAAGGGAAGATCTTTTCTCACCAATCTGTTTAGCTACTATTAGGCATAGCAAAGGAACTGGATGCAAAAATTAATTTTGATATCATATCTTTAGTTTTCGGTGAAGGTTTTGACACTGTTCCACATGAAAGACTACTGTGGCATTAGGAGTAAGTTGTTGCTATGGTTAAAGAGATGGTTGAATGGCAGAGGTTGGTTATAAATCAGCACTGCTCTTCTTGTACTAATGTTATTAGTGGAGGTCCTCAGGATTCATTTCTGTGCTGCTCCATACTGTTTTCAATATTTGATAATATTATTTTATTAACCAATCCTGTCATTAACCAATCTCCCAACTAAGGTTGGGAGATTGGTTAATGACAGGAATCAAGCCATACTACTGCAGTAGGACCTAGAAAAATGGCCTGACAGTTGGCAATTGAGGTGTAATATTAAGAAATGCAAGGTACTGCACATGAGTAGTACTAATCCCTGAATAACACATGAATTGGGTAGTACCACACTCAAAGGCGATGGAGAATGAAAGAGATCTAGGGGTAATTGTGCAGCCTGACATGAAATTTTCTGAGTGTGGTGCAATCTGCTAGGACAGCTCATTGGGTTTTGTCAATGATATACAGGAATTTTTCCAGCCGGGACTAGGAAGTGATTATCCCATTGTGCAAGGCAAGTTAAGCCACTTCTTGAGTACCACATATAGGCCTGGAAGCCTCATTTAAGCTAGAAAAAAAACATTAAGAAAAAATTAGTTTTTGGTTAGTTATTTCTTGAATAATTAAAGCCAGGAATGAAAGATAAATTCGTGTAATTGCCATTTTGTTAGGAATGATGTGTATCCCTTGGAACAGGTGTAGAGAAGAGCTGTTGTTGTTATGTTGTTATTTGGTTTTTAGGAGCATTAGCAGCTAAGGCCATATTGCTCCGGGAATATGCGGTGGTCATTCCCTGACCTTTCCGCCTCCTCCGTATTTGGTGGTGACAGGCTCGAACCCAGGTCTAATCAAGAAGTGTGTGCTACGCACTGCTGCTCCTTCCCACCTGGCTACGGAGGTGCTAGAGAAGAGCAACCAGATTAGTCAAACTTGCTTGACTGGTCTTGACTAATTCTTATCATGAAACATTTCAGTTCTGCAAATTGCAGCACTTGGAAAACTGCATCTGAGAAGAGAACTGATTGAAGGGTTTAAGTGGATTGAGTAAATAAATGCTGATAGTGTCTTTACTCTTTCTTAGACAACATGCATAAAGGAACATAAATTTAAAAAGGATGGCTGCAGGATAGAGCTATGAAAATTTGCTTTCAGCCATGGACTAACTGATTGTCCGAACAAACTACCATAGTGTGAATAAATTTAAGAAAAGAATTAGACAAATTATTAGAGAGAATGGACAAAAGTTGGATAGGTTTTTTTATTGTCTGATGTATAAGGTTGCTTCCTTGCATCATTTGCTAATACTAGTATCCTTATCTTATCTTATCTTCCTTCATGGATTAGGCGATCTGCCTGTTCCGATCTCGAAGAGGTCTGCCCATCTTTTCTTTGGTCTTCCTCTGTCTCTTTTTTTTTTTTTTTTTTTTTGGCGCCTCCGTAGCCAGGTGGGAAGGAGCAGCAGTGCGTAGCACATGCTTCTTGATTAGACCGGGGTTCGAGCCCATCACCACCAAATACGGAGGATGCAGAAAGGTCAAGGGAATGACCACCGCATATTCTCGGAGCAATATGGCCTTAGTTGCTAATATTCCTAAAAACCAAATAACAAACAACAACTGTCTCTTTTTCCTTTTGCTCTATATGTATAAGCTAATTTAGGGAATCTATTATCTTCCATTCTTTCTACATGTTCTTTCCATCTTCTATTGTCTATATTTTATAATTTTTCCATTAACTGAGTAAATCTTTAATTCCTCTCTTATTTACATTTGGTATTTTATCTAATTTTGTACATCCTTTAACATATGTTAAAAATTTCATTTCTGCAGCTTGTATTCTATTAATGTCTCTTTGTTTCGGTATCCATGTTTCAAAGCCATAAAGAAGTGTTGGTATTGCCATTACTTTGTAAAATTTCAATTATGTTTCTTTCCTTGTTTTCTTAGCCAGAGTTCTTTAGCATTAGCATTTCGCATTAGTAGAGGCATTTGATGCAAGAAAGCAAGCTTATGCAGCATCAGCCAAAAAAAAAAAAAAAGTAACATAAATAAATAAAAATAACCACTTCCACTTCACCCCTCTGTTCGTTCGAAATACCTGTCCAGCTGAGCCTTAAACTTATTTAGGCTATCAACTTCCACGACAAGGGATGGAAGTCTGTTCCACCCACCAACCACCCGCTGGCTAAAGGCAAATTTCCGCACATCTATCCTACATCTGTCTTTCCTCAATTTGAATTTATGCCCTCTCAGGTGATTTTTCTGAGCTAGAGGAAGAATCCCATCAGCATTGAGCATGCTCAAACCATTCAAGGCTTTGTACACCTCTATCAGATCACCCCGCTGGTGCCTAGTTTCCAGACACTGTAATTTGCAAAACTTAAGCCTTTCTTCATAAGAGAACCCCTTTTTCCCATTCACCAATCTAGTTGCCCTTCTCTGTACTCGTTCCAGCAGCTCTACATCCTTCCTGAAATGAGGCCTCCAGGCCTGTATACAGTACTCTAGGTGTGGCCTGACCATTGCCTTATACAAGGGAATAATCACCTCCTTATCCCTGCTAGAAAAATTCCTATATATCATTGACAATACACCATGAGCTACTCTTGCAGCTCGTCTGCACTGCTCAGAGAACTTCATATCTGCCTGCACCACCACCCCCAGGTCCCTTTCATTCTCTACCACTGTCAGTGTAGTACCACAGAGTTGATACGTTGCTCTGGGGTTGCTGTTTCCCATATGTAGTACTTTACATTTGTCAATGTTAAACTTCATTTGCCACCTCGAAGCCCATCTGCTCAACCTTTCCAAATCCTGTTGCAGCAGCATAGTGTCAGTAGTGTCCTTGACAACCCTGCCAACCTTCGTATCGTCTGCAAACTTGGACATTAAGCCTGATATACCATCATCAATATCATTTATAAATACAGAAAACAATAAAGGCCCCAATACTGAACCCTGAGGGACTCCACTAATAACATTAGTCCACGATGAGCAGTGTCCAATGATTACCACTCTCTGTCTTCTCCCCCTCAACCACCCCTTTATCCATAGCAGCAACTTGCCTCCAATGCCACACTGCTCCAATTTGTGCAGCAGTCTTCCATGTGCAACAGTATCAAAAGCCTTTCTAAGATCCAAGTATATAATATCAAAGTTATTCCCTGCATCCAGTTCTTTTGTGACTGCATCATAGTATCCAATAAAATTGGTCAGGCAAGACTTCCCCTTAACAAAACCATGCTGTGTCCTAGCTATAACTGAAGTCTTGTCTAGATGATCCTGCAGTGCTTCTTTCACCAGTGCCTCCATTAATTTTCCGGGAACAGAAGTTAAACTCACAGGTCTATAATTACTTGTGTCAGCCTTTGATCCCCCTTTGTGAATTGGGGTCACATTTGCACATCTCCAGTCAATGGGTACCTCCCCTGAGTCCAAGGAAGCTCTCATAATTATGGCTAAGGGTTTGCTTACCTCCTTTGCTGCCTCCTTTAATATAACTGGATAGATCCCATCCACCCCAGGTGCCTTTCTTGTGTTTATCTTCAACAATTTCTCCTCCACTTTGCTCTCAGTTATTACAAGATTCTCTAGCTTACTGCTAGAGTTGAATACACCTCTGGCATTCCCCTCGCTGAATAACTCCTCATGTGTGAATGTCGATGCAAAATATTCATTTAGTTTGTTAGCTACCCGAGCAGGGTCATCAACAGTTGACCCATCGATCTCAAGTGGACCAATCTGATTCATCCCCTTCCTTCTAGAGTTTACATAAGTAAAGAACTCTTTGCTGTTTTTCTTCGCATCCCTTGCCAAGGATCTCTCGTAATCTGCCTTCGCCTGCCTAACCTCCTTTGTAACTTGGTTACAGATCAACTTGTATCTATCATAGGCGTCCGTGTCACGTGTTAATTTGTATGTATCCCATGCATTTTTCTTCTCTGCCATATGCCTCATTAGTTCATCTGACAACCATTTAGGCCTAAACCTTGAACAATATTTCTTAGTTGGTATGTAAAGCCTAGTAGCTTCCACGATAAGTTCTTTGAATGCTTCCCATTTTGAGTTTGCTGTTGGCAATATCATCAGTTGATCCCACTGTATAGAATTTAAATACTGTCTCAGTCCATTGTAGTCGCCTTTACGAAAGCAATACCCCTTCCCTTTACCCCTAATGGTAGTTACCTCTTTGAGTAACTCCCACTTCAGCACACTGTGATCACTGCCACCAAGTGGTTCATTTATCTGCAGATTCTTAATGCATGAAGAATCACTACTGATAATCAAATCAAGAGTATTACTCCCTCTAGTTGCCTCCCGAACATGCTGATGTAGAAAACAATCATCCAATAAATCCACAAAAGCCCTGCTACTGTGTGAGTGACCAGCCCCCAAATTCCAGTCAATATCTGGGAAATTAAAATCCCCCATTATAAGACTCTCTGATTTACTGGCCCACTCTATTTCTCCGAACAGTTTCTTATTATACTCATCAGAGTCATTAGGCCTATAGCACACTCCTACTCTCAATTTTGATCTCCCAATGCTTATGTCACACCAAACTGACTCGACACTGCACTGTCCAGCGATGTCGACTGGCTTCACTTCCTTGGATTTTATGTGTTTTTTAACTAATAGCATAACCCCTCCTCCCTTCCTATCCTGTCTATCCTTTCTGTAGACATTGTACTCCCCAAATTCCAGTTCTGCATTTCTTATATCTGTGTGACACCACGTCTCTGAAATCCCCACAATATCTGCCTTTGATGTTTTGAGCAATACCTCAAATTCATCAAATTTATTTACTAAACTCCTAGCATTGGTGTACACACAAGTATACATGCACCTGTTCTTTTTCTTTTTATTGTTCCACATATATTTTGAAATTTCGCCAATTTCTGGTTCGTATCTTCTTTGACATCATATGTTATATCACATCCTAGATATTTAAAATGTTTTACTTGTTCTAATAGTTTATTGTCTATAACTATTTTTGTTCTCACTGTATTTTTCCCTTTAAAAGCCATTGTTCTAGTTTTCATCGTTGATATTTTAACTTTATATTCTTCTGTTATTTGATTTAATTTAAATACTGTTCTTTGTAAATTATCTTCACTATCTTGAATAATTACTTGATCATCTGCAAATAACAGTGTATCACTAGTATCCTAAATTAAAAAAAAAAAAAAAAAAAAAAATTAGTATTACCTATTTTATAATTTCAAAGTTCTAACATGACATATTGCATGGTGGATTAATCTTTTGTCAATGTCATTTTCTTAAAAGTAGTGCAATGCCAAAGCTGCTCTTGGTAAAGTGAAGTTCATTCTAATGTGAGCATTAAATTCAACATGCTTACTAGGCAATGTAAAAACAAAATATATGAAGACTAAATCTAGTCAGAGAGAAAATAAAATATATCAAATATCTTCATAGGAATACCTCATGCTTTCCAAACTTTTTTGATGCTGACTTATGGTGTATACACCAGCTCTTTGAGAGGGCTGACTTGTGATAATATGGAGTTATGTATTTCTGCACATTGCTCATTTGAGCCTACACAACCGTGAATATACAGTCAATATATTCAGTGTTCAATGTTATAAGAATGACTTTTCAACCCTAACATTCAAACTACAAAAGTGGACTGTTTTAAGGAAGACTTCCTGCTTTGCCTTGCCTGCCTACTTTTTGGTGAATGGCTTCAAATTAAGGATGGTGACAGCTAAACCTTTCAAATTTGTGCACTGACTAAACCTTTTGGGCACCATAAAATGCTCTTCGGATGAAAACAACAAACCAAATTTTGTATAGTTCTGACAAATAACTGACAAGTAGTTCTTTTTACCAGTGGATAAAATAAATATATGATTATCAACTCTGCGGTTATAGGAAGAAAGTGTAAATATGGTCAATATCTATATCATTCATTTAAAAAAAATGTCTTTACTACATATAAATATTTATTGTAAGTTTAACAATTGTAGCACTCTTTATATTGTTAATATCATATCACGTAAAAAAAAAAATATATATGTGTGTGTGTGTGTGTGTGTGTGTGTGTGTGTGTGTGTGTGTGTGTGTGTGTATCATTAGTTGTAGTAATCATCAGGTTGTTTATGGTTAATTGTTGAAAAAAAGATTTAATTAGTGGTCTTTTCATAGAACTGGATAAATCTGTGAAATTGGATTTAAACTAGAAAAAAAATAAAAAATTAGTTAAAAACTACACTGTGTACTTTTTAACTTTCTGTTCATGGTATTTCGAATGTAATACCGTGTAAAAGGCAATTTTCTAATAACTTTTTCTAATTGCCATTTTGTAAACTTGTGAAATAATTATTTACCTATGGTTAACTATACCCACTTAAAGATTCTCATTATTACTTTTTCTTGTGCATAAGTGATGCTAGTCATGAAGAATTCAAGAAATGGGAAGTATATGATGACACACAAGATAGATTTTGTGAACTGGATGGTAAGTTTTGCTTTAATATTTTGTTTCATATGTTTTTGAGAATTTGTAAAAAAAAAAAAAAAAAAAAAAATGCATGATTTTATTTTTAACAATAGACTAAAAAAGAAATCTTTTAGATGAGCAGATTTAAACGTAATAGAATATAACTGCTATTTAGATATCTTGTACATTTTGGGAGTCCAAAATAGTTTAGGCTGCCTATATTCAGACATTCTTTCCCTTCTGATTATATGATAGGTAAATCAAGCAAGGACTTATTCTAGAAAAATATACTGGATAGTATGAAACATGTCACAGCTACCAAAAAGCAATTTCATAATCTATGATAGCCAATATTTGTTTTGTAAGATATGTGAAATAATGAACACTTCAACTTGTTTAGAGTATCATCTGCCTTTAATTTCTTAAAGATTATTCTCAGACATTTCATGGTACTTCCTGTACTTCAGTGACTGTAAAGACGGCAGAATTGGTAAATTATGGTGACTTCATTTATCTAGAGTTGTTAATTTGATTACACAGTTCTTATTTATTAATATTTAGCCTTTAGTTCTTATATATGTTATAGAACATGAATTAGTCAATAGATAGGTATTAGTAAACATCTGGTAAAGATTAATTTAGAAGTTAAAATAATTTTAAATCGTTTAATAATTTAGTTAATTAAATTAAATTAAGCTTAACTAAATAGATAGCCACGAATACTTTCATTCCTATAATAATGCTGTGTTTATGACACCATCAATCTCACATACCAAGACAATGGCTTACAATTTATATCTTCTATACCAGGGGTGGCCAACAAGTCAGTTGCGGCTTTAATTTTGGTCGATCACGGCGAATTTTAAATATAAAGTCATCCCTCGATTTGCTCAGTCACCAAAATTTTATATTGTGCAGAGGGTTTTGCTACCTGCGCATTATTTTTTATTTTTTTTTTAACAAAGCTTCAAAAATAGGAAGAGCAGATTTTGAAATTTTTTTTTTTTTGCATGATTGAAGATTTCATTGAAGGAGAAACACATTTCACCATAATAACGTAAAATACCACAAAATTCCAGCTGTCAGTATTATTGCAAATGCAATAAGATTGAATTTGCTACCTGTTTATAATTAGATTGCACTAACAGAAAAGTGCAAATTGTTTTTATTGTTTTATGGTCGTGACCTCCGGAAATAGCTTTAGAGAAATATCACAAGGGCATTCAAAACTGATTCTTTTAAGGATATAACCAAACAGAGCAATAAACGGTGGTGTGTTTGTTCGGTTCTTTTGGAAACAACTTCCTCATTCGGGAATCTTCTTCATCAGTTATCCTACGTTAGCTGTTCAGACAGAATATTTTTCCAGTTGGCACAACTTATTGTTTTAATCGGTAAGCATTGTTTTTGCTGATTTAATAACTGGACAGTACTTATATTTAATTTAATACATTTTGATTTAAAATGAATACTACGAAAAAGAGTAAAACGTATAATTTTCATCAAGAATGGGAACTAGAATACTTTTTTTTGTAATGGTGAAAGAAAAATGTTGCTGTTTCATTTGCAATGCTTCCGTGGCTATACCCAAAAAAGGAAATTTAGAAAGGCACTTCAACGCACTCCGTGGTAAATACCAATTGGATGCGCCTCCGTAGCCAGGTGGGAAGGAGCAGCAGCAGTGCGTAGCACATGCTTCTTGATTAGACTGGGGTTCGAGCCCGTCACCACCAAATACGGAGGATGCAGAAAGGTCAGGGAATGACCACCACATATTCCCGGAGCAATATGGCCTTGGTTCCTAATGCTCCTAAAAACCAAATAACAAACAAACAACAAACCAATCAGATTTTCTGCTGAATAGTGACCTTAGAAAAAATAAATTAGAACTTAAATCTAGATTATTCGTGCAACAAAATTTCTTCATGACACCTAATTTACAATTTAAAGCAATAACTGTAGCATCATTTAAAGTGAGTCATCTTCTTGTAAAAAAATGCAAATCATTTTCTGATGGTCAATTCATCAAAGACACATTTTTAGAAATAACAGATTCTCTTTTTGAAAATTTTAAGAACAAAAATTAAATTAAAAGTGTCCTTTAAGATCTGCAAATAGTGTGATGCGACGCATCGAAAAAATGAGTAAAAATGTGAGGGAACAATTGCGTGCTCATATTGCTAATTGTGTGTCCTTATCTTTACAACTGGATGAATCTACAGATGTCAGTGATACAGCTCAATTGCTCGTTTTTGTTGGTATGTTTTTCGATGATTCTGCCAGTAGAGAAGAACTGCTGGGTATGGTTTTGTTAAAAGAAAGAACTAGGGGTCTTGATATCTTTAACTCATTCAAACATTTTATTGAAAAAAATTAAATTAAATTACCACTATTTAATCTCGTATCAGTAACAACAGATGGAGCTAAAGCAATGACCGGGCATCTTAACGGATTCATCGCATTGTGCCAAAAGGATGATGAATTCCCAGATTTTTTGAGTTACCACTGTATTATCCACCAACAAGTGTTAGCCAGCAAAAGATTAAATACTAAAAGTGTTATGAACATCGTTTTCGAAATCGTGAATTCCATCAGAGGACAATCCCTTCAAAAGAGACTTTTCAAAATGCAACTCGATGAAAAAAGAACCAGATCTGATATTACACACAGATGTGAGGTGGCTGAGTCGGAGTAAGTTTCTACAGAGATTTCGAAATTTGCTGAATGAAATTAAAAAATTTGTTGATCAAAGGGTAGATAATTATCAGCAGCTACAAGATACAGAGTGGTTGTGTGATCTGGCTTTTTTGGCAGATTTTACCAGTAAATTAAGTGATCTGATTTTGGAATTACAAGTAAAAAATAAAAATGTGGGGGACATGATTAGTAGTATTTCTGCATATAAATATCAATTTTTGGCAATGGCTAAGGATCTCAAATAAAAAAAATTCAATCATTTGCAAAAATATCCTGTTTTTGAATTTAATAGTGAGAAATATGTTTCTGAAATTGAGAATGTTGTGGGTGATTTTAAAACAATTGAAGACATTGTTCAATATATTTCTTATCCATCTAATGTCCACTTAGATACGAAACAAATTGCAGAAAAAATCACTGCGATTTTTCACATGGAGAAAATATTACTTGAAAATGAAATTATTACATTACGAAATGATATCTTCGTAAAAGCCAGATAATCAGAAGAAGACTTTTGGAAATATGTTTGCCGAGAAAAGTACCCAAATGTAAAAAAATGTAGTGAACTTTTAAATTCCTGTTTTGGTTCCACATAACTGTGTGAATCGGCCTCTTCATATTTGAAACAAACAAAGACGAAGAATCGCTGTGCTCTTACAGACTTGCATACAAAAGATTCTTTATGGTTGGACTTATCACAGTATATCCCTGATTTTGAAAGCTTGGAAGATGACATGAAGACGCAAACTTCGCATAAATTAAAATTTTAAATACGTATGAATTTAAAATAAGAATTCTGAATTGTATTTAATTTTAAAACTTATAAACAACATTTTTCAATATGCGTTGATTAACTTTTTTTAACCTTGTGTAATGAAATTTTTGAGATGGTAGATCGCGGCACATTTTGAAGGAAAAAAGTAGATCGCATCACAAATTAACTTGGCCACCCCTGTTCTATACTATACTCTCAAGCTAAGAATTTTTTTAATCAAAACTCCAGTTAAGGTCTCCTGGGGCCAATCATAGTTCGTACATGAGGGTTAGAATATTCAGTGAGCGTATTTAGATGTTGTAGGATTAGACATTGGTTTGGCAGCTAATCTTTGTGAGCATCTTAATTATATGGGTGGGTTCAAGATTATGTTTGAAGGGGGATTGGGGGTTCTTTTTTTCAAGTAGATTACCTCTGATTTTCTCATTTCCACTATACAAAGTCCTGCCTCATTTACTCGTTTATAACTGCTTCTGTCTATATTTTTTGAAATATAGACAGAATGAGAGTTATGGTGACTATAATAATTATATGGTCACCATAACTTATCATTTCTGCTGTCTTTATAGTCTCTGAAGAAGTAGCTCAGGAAGTACTACCAAAAACATCTGAGAATAATCGGTAATTCTTTAAGAAATTAAAACAGATTACACTGCATGCAGGTTGAAGTGCTCATTATGTCTCCAATTTCCATTTCTTGATATACCTACGCATCATGCTGCTAAAAGAATATTTAAGATGTGAAGTAATATTACAAATTAATATCTTATATTAATTTGTAATATTACTTCAAATACATGTCCAATTTTAGACTCAAGCGTTTAGGGCATAAGCCTCAAGCTATGAAGTAGTCTAGACTATGTATAAATATAGTGCAAACGCATCAGAAATACATAGCTATATCTGAATAAATCAGAATATTAGTAAAACGGCATCGTTTTAAGTTATATCTCATATTGTGAATACCTTCACAACGAGTTGCCATGATATTGCACTACTTCGAATAAGTAACGCTTCACCTAAGGAGAAGACTAATGTTACTTATTCTCAGATACCTACCCACCCACCGAAGAAGGGCCAAATAGCCCTGAAACAGTGCCGTCTGGGTGGTGGTATCCATCTGAGAATAAGTAACATTAGTGTTCTCCTTAGGTGAAGCGTTACTTATTCGAAGTAGTGCAATATCATGGCAACTCGTTGTGAAGGTATTCACAATATGAGATATAACTTAAAACGATGCCGTTTTACTAATATTCTGATTTATTCAGATATAGCTATGTATTTCTGATGCGTTTGCACTATATTTATACATAGTCTAGACTCCTTCATAGCTTGAGGCTTATGCCCTAAACGCTTGAGTCTAAATACATGATACACCATCAGGCATCTCTCATATTGTGGAGTTATACTTCATAACTGTTTTGCCATCATTGCATCACTCGGGTACCTACCCACCCACCGAAGAAGGGCCAAATAACCCTGAAACAGTGCCGTCTAGAGGCTGTTTTGTGAATTATTTCGTTCATTAGTGTTCTTCTCGTTCTGAAGGTTGAAGAAAGTGTCCGATCGCATCAAGAGGTTAGCGGCGGTCCTTTCAGCTGAGGTTTCCCCGTTGTGGGGAACCTCCTTTAGGAGGGTAGTAAGTGATTGATTTTCTTTTGTTTTACGTTTCTTTGAAATTTATTTCTGCCAAGTTAGATATTTTCTTTTTTCGTTTTGCTGGTGTCAGGCAGGACACGGGATTTTTTAACTATTCATTTTCCTTAAGGAACCGAGATTAATTATGGCACAGTTCTTCTTTAGAGAAAGAACAGTGGAGTTTCAGACTACAGAGGTTTGTCCAATTAGAGAGGTAATGCGGGGAGTGACTCAGGTTGTTTCGGTTCACGAGATAAAAGGATTAACTCCATTACCGAGGCAGAAATATCAGTTGGTCTTGAAAACAATAGAGGCAAGAAAAAAGGTCTTGAAAGGGTTTTCTATTAGAAATGTAATGATCAAACCTGTGCAAATTGGTAACATACGCAAAGTGGTTACTATTGATAGATTTCCGGTAGAAATGTCTAATAGTCCTGTCGAGAGTTTTTTTTAACAAGTTTGGTAAGGTTGTTAAGATTCATAGAAAAGAATATGAGGAATGGCCAGGCGTGGAAACAGGTACGGTGCAAATACATATTGACATGAAAACACCCGTGCCAAACATCATCGATTTGATGGGTCATAGGTTATTAATAAATTACCCAGGAGTTCAAAAAGTTTGTTTGAGGTGTGGAGGTAAAGACCATTTGGGAGCAGAATGCCAAAAATCACGTTGCTTTAATTGTAATGGCACCGGTCATATTACGGCCAACTGCCTTAATAACTGTAAAAAATGCGGAGCTTCCACGCATAAATTCATTCAATGCCCGGAACGTACGTTTGCCGAAAGAGTTGCTGGTGGGGGAGGACAGCAGAAAGCGAGCGAGCCACCAAAAGATATGCCTAACGCTGAGAGCGCGGAAACTATAGGAGCGCAGAGGGGTGAGACGCAGATTAAAGAAATCACACCAACGTTTACAATAGCGTACGATATGTCGGCAACACAATCGGAATACGCAGAACTAACCGAGGATATGGAAGCGGAAAATACAGTACGAAATGTACATAAATGGGGGGAGAAGGAAGAAATAAGCGGTAAAACTAAAAGAGCAAAAGGGGGAACAGAGGAAATTCAAGAAGAGACCGAAATAAAACAAATAGAGGGGGAAGAGTTATCAATTTTGTCAGGCGGTAAGAAAGATTGCAAAACACTTTCGGGGTCTGATTCGGATTCAGATGGCATACAAACGAGGGAATACGAAGGGATAGAATGGTTAAATGTAGTAGGAAACACAAAAGAATACAGGGAATATAGGCGAAGCTTGGCGGAAATTGTTAAAACTCGAGGAGAACCGAATTTTCTTTGGAATGAAAACGAGGAGGGTCAGGTAGTTAATATTCAGTTCACCTGGGGTGATTTCGTTATTTCTAATATTAAAAACAAGAATGTTGGAGATCTCACTGTGTTACTCACCAGTAACAAATTAAAGTTAAATGCCGAACATAGGAATATCTTAGCAGAAGTTTTAGTAAAGTTCTGCTCATAATGTCGGGAATAACATTTATGTCGTTAAACGTACAGGGTCTGAGAGCGATTAACAAACAAAGGATGATATGGCAAATTATGATGAACATGGGGGGTGAAGATTTGGTTTCTACAAGAAACTCACTTCGCTAGCTTAGCAGACATCCAGCAGTTTCAAAACAGATACCGGTTGTTAGGATTTTGGAGTTTTGGGACAAATCGATCCACAGGGGTGGGAATAGTAGTGGTTCCTCTAATTTTAGGGACTGTACGACTGGTAGGTAGGGATACAGAAGGTCGGGTTGTGGCAGTGGATTGGAGTTATGAGGGGGCGTACAATTAGACTAATCTGTGTCTATAGTCCAAATTCCACTTTAGAAAGGAAAACTCTGTTTCAGGGGCTGGGCAACTATATGAGGGGGGTGCAGTGGATTATAATGGCAGGGGACTGGAACTGCGTTCCTGACCCCATTATGGACAAAATTCTGGCAGGTAACCCGCATCATGGTACTGGGGGGATTCGTGAATTAATCGAGGTTTGTACTAAATTAGACTTGGTAGACGTCTGGAGGGAAAAAAATCCGGGGAAACGAGCGGCCACGAGAATAGCCAATAATATAGGAACTAGGATAGATCGCATTTATGCAACAAGTCAGTTGAAGGATAAGATAACAATGATACGGCATGTGAAATTTGCAGGAGGTCGACAAGTTTCAGATCACTTGGCAGTAATGTGGAAGGGAGATTTATTCACGAACGTTAGTCTGGGTAATGGCTATTGGAAGCTCAACCCAGCAGTTCTGGAGAGAGAGGACTGGGACTTTACAACAGTTATTAAACAGATAGTACAGTCAGGTAGAAATGAGTGGGAAATGTTGGCGAAAATTAAAGAAAGTGCTAAATCATTTTATTACTCCGAAATTAAGGAAAGAAATGAACAATGCAGAAATAGACTGAAAGATCTCCTACAAGAAAAAAGAATTTACCACCGGTGCGGGGATGAAAGTGCAACAGCGGAAGTACAAGCGATTATTGACGGTATGATATTGGAAGAAGAGAAAGAAAAGGCGCGAAAAATACAGCTGAAATTTAGGGAGGCTGATAGTCCTTCAGCTGCGTTTTACCAAAGAAGACTAAGGTTAAATAATTTAGCCAAAACTGTTCAGGAAATTACAGACGATGACAACACACATTCAACAACGCCAACTATTATGAATAGTTTTGTAAACTACTATGAAAAAGAGCTTGCTTTGCAAAAAAAAGAGAGAGAGAGACAACTCCATTTGGACGATTGGACAATTCACACCCGAGCAAAAAGCATTACAGGACAGGGAAATAATTATGGGGGATCTAACTGTGGCTCTAAAATCATGTAAATTACGACGCGTGCCGGGACCGGATGGTTTGGGGTTTGAATTTTATAAGAAATTTTGGAACTTGTTAGCACCTATTCTTCTGGCCGTCTTTAACAAATTTTTTTCAGGAAGGGGTTGTACCCGAAGGCTTCTTAAATGCCTATACTACTTTCATTCCGAAGCATGGACGGGATTTAACGAAAATTGCTAACTGGAGACCTATAACGTTGGCTAATTGTGACTATAAAATATTTGCAAAGATTTTGACAACTAAATTAAAACGCGACGTAACCCAGGTAGTTAGAAGCACACAGTGCTACGGTATACCGGGGAGGCGGATAGAATATAACCTTTGGCTATTAAAAGATATATTAGAATATCGGAAACGAAAGAGTTACAATTTAGCGTTAGTGGCAATCGACTTGGAAAAGGCTTTCGATAGAATCGACCACGACTACCTTTTCTCTATAATTAAAGATACGAACGTAGGATCTCAGTTGTTTACAGTCCTGAGAAATCTATACACACATAGTAGCACGCGACTTTTGGTAAATGGAGAAATTTCGAAAAACATTAAAATTGATAGGGGAGTAAAACAAAGGATGTCCGCTTAGTCCTTTGTTATTTACGTTAGCACTAGAACCACTGTTGGGAAGAATAGACAGAACTGAGGCCATTCAGGGGATACCGTTGCCAAAGCCGGCAGAGCAGTGTAAATGTATAGTGTATGCGGATGATGTTACCACCACTCTCACTACGAGTTATGCAGTGGAAGAATTTATGTCACTCTTTACTACTTTTGGTAAAAAGTCGGGGTTAAACATAAACAAAGATAAAACCAGGATAAAATTGTTAGGGGAATGGGTACATCGGCCTTTACCACAATGAGAAGTGGAGTCGAATAAATCGATTCAAATATTGGGAGTTCCGTTTAGAGAGAGTCCCATGCTACCTGTAGGAGGGCTCACCACTAAAATACGGGAAAGTTTAAAAGAGTGGGAAGTGGGACAATTTTCTTTTGAGAACAAATCCATTATTGTTAGAACCGTAATTCTTCCTAAAATCTTATACACGGTGTTTATAACAGGAATCACAGCTAGGACAATGAGACGATTTTACGTTCCAACATTTCAGTTTTTATGGGGAGGAAAATGGCAAGAAATAGCACAGAAATTTTTATTTTTACCGTGGGAAGATGGGTGAATAAGTATTCCAAAAATTAATTTGAGGTGTAGCTGTAAGAGGCTGCTGGATGTGGCTAATATGGTGCAATCTAACCATTTAGTAGCGGTACTGATAAAGTATTTTATGGGATTTAATACAGCCTTAATTAAAGGCGGCAATTATCTAGGGCCAAAAGCAGAGACAATTCCTATATATTACAAAAAAATTCGGGATATGTGCACGCAGTTAAGGGAGAAAGATATAGATCCTTTTAAGGGGGGTTTAAAACGACTCTACTGGACACTGTTTAACTCAGAAAATCCAGAAAAGCCAAATTTAGGAAATAATGCCCAGTTGTTTTTTAAAAATTTAAAAATTGGCGGAAACTATCCATCGCGTATTGACTTTTCGTGGAGGGTTGGTTACGGAAACATACCAGTGAACGATATCACGTATAGATTTAGTCAGACAGGCAACAGATTATGCGAATTTTGTACCGAAATTGAAACAGTGTACCATTTATTTTATTACTGTCGATTCGCGCAGGAAGTTTGGAAAAGAATTTGTAGATTTTTGAAGATAAGACAGTTCACACTAGAGGAGGTAATTTACTTGCAATTCGATCATCCCTTGGGCAAGAAAAAAATGTTCACTATATTTTTAATTACAGAGGCAAAATATCATGTGTGGAAGCTTCGAAAACGGAAAAGGTTTGGGACCTTTAGGGGATCTCTTTGGGACTTGAAACAAACAATGTCTGCTTCCATGCAAAGGTTTTTACAGTTGGAAAAATGGCGTTTAGGGTCTGATAAGTTTCTGAAAAGGTGGGGAGAGCCACCTCTTCTGTGCAGTTTGGTTGGAGATGAGGTTCATCTAAAGTACTGGTTTTAGTTATTTTAGAGAGGAAAAAAAAAAAAAAAAAAAAAGCAGGGTTTTTTTTCGTCTATTACAAATTTAAGTTTTCTTGATAAAAAATCTAGATGTCTTAGGTTCTCATTAAAACCAGTTCCATGATATAGGTTTCAATTTTATAACTCAAAATTTGTTTGGTTAAATAGATCTGGTCCAATGAATTTTTTTTCACATTTAATTCATAATAGCTGTGAAATGATCGTCTAAATTTAGATTTTTTATGATTCAGATTTGAATTTTATAATTCATTTGTTTGGTTTAATAGATTTGGTCCAATGGGTTTTTTTTCACATTAAATTCACAAATAACCCTGAAACAGTGCCGTCTGAGAATAAGTAACATTAGTCTTCTCCTTAGGTGAAGCGTTACTTATTCGAAGTAGTGCAATATCATGGCAACTCGTGAAGGTATTCACAATATGAGATATAACTTAAAGCGATGCCGTTTTACTAATATTCTGATTTATTCAGATATAGCTATGTATTTCTGATGCGTTTGCACTATATTTATACATATGTCCAATTTTAATAACTTTGATTCACACTTATGAAATTAAGAAATAAACAGTTAGTATATTTTTAAAATTAAAAGAATTTTCTTTTACAAAAAAAAAATATTGATTTTAGATTGGTTAGATTAGATTTTTCAATGTTTGCTAATTGAAACATTTCACTATAACTATCAAAAACAGATTATTTTAATATTTTTTGTACATTGTAAAGTCTCTATACTGCACTCAGTGTACTTTTAATTCATTGTAAACTTTTTGTTCATTGTAAAGTTTCTGTACTGCACTCAGTACAGAGACTTTACAATGTACTGCACTCAGTATACTCCTTAACTTTCTGTTCATTGTGTTGGTACTTGAGAGATTCAAACCTTTATTCCATTATTGCTCTTATTTTTTGTAACACTACTGAATCAGATCTTACCCTCCCATTTTAGTTTCAATTTTATTGATTACAAGAGGTTTATTATTTTATCTGAACCTAGAGTCTTTAGTTAAATATATTTCTGAGTCTAGTATTCACTGTACTAGACTATATTTTTTAAAATATAGACAGAAGCAGTTATAAACGAGTAAATGAGGTAGGATTGTTGCATAATGGAATTGAAAAAATCATAGGTAATCTTGCAGGAAAGTTGGATAGATACTTTTTATCAATTTTTATGAATTCAAATTGTTATATTTAACAGTACTAGAGCTTGTCACTCATATCCATAACATGTATTTGTCTATAGAAGCTTGTGTGTTTAGGGACTAATTTGCATGTTGTTCAGACTGAAAAACCTGAAATAACTCATGGAGAAAACTCTCCTCCCTCCATCTGAGATCAGCTAAGAAGACTAGATATTCCTCCAGTTATCAATGCTATTTATCATGCTAATTAAGCTGCTGTGAAAGACTGTGTCAGTCTTTAAAAACAAATTATAATTATTTTAATTGCATGGAGCACACTTTGCTCATATCCATTTTGTATATTTGATTTTGAAGGCGTGTATTTGTGGGCTGATTTGCATGTTGTAAAATCTGGAATAACTTAAGAAGGAGCTCTACTCCCTCTGTCTGAGATTGGTTAAGTACAGTCTTGATTGAGGAAGACTTCAGAAAACTTAATTTTTTTTATGAAGGGGAGAAACATCAGTGGATATCAGAGTAGAAAAGGACCCAATCTTTATTTGTATTCCAGTGGTGGCATCGGCAATGGAATCATCAGAGAGAGAGAGAGAGAGAGAGAGAGAGAGAGAGAGAGAGAGAGAGAGAGAGAGAGAGAGAGAGAGAGAGAGAGATGTACAGTCATCAGAGACATTTTTTTACTTGGATGAAAATAAAGTTGAAAAAGAATCCATTTATTATAATTTTGAAATCATATAATTGGATTTCAGAAAAGCTTTTGACATTGTTTTGCATGGAAGACTACTGTACAAATTGGAACAGTATGGTATTAAGGGCAAGTTGCTACAATGGATAAAAGGGTGGTTGAGTGGGAGAAGACAGAGTAGTAATCAATGGACGCTGCTCTTCGTGGACTAATGCTATTAGTGCAGACCCCCTGGGTGCCATGTTGGGCCCACTGTTGTTTTGTATATTTATCAATGATATTGATGAAGCCTAATATACTTTCATCAATGATATTGATGAAGGTATATTAGGCTTAATGTCAAAGTTTGCAGATGATACAAAGGTTGGCAGGGTTGTTAATGACAGTAATGACAGTATGCTACTGCAACAGGATCTAGAAAAGTTGGGCAGATGGGCAGAGAGGTGACAACTGAAGTTTAACATTGACAAATGCAAAGTACTGCATTTGGGTAGAAGTAGTCCCAGAGAAACATACCAACTATGTGGTACTACACTTAGGGTGGTAGAAAATGAAAAAGACCTAGGAGTAAAATTGTGCAGTCAAATATGAAATTTTCATAGCAGTGCAATCAGGCTGCCAGAGCAGGTCATGGGGTATTGTCAATTATATACAGGAATTTTGCTAGTATGGAAAAGGTGGTGATTATCCCTTTGTATACTGCAATGGTCAGGTCACGCTTTGAGTACTGTATCTTGCTATTTAAAAAAAAATATATATATATATATATATATATTTTTTTTTTTTTTTTTTTTTTTTTAAGTAGCTCAACGCCGACCGGGCTAGCCGGGTGGGTAAAGTGCCTGCCTGGCAACCCAAAGGTCGCGGGTTTGATTCCTGCCTCAGGCTTGGATCAAAGTACTGCAAAAACCTTGGGAGGTGCATTATGGCCACAGAAGCCTGTGCGCCAACAACTACAAAAAAAAAAAAAAAAGTAGCTCAACTCATTCATTAGGAGTATTTGTTTACTAGGAATATTAATGAACGCATGAACCAGCGGGTAGTTGGTTGGTGGAACAGACTTCCATCCCTTGTTGTGGAAGTTGATAGCCTAAATAAATTTAAGGCTCAGCTGGACTGGTATTTCGAACGAACGGAGGGGTGAAGTGGAAGTTTTTTTTTTTTTTTTTTGGCTGATGCTGCATAAGCTTGCTTTCTTGCATCATATGCCTCTACTAATGCTAATGCTAACATGAGGTGAGTTACTCAAAAATGATAATATTAAATATTGTATTAAGGAAGTCTGCTGACGAGGCTACTAGAGACGGTCGTTTTCAAAGCCGCTAAGTGGATTTTTCTTATTTATTGATTTGAAATTATTGTTTTTCTAAAACTTTTGATTTAAATTTAGTAGTATAACATTATTTTGTGGTTTTCTGATTAATTTGGTGTATTTATTCTTTACTCGGCCTTGTAATTGCATAAAAGTATCGGTAAAGGTTTCCACGTGTTTCAACTCCGCTAACCGTTCGTAATTTTCCCGCCTTTGTGATACGATATACCGTACTAGATAGCGTTAGTTGAACTTCGTTAGCAGTTAAATTGTACGTTTAAATAAATACATATATAACGACTTAGATTACAAACGTAATATAATTAATTTTATTTAACATAATTAATTATACATATAACCACTTAGGTTACGTAACATAAATAATTAGTAAAAACAAATAATTAATACATAACTTGATACGAAAGTTATATAAAGGGATTTCGCAGATAACACTCGTTACTGAAACGTAAATATTTCGTAGATAACACTCGTTACTGAAACGTAAATATTCCGTAGATAACACTCGTTACTGAAACATAAATATAGCGTTATAACTGTGTTTGGATACAAGTTTAGGATTTAATTTTGTACAGGAATTGAAATTTTATTGAAAGTAAATCTAAATCATGACTCAAACCAGAGCAGCAAAGCAAAGGGCTCAAGCTAATGGGAATGCTGTGGCCCAGGGGAGAACTGAGGGGGGGCAGTTGTCCTCTGAATCACAGCCTTGTAAGATGCACTATTTGCTTGATGTTTGCGGAGCAGTCAAGTATGGGACATGATACTGCCATGGGGGATGTCTTTGTGTGTGTGTGATGCAAGGAGTGTAAGGAGATAAGGCGACAACTCAGCGTTGTTATGGGCCTATATGAGAGCTTGAAGGATAGGGTGGATGCCCTCGAAGGATTACAAGTGAGGGGCCCATCAAGCTCTCAGCTGCCCACACCAATGCCAGAGCTTGCACTTGGTCATCGCGGAACACAGCGGCAACCCCCAAGGCAGAATGCGCTGGTCCCAAAGGAACTAGTAGTTGTTGGTGACTCTATTGTCAGGGAAACGGGAAACATGCTTTGTAAAAAGGATAGGTGGAATAGGACCAGGGTATGTCTGCCAGGGGCAAAAGTTGAAGACGTTGTAGAGCGGATATCATCTTTTAAGGGCACAAAAGGTGATATAGTTGTACACGTTGGCACTAATGACATTAAGAGTAGGAGACCGGCGGAATTACTTGACAAGTACAGGTCACTGATGAAAAAAAGCCGTGAATTAGGGTTGAAATTGAAAGTGTCTGCAATTCTGCCCAGACACGATAGGAGGGAGTATATGATGAGAGCCCTGTCAATCAATTCGGCCCTGGAAAGATTGTGCAGGGCTCAAGGGGTAGAATTTTTTTCAGCCTGGTCTGTACTTGTTAACAGGAGAGACTGCTTCTACAGGGATGGGATACACTTAAATAGAAAGGGTGCAAGAATGTTTGCTGATGCTATCGAGGCAATGTTAGGTGGGTCGGAAAACTGCTAGATTGGGGGGATACAAGGACTAATAGATTAACAGTAGCCACTGGCAGAGGTGAAAGTGATTCTTGCACTGCTTCTATTGGAATGAGCCGCAGCCTGGAAAATAAGATGCAGGATATTTCAGAGACTGCTGGGAATCATTGGGGTACAAGTAAACACATGGGTTGTGTTAGGGTAGCTAAGAAAAAGAACAGGTGCATGTATACTTGTGTGTACACCAATGCTAGGAGTTTAGTAAATAAATTTGATGAATTTGAGGTATTGCTCAAAACATCAAAGGCAGATATTGTGGGGATTTCAGAGACGTGGTGTCACACAGATATAAGAAATGCAGAACTGGAATTTGGGGAGTACAATGTCTACAGAAAGGATAGACAGGATAGGAAGGGAGGAGGGGTTATGCTATTAGTTAAAAAACACATAAAATCCAAGGAAGTGAAGCCAGTCGACATCGCTGGACAGTGCAGTGTCGAGTCAGTTTGGTGTGACATAAGCATTGGGAGATCAAAATTGAGAGTAGGAGTGTGCTATAGGCCTAATGACTCTGATGAGTATAATAAGAAACTGTTCGGAGAAATAGAGTGGGCCAGTAAATCAGAGAGTCTTATAATGGGGGATTTTAATTTCCCAGATATTGACTGGAATTTGGGGGCTGGTCACTCACACAGTAGCAAAGCTTTTGTGGATTTATTGGATGATTGTTTTCTACATCAGCATGTTCGGGAGGCAACTAGAGGGAGTAATACTCTTGATTTGATTATCAGTAGTGATTCTTCATGCATTAAGAATCTGCAGATAAATGAACCACTTGGTGGCAGTGATCACAGTGTGCTGAAGTGGGAGTTACTCAAAGAGGTAACTACCATTAGGGGTAAAGGGAAGGGGTATTGCTTTCGTAAAGGCGACTACAATGGACTGAGACAGTATTTAAATTCTATACAGTGGGATCAACTGATGATATTGCCAACAGCAAATTCAAAATGGGAAGCATTCAAAGAACTTATCGTGGAAGCTACTAGGCTTTACATACCAACTAAGAAATATTGTTCAAGGTTTAGGCCTAAATGGTTGTCAGATGAACTAATGAGGCATATGGCAGAGAAGAAAAATGCATGGGATACATACAAATTAACACGTGACACGGACGCCTATGATAGATACAAGTTGATCTGTAACCAAGTTACAAAGGAGGTTAGGCAGGCGAAGGCAGATTACGAGAGATCCTTGGCAAGGGATGCGAAGAAAAACAGCAAAGAGTTCTTTACTTATGTAAACTCTAGAAGGAAGGGGATGAATCAGATTGGTCCACTTGAGATCGATGGGTCAACTGTTGATGACCCTGCTCGGGTAGCTAACAAACTAAATGAATATTTTGCATCGACATTCACACATGAGGAGTTATTCAGCGAGGGGAATGCCAGAGGTGTATTCAACTCTAGCAGTAAGCTAGAGAATCTTGTAATAACTGAGAGCAAAGTGGAGGAGAAATTGTTGAAGATAAACACAAGAAAGGCACCTGGGGTGGATGGGATCTATCCAGTTATATTAAAGGAGGCAGCAAAGGAGGTAAGCAAACCCTTAGCCATAATTATGAGAGCTTCCTTGGACTCAGGGGAGGTACCCATTGACTGGAGATGTGCAAATGTGACCCCAATTCACAAAGGGGGATCAAAGGCTGACACAAGTAATTATAGACCTGTGAGTTTAACTTCTGTTCCCGGAAAATTAATGGAGGCACTGGTGAAAGAAGCACTGCAGGATCATCTAGACAAGACTTCAGTTATAGCTAGGACACAGCATGGTTTTGTTAAGGGGAAGTCTTGCCTGACCAATTTGATTGGATACTATGATGCAGTCACAAAAGAACTGGATGCAGGGAATAACTTTGATATTATATACTTGGATCTTAGAAAGGCTTTTGATACTGTTGCACATGGAAGACTGCTGCACAAATTGGAGCAGTGTGGCATTGGAGGCAAGTTGCTGCTATGGATAAAGGGGTGGTTGAGGGGGAGAAGACAGAGAGTGGTAATCAATGGACACTGCTCATCGTGGACTAATGTTATTAGTGGAGTCCCTCAGGGTTCAGTATTGGGGCCTTTATTGTTTTCTGTATTTATAAATGATATTGATGATGGTATATCAGGCTTAATGTCCAAGTTTGCGGACGATACGAAGGTTGGCAGGGTTGTCAAGGACACTACTGACACTATGCTTCTGCAACAGGATTTGGAAAGGTTGAGCAGATGGGCTTCGAGGTGGCAAATGAAGTTTAACATTGACAAATGTAAAGTACTACATATGGGAAACAGCAACCCCAGAGCAATGTATCAACTCTGTGGTACTACACTGACAGTGGTAGAGAATGAAAGGGACCTGGGGGTGGTGGTGCAGGCAGATATGAAGTTCTCTGAGCAGTGCAGACGAGCTGCAAGAGTAGCTCATGGTGTATTGTCAATGATATATAGGAATTTTTCTAGCAGGGATAAGGAGGTGATTATTCCCTTGTATAAGGCAATGGTCAGGCCACACCTAGAGTACTGTATACAGGCCTGGAGGCCTCATTTCAGGAAGGATGTAGAGTTGCTGGAACGAGTACAGAGAAGGGCAACTAGATTGGTGAATGGGACAAAGGGGTTCTCTTACGAAGAAAGGCTTAAGTTTTGCAAATTACAGTGTCTGGAAACTAGGCACCAGCGGGGTGATCTGATAGAGGTGTACAAAGCCTTGAATGGTTTGAGCATGCTCAATGCTGATGGGATTCTTCCTCTAGCTCAGAAAAATCACCTGAGAGGGCATAAATTCAAATTGAGGAAAGACAGATGTAGAATAGATGTGCGGAAATTTGCCTTTAGCCAGCGGGTGGTTGGTGGGTGGAACAGACTTCCATCCCTTGTCGTGGAAGTTGATAGCCTAAATAAGTTTAAGGCTCAGCTGGACAGGTATTTCGAACGAACAGAGGGGTGAAGTGGAAGTGGTTATTTTTATTTATTTATGTTACTTTTTTTTTTTTTTTTTTTTTTGGCTGATGCTGCATAAGCTTGCTTTCTTGCATCAAATGCCTCTACTAATGCTAATGCTAATGCTAAGTGTATGATAGCTTTTGAATATTAAACATAATATGCCTCACAATATTTGCACTGATAGATGACTTGATTATTTATTTTTTTATTTTGCAAAAAAATAATTCCATACACTATTCTTAGATTATAAATGTGTGATCTTATCAATTCATTCAAAAAGGAATGAATTGATGAGTTCATACATTTGTAATGAATTTCAGAACATTTTTCACACCCTAAAGTATACTTCCCATTGCTGAAAAATTCTAAAATGTTCCATTAAGTTTTAGAACTTTCCTGAATGTTATCTTTGATACTAAAAAAAATTCTATAGCTTTCGAGAACATTTCAATTAGATCCATAAAATCTGTCATGTAAAACAGCAAAATAGTTTAATCATTATTTTAGAAAATTCGAAAAGAGAATTATTCTCTTGAAAACAGCTGTTCACTACTTGCAATCCTTTTGAAAGAGGGTATCCTGTCCCACTGACTTAAACAATTTATTGAGGCCTTTTTAAGTAGAACTGAATTAGCTGATCTCAGGTGGGAAACTTATGGGGAGAGCTTCCTGCTCCATAAGTTTTCCAGTTCACAAACAAACTTGCCTCGTAATATTGCCTTCTGCTGATTGAAAACAATCTCAACCTTTATCAAACAATATTAAATTTCTATTGCAAGCCTTTTCTACAAATATTTCCATAGTCATTGTTCTTATGAATCAGCTTCCCTTAACCAAACTTGCCTTTTTGTCTTTTTAATTCATTTTTTTCCTCCTATTTTTCAGAAAGCCTTCTGTGACTGTTTTCTAAATATGACAACTTACAGAAATGCAAGTCTAATGTTAACAAATTTCTCCTGACTTTCCAACTCCCACTCATCAGCCATAATTTGTCACATTCAAGTTCACTATTAAAATTATTTTCATCATTAATATACTATCTATTACAGTATTCTTCATCTGCTATATGTTAATTATATAAATATCATTTGAAGTATTGTCTTTCTGTTTATAATAATATTTATTGTGATAATATTATTTTGTATTTTACATATAACAAAATTTTTGATAACCTGAAAATATTTTATAGATGAAACCTCACCAGATGCACAGTACATTGACCTTGAACTGAACCCTGAAGGTTATACAGGCTATCAAGGCTTTTCTGCACATCGTGTTTGGAAAAGCATTTATGATGAAAACTGTTTCAAGTAAGATATGAAATGTAATCAAATAACAATATGTGAAAGGTCATAAAAATTGACTAATTCATAAACTCCTGTTTACTTTTATAAATTAGTCAATAGAATAATGAAACATTGTTAAACCTTTTCAGTCCAGAAACATTTTGTTGGCTTCCCCATGCACATGGTAAAGCATTTTATATATGATTTTAATGTGTGGTTGACACTTTACTGGGATGCAATCCTGGTTTTCTGGAACATGTCTCACAGTACTAAACTGTTTTTCTTCTAGCACCTTTAATATATCTGTCACTACATACTGCACAATCTTTCTTTTTATTAGGATTTTTTTTTTTTTTAATGGAAAATTCAAACACAAAAGGTATTATAACTTATAGTACTTAGTACCATTTATGGGTTGAAAGTCAAAAAGGTGAAAGAAGATATTTCTTGACATTAGACTTGAATTTCTGTAGATTGTAATTTTCTAGCAATATGTGTGAAGCAAAGTTGTCCCATAAAATGAGAGTTGAAGGGGAAATTAATGAGGAAAAAGAAAAAAATTAGTTGTGCGAGTTTGAAGTTGGACATTAAAAAGATGTTGAGTGATTGCAGCCTTCAGATTGACTTGGAAGAGAGGGGGGAATTACAAAAGCCAATAGAGAGGAACAGTATCCATGAAAGTATCTGCAGGATAGGCACGCAGCAGAAAAAGAATGATTATGAGAGAGAAAGTGGAGAGACTTTGTAAGAGATGATCATTAATTAACATAACTGCCCTCTTTTGATTGAAGTCTAGAAGAGATTATCCCCAGATGTGGGAACAATATTCCATTCTAGGACAGATTTGAGATTTGTACAGAGTTGGTAGCTCCACAAAGGAAAAATGCCAAGGAAAAAACAGAAAATCCAGTTTTTTTAGATGCAGAGAAAGCAATATTTGTGATGTGCTTATGCCAAGAGAAATTAGAAGTCAAGGTAATTCCTAATAAGATATGTAATGTTGTCTAGAAATCTCCATGTCATTGAAGATAAGCAGAGGAGTAGAAGAAGAATTTTTGTGAGATATAAGACAGGACTGAGTTTTAGAAGGTTTGAAATTAACTAAGTTATCTTTGGAATTGGTAATAAATATTCAAGAAGTTGAAACTGTTTCTGCAGGACACAGTTTCTCAAACTGTTAGGCGGAATGCAACGTGCTATTATCAGCAAAACTATGGATATGATTTCCAGCTAATGAAAGAAGATCGTTAATATACAGGAGGAAGAGAGTAGGAGAAAGAATTGAAACTTAGCAGTGATTTGTCAACCTTCTTAGGAACTTGCTGAATGTAAGCAAATTTCAAAGCAGAAGGAAAAACACCAGTGGAATAAAAAAGGTATAAAAAGGCAACACAGAAGAGCAGTAAGTTCAGGAGCACAGGTTTTGAAAACAAGTGGAGAAATACAATCAGGACGTGGAGCTTTCTGGGCATCATAATAATTCAATTCTTCTGATATCCTTTTGATGGAAACCACCGGAGGCATTGAGTAGAATACACTGGGAATGGTAGGATGTGGTATTGACCTTGGTTATCGATACAAGAGTTAAAAGAAAAGTAGGATACAAGTAAGTCAGCTTTATCTTTAGCTGAGGTGGCAATAGAACCATCAGATTTTAATAGGGTGAGAGCGTAGACTGAAATTGCTTTGGCAAGAGACCAGAATACTTGACTACTATTTGGACAACATGCAAGTTTTCTACTCTTAGCCTATTCAAAATCTAGTTTGGACTAATTAATAACTGCTTTGAAGTAGGCAGAAAGTGAACTGGGATATTTGAATGCAATATGCAACATTCTTATCTTGAACAGTCTTAGCTAGGAATCCTGTATGTCCCAGTTTTATAGATTTTACAGGTCTCTGTCCCGGTGTCCTGACAAAGTTGACCAGAGACGTCAGATGTCCCTGATTTTTTCAAAACGACATTGTTTCTCGAACATTTTCACATGACACCTAGCAATATTGAGTCAAGCTCTACTATACAAGTATCTCAAAACAAAGTAGTCCATGCCTGCAGTTAACCTTATAGTGGTGACATGGAATAACCAGTACCAAGATATATCATCATTCTGCTACTTTGTTGTGAAATACCTTTGATGATTTGAGTTACAGTTAATCATTGTCTCAATTTACATTGTCTGCACTGCAGTGTTCATGTTGATTTCTCAGTGTTCTGCTTTTAAGGTTTCATTATTTTTATATTTGGAATATATAAATAATATTATATTTTGAATATAAAAATAATCCTCCTTTAAAATTCCGAAGAGAAAATACGTGTTTACTAACAGTTTAACGGAGCAATTCCCATTTATAGAAGAAAGTAGTATTAGTGGCGATTCTTCAAAAGTGGAATGTTCCTTGGGCTATGCTGCATTTATTGGTGGGCATGGAATATTTGATCCACAAGGCAGATATATTTTATCATGTCAGCACAAAAAAACATAAGACTGCTGTGGCTGCAAAATCCTCCAGTCAATCATTAATGTCAGTTTCAGGCAAAAAAACTCTGGGCGATGAAGAAAGAGATCTAGCTGCAAAAGAGGCTACATTAGTTTATCATACTATCAAACACAATTATAGTTTCCAATCAATGGACTGCACTTCAGCTCTTTTAAAAACATTTCTAAACAAAAAATTTACCTGTGCTCAAACAAAATGTAGGGCTATTGCTGTGAATGTATTATCACCACATGCAAGAAATGAAATACTGGAAGACCTAAAGAATACATTGCTGCTTTGCTGTAGATGCTTTTAACCACACTGATCTAAAGATTGTACCGATTACAGCGAGGTATTTTATTCCAGATAAAGGCATTACAACAGAAATATTAGAATTTTGCGGCCTCCCTGGAGAAACCTCTGATCCTATTGTTGGCTACATTTTAAGTTGCTAATAAACATGGTGTTGATAAAATAATAGGTATTTCAGCAGATAATACCAATATAAACTTTGGTGGATTAAAAAGGAAAGGCAGTGTTTTTACGAAAATTCAAGAAAAATTAAACAGAAAAATAATAGGTGTAAGCTGTGCAGCACACATTATTCATAATAGTGTACAAATTGTGGTTGATGTATTACCTATTTTTCAGTATTTTTTATTACTAAATTTTTAAGTATTTTAACCACTTCAAGTCAGAGTAGAAAATTTGAAATCTTTTTGTGTGAAAATCGAATATAAAACTGTTCTAGGTCATAGCAAAAAACAATGGTTGTCACTGGAACAAGCTCTGAATCATTTTATTGAACTTTACAATGGATTACAGAGTTATTTCTTGAGTCAGGATAAATGTCCAAATATTTTGTATTTCTTTTATTTCTGAGAAGTCATAAAGATATTTTCTGATGCTATTCAGCAAATTGAATGTGAAGAGGTGTGACAGCTTTTGATGTTAAGAAAGAAAGAAAGAAATAGATTTCCTCATCACAAAGCTTATAATGCGATGAAATGAAATGTTCTTCATACACAGTGATGTAAAACTGAACTTAAGTCTTCATAAAGAAGGTGTGATGACCGAAGAATCATTCAAAAAAAAATGCTGTAAATGTTTATAATACTGCACTTCAGTACATTCAAGAATGGACTGTTCATTCATTTAGTGTATTTGAAAAATTAAAATGGATTTCACCAGGGAAGTCCTTTTGTTGGGAAAATTTCACAGAATGTGCTGAGAAAATAAAGATTATCTTACCTAACCTCAGTATAAATGAAGAAAGTCTCTTTGATAACTACAGTAATGTCAAATTGTGAATAAAATGACTGAATGGAATAATACTAATTGTAAGACTGCAGACAGATGGAAAGAAGTATTTGCTCATTTTCAGAAGGGACAAATAACCTGTAATGAAATAAAGTTAATTGTGGGTTTTTGTCTTACTCTACCAGGATCAAATACCTCAGTAGAACGTATTTTCTATTTGATGAATTCATTATGGACTGATGAGAAAAACCGCCTTCAGCTGGACACAGTTAAATCAGTTTAGATTATTAAAACTCATTATAAGGATGTACCATGTTCAGAGTTTTTTGATATATCCAAAGACCTAAAAGCTTTTAGAAAAAAGTCCATTCTTTGAATAAATATGTCAGAAGTGATGAAAGCGAGAACACATATAGCAACATGTCATCCATCACCTAGTCACTCATAAGGAGGGGGAGAAGAAGTTGTACAAATTAGTGATTATAGAGTATGGACTGCAAAGGATGAGGAAGGGATTATTAAAAAACGTGGGTGCCTGATTTTTTTTTTTTTTTTTTTTAGTATTTTTCTTGTTTATATTTAATTTTTCATTTTTCTCTTTATTAATTTTTCATATGTGAATTGTCTCATTCCTTTTTAGAATAGTTATTTCATTATATGTATATTTATTTCATGCATGTACACTTTTTTAACAAAAGTATTGTGCTTGAAAACATTGCCCCTAACATATAGATAGACCTGCATTTCACAGTGTTCCGGTTTTTTGTTTTTAAAATCTGGGATCCCTAGTCTTAGCACATTTATTGGAAAACCAAAGTTTAGATAAAGGTCAAGATTTTAAGGTGGAGTGACCGAGTGGGGAATATATAAGATTTCATCCCTACAAGAATAATTTTGCTGACATGACCCAAGCAAACATTGACATCAGACAATTTAAAACAGTAATCCTACCAAGGAAAATAAGAATAGAAATCTCTCAGATCATTCCATTTTGCATTCTTATAATGCCAAACGAGTGAGAGGCTCCATTGTAAAAGAGACCGTCACCAAATTGTGACATGAAGTGCCTAGAGGACATTAACCCTTGACTGTGTAGTTGGAAGAGTTCTTCATGAGAAAAAAGATCAAGAGTGTTGGCTGTGTGGTTAGGTTTGTCTGGTATTTTGGTAGGTAAATGAACAATATATGCAAGTACAAAGACAAAGTACAAAAACAGTAGGAAATTTAAAATAGAGAAAGGAGTTTGACAAGGAGACACAATATCTCCGAAGCTGTTTACTGCTGCCCTTGAGCAAACTTTCAGAAGATTAGACTGGTCGCAGAAAGGAATCAATGTGAACGGAGAGTACCTAAACCATTTACGATTTGCATTGTAGTCATAAGCCACGATCCCAAAGAATTAGAGGAAAATCTTAATCAGTTATGCACAGTTAGTAAGGATTTAGGACTAAAGATGAATATGGCTAAAACAAAAGTAATGATGAACAAGTATGCCACAGAAAGGGAAATAATGATTGAAGGATCAGTAATTGAAAAGGTGGAGTCATATACTTATCTGGGACAAGTTATTAGCTGTAATAATGATAAATGGCTGGAAGTCAAGAGAAGAATAAATTTTGGATCGATAGCATTCAGGAAATATAGTCACATACTGAAGAGCAATATCCCAGTTTGTCTGAAACGTAAAATAATGAACCAATGTATACTCCCCACCATGACTTATGGAAGTGAAACTTGGGCACTCACCAAAAGAATGGAAAAGAAGCTGAGAACTACACAGCGATGAATGGAACGAATTATATTGGGAATCAGACTGTTAGATAAGAAGAGAAACACATGGATCAGGCAGCAAACTCAAGTAAAGGACATTCTTATCAAAACTAAAGAACTAAAATGGTCTTGGGCAGGACACATAGCTCGAAGACATGATGACAGATGGACTAAGAAAATAACAGAATGGTACCCAAGAGGAGCTAGAAGAAAACCTGGAAGACAAAGGCGGAGATGGATAGATGAAATTCATGAGTTTTTGAGTAGTAAATGGATGGCCAGTGCTCAAAACAGAAGGAACTGGAAAGTTGCTGGAGAGGCCTTCATCCTGATGATGATGATGATATGCAAGTTCATTTGTAATTGCATAAGCCTGAGCATCCTAACCATATGGATCCATGTGACTAGAAAACTGAAGCCAAGAGTTGTTAACATTAAAATTTCCAAGGAAAATTACCTCACTATTAGGAAAGTTGGACTGAAAACTTTGAATTTTAGAGAAAGGAAGTCAAAGCTTTCTAAGTGATTAGTGGAGTTACGAGAATGATAGAGGCAACAGATGAATTTGACAAGTGGGGTAGAAAGATTTCAAGCCAGTAATCTAAAAGAGGATATTCCAAATTTGTAAGTGACAGAGGTACCAAAGCAGACATATGCAAAAGTACTACCTTTGAAGCAAAAGGAATTGTAGAGAGAATAGTTAGGACAACTTAGATGAGCAGTGATGAAATGTTTGAGATTTGCTCAGAAAAGGTAAGTGGGGCTTGGCCGACTGTAAGTAGAATTGGACATCATCGAGAACATAATCTCTTAGCCTATTCAAAATCTAGTTTGGACTGATTAATTACTGCTTTCAAATTGTTGCAGGCTTTGATTTAGGCAGAAAATTAACTTGCAGATTTGGATGCAAGCCAATTGCAATATGCAACATTCTTATCTTGAACAGCAGCCTTAGCACATTTATTGGAAAACCAAGGTTTAGATAAAGGTTGAAATTTTGAGGTGGAGTGTAGAATAAAAGATTTCATCCACACAAGAATAATTTCACTGACATAAGCCAAGCAAATCGACATTCGGATGATTTAAAACAGTAATCCAAAGGAGGAGAAGAAGAATATAAATCTCACAGCTCATTCGATTTGCCTTCTTATAATGCCAAACTGTACAAGGTTGAGAATTGCTGAGAGAAAGGCTCCATTGTAGAAGAAACCATCACCAAATTGTGATTTGGCTAGAAGACCAATCACCCTCTACCGTTTAGTTGGAAGGGATCTTCATCAGAAAAAGATCAAGAGTGTTGGCTGTGTTATTAGGATTGTCTGGTGTTCTGGTAGGTCAGTGACAATCTGCGAGGCCATTAGTAATTGCAAAAGCCTCGTCTGAACCAGCTGGGTTCATGTGATTAGAAAACTGAAGCCAGCTGGAGTTGTGAACATTAAAATTGCCAAGGAAAATTACCTCACTGTTAGGACAGTTAGACTGGAGAAAGTTGAGTTTCAAAGAAAGGAAGTCAGAGAGTTCGAAGTATTGTGGAATTGGGAGACCGATAGAGGCAAGAGTTGAATTTATTAGAATGGCGATCAAAAAGAGGAGATTCCAAATTAGTAAGTCTCTGAGAGGAAATATCAGAGGAGCTCTATGCGCTAGTAGTATCTTTGAGGTGAAAGGAATCATATAGCAAATAATTAGGATGACTGAGATGAGTAGTAGTTGAATCAACCAAAAATGAGGATTTTGTCAGAAAAAGTAAGTGGGACTTAGCAGACTGTAATTACAAATGGACATCATTGAAATTGTGAACTGAAATCACATGTATTTGTGAAATGAACAAAGAAGTGTTTGAGAGGTTTAGATCTTTTCGCAGATAAGTTTATTTTATTAGTTTGACTATTTGTGATGTATTCAGTAGTAAAGAAAAGATGTGGGGGGGGGGGACATATATGAATAATATAATTTTTCAATATAGTGTACACACAGCAAGGATATACCAAGCTCCTTGGCATGACATGGCCTCAACCAATGTCCTTTGCATACATACTACTTGGACTCCCTCCGGTCACTATATGGCAGGGTAGAGGTAGTAAGATTATATGCTAGCTGATCCAGATGCCTTCTATAGAGTTAACAATAGGTTCGGACCAGTGGACTATCCAGCAGTCTGCCTGCAAACAATGTTTTAGAGCTGTACTTTCAAAGTGTAAGGAAGATGGATCTTGCCACGATGCCCATCATAACCTCAAAGGACATCATTCATATTGCATGATGGAAGAGAGGGGGGCAGTTGCCGGAGCTGTGCTCTGGAGACTAAACATTGGTTTTACCACTTCAAGCCTCCAGTAAGCAATGTGGTGGTATTGCACTGGTTGATGTCAGTCACCTCGGACCTAGTATTGCTTAGTAACACAGAGAGGCAGCATTCCTCCTTGTGGTGTGGACTCCACACCTCAACCTCTGCTTACGTTGGCTCACACCTGGGTGATCAACTCCAGTATACTAGTGCCATATTTCAGGACTTTCATGTGGGGAGGCGCCTCCGTAGCCAGGTGGGAAGGAGCAGCAGTGCGTAGCACACGCTTCTTGATTAGACCGGGGTTCGAGCCCGTCACCACCAAATACAGAGGATGCGGAAAGGTCAGGGAATGACCACTGCATATCCCAGAGCAATATGGCCTTAGTTGCTAATGCTCCTAAAAACCAAATAACAAACAAATCATGTGGGGATTAAGCCCAGGGTTACTAACAGTCCCACCATCAAGAAAGTGCAGTCAGAGGATTTGTCACAGAATGACTGGACTTTGCTGGCATTCAGTTTACATCATTAATTTGTCACAGAATGACTGGACTTTTCTGGCATTTAAAGATTGCATCATTAATGCAATCTCTGTATGAATTACAAAGTGATTAAGCATATTTTATGGTGTTACTTGCCTGAGTATTTTGTATGAGTACATGAAATGTATAATGTAATTAATAATAATCAGTGCAATAAAACCTCTATAGTGGATTTTAAAATTGTATATGTCTGAGATTTACATGTTTTATTGATCTTAATAAATGTCCTATAAGAATAATTCAATATAATAAACTCAAAAATATTTTTAAAATACTCCAGTATCTTGTGTACAAGTTGTGCTGATTCTGACAGTTTTTTTTTTTTTTTTTTTCATTACAGCATATTTTTCACTTGGTAATTCATTATCGATGTTTTAATCATTAAAATTTTCTTTCATAGTCGAAAGCTGTAGTCAAAAAAAGTTAGAAAGCATCTAATTGTTAAATGCTATTGTGATTCTAACTTTGTGAATGTTGTTGACTCTGTATAAAATTTGTATGCAAAGGGTAAATATATGTGGAAATTGCAAATATATATATGTATTTTACACTACACTACATTAAATTAGAAGGATATTTTGGAAAACACTTGCAAAAGAACAGAATGCTTCTGAGACTTTCTTGTCTCCTCTGCAGTCAACAATTTTGAATGGTGGGAATTTTATAAAAAAAATTAGCATAGAAATTATAAAAAGATGGAATTCATCAACTGGACCCACTGAAAAACCACAAGGCCATAGTGAACAAAAAAGCCCTAAGGACTACATATTATTTCAGTAATCCCTAAACTCAGCTACACAGTTGGACTGAGTGGGTATAGCCTGAGCCATAACATAAGCTTTGGACATATTATGTGACAGCCTTGATTGCAAAGTACTACCAAATTATTTTTTTCCATCTCTAAAATTAAACTGGTGCAATGCAGTAATAAGAGACTGACATCTGGTATTAACCCAGGTATCACTCTTTTTATTACATATATGGGCAGGAGCAGCAGTGCGTAGCACACGCTTCTTGATTAGACCGGGGTTCGAGCCCGTGACCACCAAATATGCAGGATGTGGAAATGTCAGGGAATGACCACCACATATCTCTGGAGCAATATGGCCTTAGTTGCTAATGCTCCTAAAAACCAAATAACAAACATAATAATCTATTTTTATTTTTTTTTTTTCCCACTATGGTTCTATCTGATGGTAAGGCCTTGTGATTCTTGACAAGATGGGGTCCTGATAGACAAATTCCTTCTGTATATAATTTTTATGCTATTTTATTTTACTTTTCAAAATTCATACCCTTTGAAAACACAACTCTGCAGAGGAGATGAGAAAGTCTTATAAAACATTGTGTGCTTTCGAAAGTGCCTTACAAATAATAAATCAATTGTATGTATTTTAATACATACAATTGCTTTTATTGTAATATGTATTTTTAATACATACATCTCTTGGTATCTTTTTATTAATTTAATTTTTTAGTAATTTTTACAAAGAAGAAGTGCAAGTGAGAGGAAGAGAAGGAAATACCTCTTTTTTTTGTTAAGTGAGAAAGTGAATATTTTGAAGGAAATAGTGTTAAGCAAGTGATCATTAGAAAATTAGGAATTTAACCAAGAGCATTTCAGCCATTATAAAGGATCAATGAAAACTTATGAAATGCAATTAACAGTCAAGGTTGCATTTGAAGCAAAAATTTTTACAGCAAGTTTTGGGTGATCACAAAGAAGTTTAGGAAACAGTGAACAGCTTCATTTGTATTCATGAAGAAACTGCTGGGATAAATGAAGAAATTTGAGAGCGTTATAACGACTTTTACCCAACACATTTAAGAATGTATAATATTGGAAGTGACACATTTACTGAATTCAGTATTCTCAAGACAAGCTCCATATATGTGTGAAATAGATATATGTGAGTGAGTTTTTTATACAGTTTTTTTTATTTAAAAAGTTTTCTATAAAAATGTGTGAGTTATTGCTGATTGATCTGGTACAGTAAAAATTAAAAGGTTATTCACTATCTACTAACATATAAAAATATTATGCTGAAGGCCTTTATCGCATTTATATGTAACCCATTTTAAATTTAGACAGCTGTGATCAGTTTTTCTACTAACATATTTCACAATACCCTCATTCTAAATGTTTGTTTTTTCTGTTTTAACTTTGCCGTAAGCTGCAAATAGCTTGGCAACAGCTTCGGCATATTTTTTTGGAAATGGTACTGAGCTATGAAAGAGGTATCACTGATAACAATTAGGAACAGTCTGCTTGTCTGTGACAGCAGTTAAATGAAAGAGCAAGTAACTCAGTAAAGGGATTTCATTGTGGAAAAGGATAAGTAGCCAGACTAGCTGCATTGTATCATTTTAAATAATTTTTAAGGAGGATGCTTTAGTAAAAGATAATTCAAATATGACCAGTAATGAGTTGCTTGATACATAGGACATTAACCATGGATGAGTGAGTGCATAATTTATTTACAAATATTTGTTTTCATTATTAGTTACTCTGTGCCCAAATGATTCCAAGGAAAATAAACTGAAGTTTCGGAGTTGATTTAATGTTCACTCATTTGCCTTGTCTCCAATCACACTACATCACTTTATTCTGATGTACTGTGATTGGAAACAAGGAATGTTCATAATTATAACCAGAAACAAAGTGTCAAAGTAAAATGAAAGCATTTTCATTCACAAGCTCACATAAAGGTGACACTGTGGTCTCCAAAAGTTTTTAAATTTTGTACAATTGAACCAACCGATGATATTACCAACAGCAAATTCTAAATGGAAAACATTAAGGGGAAACAATTATAGAAGCTACTAGGCTTTTCACACCAACTAAGAAATACTGTTCTGCTTAGACCTAAATGGATCTCATACAAACTAATGTGACTTGTAGCAGAGAAGAAACATGCATGAGATGTATACATATTATAAGGTAATATGGAAGTCTTTGATAGATATAAATCAGTCTGTAATCAAGTCACAAAGGAGGTTAGGCAAGCTAAGGCAGAAAATGAGAAGTCTCTGCATGATATGCAAAAAACAGCAAAGATTTCTTTGCTTATAATAATAGTAGAAGGAAGAGGTTGAATCATATTGGGCCACTTGAAGTCAGTGGTTTAACTAATAATGACCTTGCTCAGGTTGGTGACAAATTGAATAGGTATTTTGCATCAGCATTCACACATGAAGAATTCTATAGGGAAAGGAATGCGAGAAGTTTATCAAAATCTGACAGAAAGCTAAATGGTTTTGTGATAACTGAAAGGAAAGTGGAAGAGAAATTGTTGAAACTAAATATAAAAAAGTAGCCTTGAGTGAATGGGATCTATCTGATTATGTTAAGGGAGGCAGCAGTGGTAAACAAACCCTTAGCAATAATTATGAGAGCATCCTTGGATTCAGGGGCAGTTCTTATGGATTGAAGATGTGCAAATATATCTCCAATTCACAAAGCGGGATAGCAAAAGGTGACATGAGTAATTACAGACCTGTTAGCTTAATCTGTTCCAGCAAAAGTAATGGGTCATTGGTGAAAGAATTCAGGACCATCTAGACAGGAATGCAGTTGTACAGTCACAGGACGAATTTGTTAAGGGATAATCTTGTCTAACCAATCTGATTGGACACTGATTCAGTAACAAAGGAACTGGATGCAAAAATTAATTTTGATATCATATACAGTAGACGCTTGATTTTCTGGGATAGATGGTAAAAAACCAATCCCGGATAATTGATTTCCCGGTTAATCCAAAAATACAAAAGTTCCCGACATACGTAAGAAATATGTTCCAGAACTTCTTACTTCGTCGAGTTTTACGTGACTCGGGAATGACTAATAACATATTGCTACTGTATTATTATTGACAAATCTGAATTCTGCGCGATACTTGTTAATGTTTGGCCATTTTGATACATCCTTATTATGATTCCTTAGAGATTTAACAGATGCACTGTTTTCAAACTTTTGAATAATTTCAAGTTTTTGTTTACCCATCATTTTCATGATTTCTAAATAAAAAAAAAATTTTTAAAAATACTATAAAAAAAATTTCGACATCCCTGACATAAATAACAAAACAAAATTTGTCCTTTTACACTGCAACAGAACACAACAATCGACGTGATGCACTAAAAGAAACTAAACATTTGGTCTCTCTTTTTTTTGAGTGGCGGGTGTCAAGACAGCGGGGATTTCAAGATAATAGGTACACTAATAATCTCCCAATGACGACTTATAATGCCACTTGTCACTTATTTATGACTTGCAAAATATCTGTTTATACCTATTCTAGTTATTACTTGAATTTTTTTTTATTTCTGGTTGTTTTTTTTTTTTTATTTGAGTCTTGAAGTGTCCCGGTTAATCGAGAATCTGCTGTACTTGGATTTCAGAAAGTTTTTGTTACTTTTGCACAAAAAAGACTGCTATACAAACTGGAGCAATGTGGCATTAACAGCAAGTTACTGCTTTTTGGATAAAGGGATGGTTGGATGGGAGTAAACAGATAATGGTTATCTATGGGCACTGCTTTTTGCAGACTGATATTATTAGTGTAGTCTCCCAGGGTTCAGTGCTGGGCCCACTGTTGTTTTTACTATTTATTAATGATATTAACAAAAGGTATATCAGGCTTAATGTCAAAGTTTACAAACAAAGTTCAATGATTCAAAGGTTGGCAGGGTGGTTAATGACAGTAATCAAGGTAAGCAACTTCAACAAGATCTAGAATAGTTAGCATTAGCATTAGTGGTTGCAATGATGCAAGAAATCAAACTTATACAGCATCACCAAAAAATGTGTGTGTGTGCACACATGCACACACTTACCATTTCAGTTATTCATTTCCTCCAATGGTTTGTCTAGTTGTTCCTTGAATCTTTTTACACTATCAACTCCCACAACAACAGCTTGTTCCATCAATCAACCACCCACTGGCTTAAAGGCAAACTTCCATCCATCTGTTCTGCAAACGTCCTTGCTCAATTTGAATTTGTGCCCACTCATATGTGGGGCACATGTGCCGGCCACTTAATCTATAGGAAAGGCCATCTGTTTGAAAGTTTTCCACCTACTACAGTGCAGTAGTAGTGGAAAATGATGCAAGAAAGCAAGCTTATATAGCCAAATAAAAAAAACACAGTACACCCATCCGTACCCTCCAAGAATTTGTCTAGTTCTCCCTTGAATTTATTCAACCCATCCACAACAACAGATGGAAACCTGTTCCAACACTCAACCACCTGCTGGGCTGAAGGCAAACTTCTGCACATCTCTCCTGCAAGCATCCTTCCTCAACTTGAATTTATGCCCCCTTGTGTGTAGTCTCAGCAAGTAGAAGAATATCATTAACATTCAGCTTACTCAATCCATTTAAGGCTTTAAACACCTTGATCTGATCTCAAGACACTGCAATTTGCAGAACTGAGCCTTTCTAGGTAAGAGCACCCTTTTGTTTCCTTCACCAATCTGATTGCCCTTCTCTGTACCCATTCCAGTAAATCTACATTCTTCCTAAAGTGAGGCCTCCAGACTTGTATACAGGTCTCAAGATGCAGCCTAACCATGGTCTTGTAGAAAGGGATAACCACCTCCTTTTCCCTGCTAGCCAAGTTTATATATCATTGACAAAACTCAATGAGCTGTCCTGGCAATATGCCTGCACTGCTGAGAGAATTTTATGTCTGACTGCACAATTATCCCCAGGTCTTTTGCATTCTCTACTACCTGAGTGTCAGCAGTGTGTAGCACACGCTTCTTGATTAGACCGGGGTTCGAGCCCGTGACCACCAAATATGGAGGATGTGGAATGGTCAGGGAATGACCACTGCATATCCCCGAAGCAATATGGCCTTAGTTGCTAATGCTCCTAAAAACCAAATAACAACTACCTGAGTGTAATACCACACATTTGATAAGTTATTCTGGGGTTACTACTAGCCATGTACAGTAGCTTATATTTGCTAACTTCAACTGTTATTTCTCAGCCTGTCTATCCAATTCTCATAGATCTTGTTGCAGTAGCTCACCCTGATGACTGTCGTTAAGCACCCTGCCAAAATGTGTATCATCTGAAAACTTAGACAATTAAGCCTGATATACCTTCCTCAATATCACTGATAAATATTGATAACAGTGGACCCAGCACTGAACCTTAGGAACTTCACTAATAACATTACTCCATGAAGAGCAGTGCCCATTTATAACCACTCTGTCTTCTTCCACTTAATCATCCCTTTATCCATAGCAATAACTTTCCCTTAATGCCAGTTTGTACAGCAGTCTTTTATGTGCAACAGTATCAAAAGTCTTCCTGAAATCCAAGTATATTATGTCAAAATTATTTTTTTGCAACCAATTCCTTGGTCACTGTATCTTAGTAACCTGGTAGATTGGTTAGACAAGATTGCCACCGACCGGACTAGCCAGGTGGGTAAAGTGCCTGCCTGGCAGCCCAAAAGTCGCGGGTTTGAATTCCGCCTTGGTCTTGACTCAGAGTAGAAAAATGCAAAAACCTTGGGAGGTGTAATATGGCCACAGAAGCCGATGCACCAACAACTAACAAAAAAAAAAAAAAAATATATCAAGATTGCCCCTTAACAAATCCATTCTGTTATTGTGTGGTATAAATGCTGTCTGTGTAGATGGTCTTGCATTACTTCTTTAACCATTGAATCCATTGTATTCCCTGAACAAACATTAAGCTAATAGGTCTATAATTACTCATGTCACTTTTTGAACCCACATTATGAACTGGGAATACATATGCACATCTCCAGTCCATATGGACGTCTTCTGAATCTAGGGATGCTCTCAAAGTTATGGCAAAGGGTTTGCTTACCTCCTTTGCTGCCTCCCTTCATATTATTGGATAGATTCCATCTGCTTCAGGGTGACTTTCTTATGTTCATCCTCAAGAATTTCTCCTCCACTTTCCTTTCATTTAGCACAAAGTCATTTAGCTCCTTGTTAGAGTTTGATAAACTTCCAGCATCCCTTCTCTAAAGAATTCCTCATGTGTGAATGTAAATTCAAAATACCTATTCAGTTTGTCTGCAACCTGAGCAGGATCATCAACAGTTAACCCATAGACACCAAGCATCCCAATGTGATTCAACCTCTTCCTTCTACTGTTAATATAAGTAAATAAGTCTACATTCCCAAAGGACTCTCATAATCTGCCATAGCTTGCCTAATATCCTTTATGCTAACTAAAAGGAAAGATAGCTGATTCTTAATGCATGAGGATCACTGCTGATAACCAGATCATGAGCATTGCTTCCTCTTGTTGCCTTTCTAACATGCTACTATGCAAAAAAGTCATCCAAGTAATCCACAAAACTCTTGCTAGTGTGTGAATAACCAATCCACAAATTCCAGTCAACATTTGGAAAGTTAAAATCCCCCATTATGAGAACATCTCATTTGCTGGCCCACTATGTTTCTCTGTATAGCCATTTGGTATACTCATTACAGTCATTAGGCCTATAACATACTCCTACTCTCAATTTTGTTTTCCCGGTGCTTATATTACACCAAACTGACTCAACATTGCATTGCACCTCATCACCCATGTCAACTGGATGCACTGCCTTAGATTTAATATGCTTCTTAACTAAGAGCATAACCTCTCCACCTCTGCTGCCTGTTTGTCCTGCCTGTATACATTATATTCCCATATTCAAATTCAGCATCACTTTTGTCTGAGTGACACCATGTTTCTTCTATTCCTGAAAAGTCTGCATTTGATGACTTAATCAGTACTTCAAATTTGTCAAATTTATTTATAGTGCTCTTAGCATTAGTGTACATGCAAGTATACATGCATGTGTTGTTACTCTTAGTTACCTTGACACAGCCCATGTATTTATTTGTTCCATAATGACCCACAGCAGTGTCCGTGGATTAAAGCTTCAGGCACATATAAGCTTAAATTAAACTAAGATTTTTTTTTTTTTTTTTTATGTGAACCCCAAACACGAGAGGTATTAGAACCTATAGTACTTAGTACCGTGCTTGGGTTAGGGTTGAAGGAGAAGTATGGGGGGAGGGGGATGCCGGAAACTTTGCTCTAGAGACTAAACATGGGTTATCTTGATTGTCAGTTTATGATAAATTTTATGAATTTTTGCAATGGTATTATATAATATTATTGTTATTACAATGAAAATATTTTTTCTAGAGACCATTAGTTAAAAATTTATGCATGCATTTGGCTCCTATAAAAATTGTTTATTATTATTGTGTAATCGTTATTAATATAATAGTATAATTTATGATAATAAGCATATTTTTAAATAATTATGTAAAGATTTTTTTTTTTTTTAGACCAGCTGATTCCCAAATAGAAAAAAATGTTAACAGTAAGTTTGTCAAAAAATTTATTATCAAAAATTTATATAGAAAAAATATAAATTTATCATATAGGATAGAAACCATGAGTAAAGTCCATATCCAGGGTATTTCAAGTGGATAATGATAAAGAGTTTTAATACCTGTAGTTTCCTTAGTAAGATCATGGTCAATTTGCATGAATAATTATTATTATTTTGTATGAATAAAGTACATGGTTTTATTTTTTTTAATGGGATCCTCCCAAACATAAAAAGATATTTGAATTTATAATACTCTAATACCATGTAAACATAAGCTTCTCCTTGTTGTTGAACTTGAATTTCTATAAATTGTAATTATGTTGATTTTGATAGAAAGGAAGGCTCATCCAGAAATAAACTAATCACACACTTTGTACACTGTGAGCATTACATTACTAACTCTTTACTGGGTTCTCATTCACATGTATAATGAGTCAGAACAAGGAATCCAAAGGCTTTTCTCTAACTGCGGATGTCATATCACATGAGGCGTTTAAAATCTAGTGTGTAATGTTCTTTCTCACAGCCTCACATTTCCCAGCACCCTCCCACCATATGCTATTAGTTCCTACTTAATTTTATTGTTGAAAGGACCATTCCACAGCTCCCCTATATTTTTCCCCTTGTTTCTGTTTAAAGCCATAATGCTAATATTTTTAATGTAGAAGGCTTCTTTTATTTTTCTTTTTTCAAAGTCTCATCTCCCCATTACCACAAAATTCCTATTGCTGTATGCTTGTTCTGACTTATGCTTATGAAAAAGAACCTGGTAAAGGGTTTTTAATATAAGGCTTATTTATTAAAATTATTTATCATGGTTTACAAAGTGTGTAAATAGTTTATTTTTGGATGGATAACACCTGTAAAGAAAAGGTCTGAATTTCGAGTTGAACAGTGAATATATGTTGACTATGTGAAGCACGTGTTTGGACTGAGTTTGAAAAAAAGAGGTGGAATTGCAAATGCTAATTCAAAAGAAACGGTGCCTATAGAAGACTTAGTTTCTGTGTCATTGGGAGTTGTGTGAGTTTGTGAATGAGTAATTATTAATTTATCTAAAAAGCTTTCTTTTGAATAGAGTTTGGGAGTATTATAGGAAAGGGAACTCTTGGGGGCATACACTTAAGATGCAGAAACAATATTCCATGGTAGGGTGGATTTGTGATTTTTAACAGAATCAATAGCTGTGTAGAAGACAAGAGCAAAAACGAAAACCTAATTTTAAAGATTATAAAGATTATTTCTTGTTATCATAGTTATTCCTGATTAAGATAGGTGATCTTCTCTAGAAATCTGAGTCTTGTTGAAGATAATCATGGAGCAGAAACATCTTTTTTTTTCTTTTTTTTTTTTTTTTCAAGTAATAAGACAGAACTGAGTTTAAGAAGGATTGAAGTTAACTAGCTTTTCTTTTCCCCACTAGAGAATTACTTAGCAATCAGCATTTAAATATCTTATTTAAAATGGATAGTTGAGCAGTTGTAGCTGTTTATTCAGAAAGAGTGGGGCAAAAGAAGAGATTCTGCCTTTGGGAACTCCAGCATTAGTTAAAAAAAAATTTAGAAGAGACAGATTGAGAATGCATTTGACTACCTAGTTGCAAAAAAACAGAAGAGAGATGATAAGATGGAAGCTTACCTAGTAAACTGTGAAGGTTTCATGCCAAACACGAACAACAGCATTATAAATGTTAAGGGCAACTGTTTGAGTTTCATCAAACTTTTACATTAAGTTTATTAAAAATCAGTAACGATTGAAAAATTCACAAAACTCAAGCATTATCTCTTGACATTTATAAGCAACTTTTATAGGCTTTTTTCACTCTATGACTGAGTTAGTCAGTCTCAGGAAAGAACAGTAAGGTCCTTCTCCCCCGAAACTTACATTTTCGTCCAGCAAAATAGGAAAACTGACCAGAGAACACATGCACTTTATGGACACAATACACATGGGTAGATGAGATTATTTTCAAGCAGCCTTGATATGGCAGTTTTTTTTTTTTTTTCTTTTTTGACATTTATAAGGCTTTTACTGCAAGTACATTGAACACATTGTATCAATTGTCTATGGTGGCACCTAGACAAGTGTCCATCTCCACCATATATTGGGCACCTCCATAGCTAGGTGGGCAGGAGCAGCAGTGCATAGCACACGCTTCTTGATCAGACCGGGGTTCGAGCCCGTGACCACCAAATATGGAGGATGTGGAAAGGTCAGGGATTGACCACCGCATATCCCCGAAGCAATATAGCCTTAGTTGCTAATGCTCCTAAAAAAAAACCAAAATAACAACAAAAAACCACCATATATTCTGTATTAAATGGAATCTAAAAAACAGGCCACTCCGCCACCAGTGGGGGGAAACACCCACAGGGGGTGTTTGCCACCTGGTTCCCCATCGCTGGGCTCATTAGAGCCCAGGGATGGGGAACCAGGTGGCAAACATTACTACTTTACTAACTGTACATCAAGCATCAACTCTGCTCCCAATGGATGGAGTGCAATGCCATTGGGAGCCATCACCACCCCCTGGCTGCTCACACCAGGGGGGGGAAATAATAATATTAATTAAATTAATTAATAAAAAAATAAATAACTAAATAAAAATTTAAAAAAATAAATAATAAATAAATATTCCTGCATTCCTTGCAGAGAGGGACTAATCCTGCATCAGCCAACTCTCTGATGCCAGGAAAAAAAAAATCCCTCAAGCAAGGAGTGTGGGAACACAAAAAAAAAAAAAAAACCCTAATCCCCGACCCCCACAAACCCTAGACATAATCCTGCATCAGTAAACTCATAAATTGGAAAATCGATAAATGCTCATAAATTGGAAAATCGAACAGCACATGATCCCAAGACTCTAACACTTGACAAACACAATGTGGATCAGACACTAATCCTAACTCACATAATTTATTTCTCAAAGACCCATGACCAGTTATTAAATAGGAAGTTTCCATATTCATGTTAAACCACTTATTTTTCTTATGATCAATGGTAAAGGTCACATTAGGTATAAACATCCCAGTCACAACTCTTGTCTCACTTATTCCACCTACTTTGCCATATACTAATTAATTTAAGCATTGTATTCTTATCAGATATGTTCCAATCACTCTTATCAGATATGTTCCAATATCATTAGTAACATTCAAAAAAGTTATTGTCTACCCTTCCTAGTATAATAGCTAAATGCCCTATAAACAATATAAAGAACTAAAGAAAGAGCCCCTGCAATAACCTGCAGGGCATTGGTGGAAACAGTTTTACATGCTCTCGATATAGTTAATAACGTGGTTCTCTGCAGAGAATTTATTTTATTTCTGAACTTAACAGTTTTAACCTGTGTAAGACACAATAGGCAAAAATATGGATTTATAATACAGCCAAAGAACCTTATTCAGCCCCCAGTCTTTCCTTGTAATTTTAACTATGGAGGCTATAAAAATTTCTAACCTTATTTGCCAAATACTCTATGTGGGCAGTAAAAGTAAAACTGTCATCTAATACAACTCCATGGTATTTAACATGAGGAACAAGAGGTATCTGCTTATTATCAATAACTACTTTAGGATGTCTATTGTAGTCGAGCCTACTTTTAGTAAGCATCATAGCAGTTTTATTAGTAGAAATCTTCAGTTTATTGTCCAAAGCCCACTGAACATGACTATCAACAACTATACCTATTTTATCCTCAATTTGCTGCCTAGATTTACCCTGCACCAAATCATCCATGTACGCTATCTTATGGCAATCAGACTTATCATTAGCTAACCACAAACTTAGTACCAAGTTCCAGAGTACAGAGCACCCTTAGTATTAGTATGGAAAAATGACATAAGGAGGCATCATTACTATTTCTTGGATGATATATACATTTGTGTGTGCATATATGTGTTTGTGCATGTGTGTGAGCGCATGCACACACACACACACACGTGCACGCACATACACGCGCATGCACACACACAGGGTATAAATTTAAATTGAGAAAGAATGGTTGTATAGTAGATGTGCATACTGAAATGTGCCTATAGCCAAAGAGTATGAGATGAGCAAATGAAGTTTGTAAAAGATTTTTTTTAACACTTCATTTGCAAAATGAAGATAAAAATGTATTATGTAAAAAAAAAGCAATTTTTGCTCCTATTAAATCTTATTCATTGTTACAAATTCAGAGTTGTATTTAGTAGAGCACATCTACTATACAACCATTCTTTCTCAATTTAAATTTATACCCTGTGTGTGTGCATGCGCGTGTATGTGCGTGCACGTGTGTGTGTGTGTGTGCATGCGCTCACACACATGCACAAACACATATATGCACACACAAATGTATATATCATCCAAGAAATAGTAATGATTTTTTTTTTTTTTGTTTTTTTTTTTTTTACTTGTTAGTTGTTGGCGCATCAGCTTTTGTGGCCATAATGCACCTCCCAAAGTTTTTGCATTTTACTGTGATCCAAGCCTGAGGCGGGAATCGAACCCGCGACCTTTGGGTTGCCAGGCAGGCACTTTACCTACCTGGCTAGCCCGGTCTGCGATATATTAGTTATATATGAATATATAGTTGACACTTCTCTGTATTAGAGCATCCCATTATACGAGGGCATATCCAAAAGTTCCCAGACTGGCAGCCTGCATGGACTGCAAATAGTAGAGCATTCTGCCATTAGGTGCTTCTACATTAGTATCTTCCAAGTCAATCTTGTGAATTTTGCTGGTATAGCCAGCTGTTTTTTTTAAGTACAATTGATGATTTCATTTATTTGTGAAATGGCTGATTTGAAGGAACAATGCATTTGCATGAAATTTTCCTTCAAACTTGGGAAAACATATCAGAAATGTACAAGATGCTCAAACAAAGTTCTGAAAATTGAGGAAGAATCACCAAGAGCCCTGCATGCAATCTCAAAAAATCAGTTTCAGCAGTGGCAGAAATGCTGGACTCGGTGCATAAACTGACAAGTGGACTACTTCGAAAAGGACAACTGTAATTAGTAACAAAAGCAAGCCTTTTTTCTTTTTATCGATCAACTCAGTCTGGGAACTTTTGGATTACAAACACAATACTCACACCCAATTAGTTGCCAACCGGGCTGGCCGGGTGGGTAAAGTGCCTGCCTGGCAACCCAAAGGTCGTGGGTTTGAATCCGCCTCGGGCTTGGATCAAAGTACTGAAAAAACCTTGGGAGGTGCATTATGGCCACAGAAGCCGATGTGCCAACAACTAACTAAAAAAAAAAAAAAAAAAACAATCAGTTTTCCTTTCGTCCAGTGAAATATAACAAATAACATACTTTTCATTTAGGTAACTGTTGATGACACCACATAAAAGTATGTAAAGACCAGTAATTGTTATTTGACTGCTTTTATGTCTAAGCACAATCTGAAATGATGTTCATGTTCCATTTTAGTGTTTATTTTATATTTCTTCATTTTACTAATTCTTTTTATTTAATGCAGTTTAGGTTACTTTTAATATTTTAAGATATAAGAATTAAATTAAACATAACATTATACATCCCTTAATTCAAATCAGTAATAGCAACCTTGTATTTTATAAATTTGATACACCATAATGTAATTTAATATTTCATTTTTGTTTTAAATAACAGCAATGTGTATTGAAAAAAGGGCATTTTATCGTGCAATTTCTGGTCTTCATACAAGTATTAGTATACACTTATCATCTATATATTATTTTCCAGGTAAGAGAAATATTTTTAGTTTAATTTTGAATAATTTTAATGTTAATATTGTTTAAAGTAGGACTTCAATTTATTTATAATGAGCTAAGCAAATCAGGATTGCATAAAATAAAAACAAAGATTTTTTTAATAAAGCATATCTAATGTGCACTGCAAACATTGTAACACTTCTTATTTTTATGAGTAATAAAAGATATTGATCTCTCTCTCTCTCATGGTGAAAAAGATCAATACATTTTTGTAAAATCTTCCATTTATATTATGAAAACTTTAGTATGCTTATAATATATCCATAATGACAGAAATTGGGAAAAGCCTGGAAGAAATAAAAACCAGAATTACAATGGGAAATAAGCATTTAGTAATAGAAAAGAACTATTGGGAAGAAATTTCAAGGGGGAATTAAGAAAGCAAATGATGAAAACATTAATATGGACTGTTGTACTATATGGCTCCGAGACATGGACACTGGGAAAAAAGAGATTAGATGCCTAGAAGCTTTCGAGGTGTGAGTGTAGAAGAGAATGGAAAGGTGAAATGGATGGACAGAGTGAAAAAGAGATTTTATGGAAAGTAGGAGAGAGAACATTTGTAAAGAATTAAGGAGACAAAATAACTTTATAGGACATGTATTGAGAAGAGAAAGCATGCTGAGGAAAGGGATTGAGGGGTAGATGTGTGGGAGGAGAATGGAATGATGGATTGGATGATAAGGGGATATGCAGGAATTAAAAGTATAGCACAAGATAGAGAAGCATGGCGTCAATGGAGCCCTGAACCTGCCTGAGGACAGAGAACTTGAAGAAAAAGATTTTATAACTGCAAAATATAAATAATATAAATATGAAATACATAAGCAAATTAATGTGCCTGTAATTCGTGTTTTATTTCAAATGAATTATTTGCCTGTTGTGTTGAATACTGGTAAACAATGGAAGTCGGGCTGATTGCATAAAACCAATCAGATGACCAGCATGACTTCTGGGTATGTGGGACAAGTGGTTGGATAGGTTTTAAGAGTACAGCTAGGCCTTGCATAACGCGAGTTCGATTAACGCGATATTCAGTTAACGCTATTTGAAAAATGATACCACTTTTCACTTTACACGATGCAAATTTCCAATTAACGCAATCTTTTTTGTTTTATGCGATAGTTGAAAAAGATTTGAATCGCGCGTTAAGCTAACCGCGAGTCGTACAGCCAATAAACAAACGTTTGCCTGCTGCCCGCCTCGGTGTGTTCCATCAACCATCGGAAGAAGACTTGTTTGTCTCCTGCTAATAAAGTCAATGCAGACTTGCATTTAAAAATTCAAATGAGCCAGATGAAAATGTTACCGTGAAGGAGATAACGGTAAAAGAATTAGATGAAATCTTTCGTATCGCATAGAACCTCAAACAAAAGGTTTGATGTTCTCTGCGATATTTATTTCGCCAGGGCCCAGAGAAGATTGTTGTCAGCTATCGGAAATTGATCGATGAAAAGAGAAAGTAAACACTGTTCAAATATTTCCGCAAACAGTAATTTCTTCATTGTGTATTTTATGTCAGAGGTTCCCAAAGTTTCTCGGTTCACGGCGCCTTTAATGTCTCAGTAATTTTTTCAAGGCGCACCCAGACCAAAAGAAATACCTAACAGTTTCGTTTAGTAGTTAGGTCCAAACAACTTAATAAGAAATGCTGAAACTGTGAACTACCTCGAGCTAGTAGTTCCCGCGGTGTCCGACAGATGTCGAGTATCGCTGTGTTTCCCTTGAAAATTTAAAATATTCCGCGGCACACAGTTTAAAAACCGTTGTTTTATGCAATAAACATTTAATTCCATAATTATTTTCATTATCTTTTACATTATATACAGTTAAAAAGTTATTTAAAAGGTATTTTTAAAATTCTTTATGTACATTCCAAAAGGTCAAGGACCAATTGATGAATTTGAGGTATTGCTCAAAACATCAAAGGCAGATATTGTTGGGATATCAGAGACGTGGTGTCACACAGATATAAGTAATGCGGAACTGGAATTTGGGGAATACAATGTGTATAGAAAGGATAGACAGGACAGGAGGGGAGGAGGGGTTATGCTATTAGTTAAGAAACACATAAAGTCCAAGGAAGTGAAGCCAGTCGACATCGATGGACAGGGCAGTGTCGAGTCAGTTTGGTGTGACATAAGCACTGGGAGATCAGAGTTGAGAGTAGGAGTGTTTTATAGGCCTAATGACTCTGATGAGTATAATAAAAAACTGTACAGGGAAATAGAGTGGGCCAGTAAATCAGTGTCTTATAATGGGGGATTTTAACGTCCCGGATATTGACTAGAATTTGGGGTTGGTCACTCGCACACTAGCAAGGCTTTTGTGGATTTATTGGATGATTCTTTTCTACATCAGCATGTTCGTGAGGCAACAAGAGGGAGCAATACTCTTGATCTGATTATCAGTAGTGATTCTTCATGCATTAAGAATCTGCAGATAAATGAACCACTAGGTGGCAGTGATCACAGTGTGTTGAAGTGGGATTTACTCAAGGAGGTAACTACCATCAGAGGTAAAGGGAAGGGTTTTTGTTTTCGTAAAGGCGACTATGATGGTCTGAGACAGTATTTAAATTCTATACAGGGACCAACTGATGATGTTACCAACAGCAAATTCAAAATGGGAAGCATTCAAGGAACTAATCTTGGAGGCTACCAGGCTTTACATACCAACTAAGAAATATTGTTCAAGGTTTAGGCCTAAATGGTTGTCAGATGAACTAATGAGACATGTGGCAGAGAAGAAAAATGCATGGGATACATACAAATTAATGGGTGACATGGAAGCCTATGATACATATAAGTTGGTCTGTAACCAAGTCACAAAGGAGATTAGGCAGGCAAAGGCAGACTACGAAAAATCCTTGGCAAAGGATGCAAAGAAAAACAGAAAAGAGTTCTTTACAATTTAAACTCAAGAAGGAAAGGGATGAATCAGATTGGTCCACTGGATATTGATGGTTCAACAGTTGAGGATCCTGCTCAGGTGGCTAACAATCTAAACGAGTATTTTGCATCTACATTCACCCATGAGGAGTTATTCAGGAAGGAGAATGATGTAGGTAAAGTAAACATTGGCAGTGAGCTGGATGATTTTGTAATAACTGAGAGGAAAGTGGAGGAGAGATTGTTGAGGATAAACATAAAAAAGGCACCTGGGGTGGATGGGATCTATCCAGTTATATTAAAGGAGGCAGCAAAGGAAGTAAGCAAACCCCTAGCCATAATTATGAGAGCTTCTTTGGACTCAGGGGAGGTACCCATAGACTGGAGTTGTGCAAATGTAACCCCAATTCACAAAGGAGGATCAAAGGCTGACACAAGTAATTATAGACCTGTTAGTTTAACTTCTGTTCCAGGTAAATTAATGGAGGCACTGGTTAAAGAAGCACTGCAGGATCATCTAGACAAGAATTCAGTTATAGCTCAGACGCAGCATGGTTTTGTTAAGGGCAGGTCTTGCCTGACCAATTTGATTGGATACTATGATGTAGTCACAAAAGAACTGGATGCAGGGAATAACTTTGATATTATATATTTGGATCTTAGATAGGCTTTTGATACTGTTGCACATGGAAGACTGCTGCACAAATTGGAGCAGTGTGGCATTGGAGGCAAATTGCTGCTATGGATAAGGGGATGGTTGAGTGGCAGAAGACAGAGAGTGGTAATCAATGGACACTGCTCAACGTGGACTAATGTTATTAGTGGAGTTCCTCAGGGTTCAGTGTTGGGTCCGTTGTTGTTTTCGGTGTTTATGAATGATATTGATGATGGGATATCAAGTTTAATGTCCAAGTTTGCAGATGATACAAAGGTTGGCAGGGTTGTTAAGGACACTACTGGTGCTATGCTGCTGCAACAGGATCTGGAAAGGTTGAACAGATGGGCTGAGAGGTGGCAAATGAAGTTTAACATTGACAAATGTAAAGTACTACATATGGGAAACAGTAACCCCAGAGCAACGTATCAACTCTGCGGTACTACACTGACAGTGGTGGAGAATGAAAAGGACCTGGGGTAATTGTGCAGGCAGATATGAAGTTCTCTGAGCAGTGCAGACGAGCTGCAAGAGTAGCTCATAGTGTCTTGTCAATGATATACAGGAATTTTTCTAGCAGGGATAAGGAGGTGATTATTCCCTTGTATACGGCAATGGTTAGGCCACATCTTGAGTACTGTATACAGGTCTGGAGGCCTCATTTCAAGAAGGATGTAGAGCCTGCTGGAACGGGTACAGAGAAGGGCAACAAGATTAGTGAATGGAACAAAGGGTTGCTCTTACGAAGAAAGGCTTAAGTTTTGCAAATTACAGAGTCTGGAGACTAGGCACCGGCGAGGGGATCTGATAGAGGTGTATAAGGCTTTGAATGGTTTGAGCATGCTCAATGCCAATGGGATTCTTCATCTTGCTCAGAATAATCACCTCAGAGGGCATAAATTCAAATTGAGGAAGGACAGATGTCGGATAGATGTGCGGAAATTTGCCTTTGGCCAGCGGGTGGTTGGTTGGTGGAACCGACTTCCATCACTTGTTGTTGAAGTTGATAGCCTAAACAAATTTAAAGCTCAACTGGACAGGTATTTCGAACGAACGGAGGGGTGAAATGGGAGTGGTGTGTGTTTTTTTTTTTTTTTGGCTGATGCTGAATAAGTTTGCTTTCTTGCATCATATGCCAATATGATGCAAGAAAGCTACTAATGCTAATTATAATTTTTGCTATTGGTTATTATATTCGATTAACGTGTTTCCGTTTAGCGCGATGCGCTCGCGGGACGAATTAATCGCGTTAATCGAGGCCCGCCTGTAACTTTAAGTTGCAGAATAGTAATCCTTTGGCTCTTAATTTGTGCTTAGCAGCAGGACTAATTGACTTAATAGGTGAAACAATGCATTCCCTGTAAAGTTTCTCATAATCTGCTCATTATATGGAAATGTTCTTCATTCTACTGAAACTATTATAAATGTGATTACTCATGGGAATTTAAAAAATCACTAAAAATCAAATTTCTCTATAAAGTTTTTTAAACAGAGGTCCGACTTGTATATGTCAAAACTTTTTTTTTGGCACCCTCCTGAACTGCTGCCCGTAAGTGACACTTACGTGAGGTAAGCATACTTGCAGCAGCCCTGTATATAAGCTTGCTTTCTTGCATCATATGCTGCTACTAATGCTAATGCTAAAAAAAAATGTTTTTTGTGGTGACATTGATGCCATAGGTGCTGAAAGATTATTTGAAACTTTTGTCATAAAACGTAATCTTTCTCCGAATTGTGCTGATCATTCAGGCGCATTCAGAAACTTGTTTTCTGATAGCAAAATAGCAAAAAATATGGTTGTAAAAGAACAAAGATACAGGCATTGTTATTGAAATCTCACAGTTAGGGAAAAAAGAGTAGTGAAGGTTTTGATAAATGCTCATTTTTGATTGCTACAGATAGAAATAGCAATAATCAAAGTGATTCCAAGCTGTATCCCATTGTTGGTGACCTTTGTAAAAAGAAAAAAAATTAAATTTAAAAAATGCTCAAATCAAAAGAAGCTTGATCATAGTGCCAATATTGGAAGGTGACTCTACAGGGAACAACCTTGGGCAACTTCTGAATGACCTGAAAGCATGTGGGATTCCTTTAAAACTTTTTTGGCACTAAGTGTTAATATTGCACTATTAACTAAAAACCAGAGTGGCAGTGGTATTAAAAGGGGAGATTGAGCACTTGGTGGTTCTTGTCGTCTGATTAATTTGCATGCCTTCCTGTGAGTGGATGAATACTAGTAGACATTTACTACTATGTGGAAATGCCAAAAGGAAATATAGGTTTAAACAATTTCAATGATGCATGCCACTGATGTAAAAAAAAAAAGATTTTGAAGCTTATGTCTACAGATTATAACAGATAATCGTAACTGTTAGCTTAAACAGATTTTACAAATATAAAATTTGCTTTATGAAACCCATTCTTGACAATTTTAACAAATTTTATAAACTACATAATGAATTGGAAAATAATCCTTATAGCCATCTCATACATCCTTTACTGACAGTATGCAATCTCTTATTGGTCAGGAGATATTCCCCAAAAATAATTTCTTTGAATTGTTTGTGGTTTGGTTCTTTTGAGTTTTCCTGCACATATGGTTCCTAACAGATATAAAGCATAATTTGTGTTGCAGTAATAGAAATATGTGAACCCTTCATGAGGAGTCCTTGGCAGTCTGGAACCTGGGTGCAGTGACATTTGGCTGCATTCCAGAATGTAGTGCATGCTCAAACAATTTAGTGTGTTGCATTTCCAAAGCTACTGAATGGTGGTACAGGCCATGTAGTGGCATTCAGGGTTCCTGAGTGCCACTGACTCCTTCTTGAAATCCAGTTCATGATCCCCAAGTTTTGAAAGAGGACAAATTGATGAACTCAAGTAAAAGAACTTCTGAATTGCAAACTTCTGGTGAAAGCAATCTTAAACAGGCCAAGCAAGCTGATAATCCTAGGCATGTTATCCTCACTTGTGCAGTTTGTCAATTGCTTTTTTCTGGCCCAAATAAAGCAATTTGCTTGTTTCCTTTAAATGTCATGCCAACATTTGAAATTCAAACATACCTTTTCAATCCAGCATATCTCATATCCACTTACTGATGTCATTACTCCTAGTTGCATTGAAGAATATTATGTGCAAATTTATTTTTATCAACAGTTTTCAAATATTCCAATTTGGAAATTGATTACTATAGCAGAATAAATCAGAAGAGTGATTCTGATTTAGTCATAGCCATTTCTACTATCAAGGTTGTGGAGGTTCTAAAACAAGAGAATATTCTGTTCTTTATCTCAGTGAGGAATTACATTATGGCTGAATATGACTACATAGTGCACAAAATCTCAATGAAAAATATTCTTATAAATGTTGAGGTAGCATAAATTTCATCAGTTAGTAGTGCAGCATTTTCAAAATTAAAAATTTTTGTGGACTAGTTTCCAGTACTTTTTGCCATCATTAAAGATAAAAATAGATGAAGCAGTAGATGTTTTGCAGCATCAGTTTTGTCAGATTGATATACAGTGGTCATTAGTTGAAATATAATAAATTATTGAAGTTATTCTTGGCTTTTTAACAATTCTCATAGTGCTGAGTGTGAGAGAATTTTCAGTCAGGTTAGAAAAACAAAAACTTTGGATATCTTTCACCAGAAAGAGATCTGAAGAGTTCAGATCTCAATGTGGTCAAGCTTTAGAAATACTCCTATCTTTAGAAATGTTCCAGTCAAATCTAGACAGCAGGGCCATTGTTATGAACAAAACTTTGACTCTACATTTCTGAAGAGGGCAAAGTCTGCAACAATATCTTTCTTGAATCAATCAAAATCATTTGAAGTCTAATAGAATATTTAATCATAAACTGACAGACAGACAGACAAACAAACATTAGATAAGCTTAAGTTTAAAGCATACTGTACTAGTAAACAATCCTGTGCTTGTATTTTAATATAAAATGTGTTTTTTGCCAGTGAAATTTAATTTCTAATGCAGTGTAGACTTTAAAAAAAAAAGTTGGCAGTTATGCATTTAAATTAATGAGGCTGTAAAAATATTTGTTGATAGGCAATGTTTGGCATGGGGGATTTGTGAACTGCTAATTTGGGGATAGGAGATACATAGACTAATATAGTAGCATTGATATTATAATGACAAACTGCAAGCAGAGGCAAAATTGATTCTTGCAGTGCTTCTATTGGGACATTCAACAGACTGGAATGATAGGTGGAGGGATTATAAGGCCTGTTGGGGGGATTCACAGAGGACTTAACAATTACATGGGGAGTGTATGAGTTACTAAAAACATAGACAGGAGCACATTTACTTGCTTATACACTATTGCAAGGAGCATTCTATAAATATAATATAAGTAAATAAATTTGAGTTTGTAGTGTTGGTTAACTCATCAAATGCTGATATTGTAGGCATAATAGAAATGTGGTGTCACTCTGGTTGTCATCACAGAATTATAAAAAATTTTATTGAAAGCAAAGGTTATAGACAATTCTTTTATATCTTCAGAAATTTTACAAACTTTCAAGTGGCTGAAATCATGATGTTATGTTTTATGAACTATCAATATACATTGAGTGGACAGAAATCATGGGATACCTACCTAGTAACGGGTAGGACCACCTTTTGCCTGGATAAGGGCAGTCACACGGTGATTCATTGAGTCCACTAGTTCACAAAAATGTTCCACAGGTATTGCCATCCATGCTTGCTGCACCGCTGTCCATAATTCCTTTGCATTCCTGGGTGGAGGATCTAATATTTGAACAGACCTTTCCACGACATCCCAAGTATGCTCCATAGGGTTCGTGTCCGGTGAATGGGAAGGCCATTCCATGGTGGTAAAATCTGCAGAATGCTCTTTGAACCATGTTCTAATCACCACAGCTCTGTAGGAAGGTGCATTGTCCTGCTAGAAGTGTCTATTACCCTGTGGGTGCATGATGACCATGAAGGGATGCAGATGGTCTGCAAGGGTGGACATGTAACCTGGACCATTTCAGAGATGTGTCTAGACATATCATAGGTCCCAACATGTGCCAGTTGAACATGCTCCAGACTATTACTGACCCATCCACCTGCCCGAACAGTTTCTTGTTGATATGACGGGTGCATAGCTTCATGTGGTTTTGCCAGATCCTGTCCACTTGAAATAACTGTAAATGGGACTCATTGGACCAGAAGACCAGTCTCCAATCATCCAAGTTCCAGTGCCAGTTATCTCGCCCAGTTGAGGCGTAGATTCCTGTGTCGTGGTGTTAGCAATGGGACTCTGTTGTGGCTAATGGTCGCCTGATGGTCTTAGTGGAGATATTTCTGGACCTCCCTTGTTGAAGTCGACGGTGATTTGTGACACTGTCGCTCTCAGATTGGCTGAAACAATGCAAGACAGACATCGACGGCCACGTTCATCCACCACTTTTCTCTGGCCACAGCACTGTCCACAATGTAATGTTATTCTGGAAATGGCATATTCCCAATATATTCTTGATACTGTCGAACAGGGATAGTGCAATTTCTGTACCACCTCCACAATAGAGTACCCCATGTGTCGGGCACCCACTATCATCCCCTTTTCAAATTTGGTTAACTCACAATGTTTATCCATACCGACATTGAATTACTGTCTACATGAATGCAGTGTACCTATATACCTGTCAAGCAGTGAGAGTGTCGCGTTGCTCAGGAACCAGGTATCCCATGAATTAGCATTAGCACTAGTAAAGGCATATGATGCAAAAAAGCAAGCTTATACAGCATCAGCCAGAAAAAAAAAAAAAAAAAAAAAACAACCTTCTCATTTACCCATTCACTTGCTCCAAATGTTTGTCTAGTTCTGCCTTGAATCTATTTAAGCTATCAACTTCTACAATAACAGATGGAAGTTTGTTCCAGCAATCAAACATCCAATTTGGTCCTTGAGTTTGTCATAGACGTTCTCTCAGATATGCCAGACAAGCTGTACTTGCTACCTGGGAGTCTAAAACGCTGATGGAACTGATATTTGAGTGACATCAAGTCAAATGGACCAAATTCAGCGAAGTCCGGACAGTCTCTGACAGCCAAATCCTCTGCTTGCACCTCCACAATGGTGGGACTGTTAGTAATCCTAGGTATAACCTCCATACACAAGCACACTGTGGGTGACCAACGTAAGCAGGGGTCGAGGTGTGACGCCCATACCACATGGATGAATGCCGCCCCTCTGTTACCAATACTAGGTGATAGATGACTCTCATCAGCCGGTGCAATACCACCACTTTGTTTATTGGAGGCTTGAAGTGATGGAACCCATGTTTTGTCTCCAGAGCTAAGTTCGGGTCAACCCTTCTCCATTTCTTCCATCATGCAGTATGACTGATGACTTTTGAGGTTATGATGAACATCATGGCGAGATCCAATCTTCCTTACATTTCGAGGGTACAGCTGCACAACAGAGTTCACAGGCCGGCCGCTAGTTAGTACACCGGACCGAACCTATTCATAACTCTTTAGGAGGCTTCTAGATCAGCTACTGTATAATCTTGCTACCTCTGCTGTGCCAGATAGTGACTGGAGGGAGTCCGAGCAGTGTGTATGCGGCTTCGAGGCCACGTTATGTCAAGGATCTGGGTATATTCTTACCATGTGTACGCCATATCCAAAAATTTCATTACTTCATACAGCATGTCCCCCCCCCCACTTTTTCTTACTATTGAATACACCATGAATTGTCAAACTAATAGAGTAAGCTTATCTACGAAACGATCTAAACCTCCCAAACACTTCCTAGGTCTCAATATAATCTCAACGCTGTCCATTTCCACTTGCAGTTTGCCAAACCCCATGTACTTTTTCTGACAGAATCTCAGTTATCAGTTGATTCAACTACTGCTCATCTCAGTTGCCCAAATTATTCGCTATATGATTCCTTTCGCCTCAAAGGTGGTACTTGTGCATATGTCCATTCCGATATTCCCTGTCAGAGACTTGGTAATTTGAAATCTCCTCTTTTCGATATTCTCTGGCTTAAAAGCTCTCTAAATCATTGTGTCAAATTCGTCTATTGTCTCTACCATTCTTCCAACTCCACTAATCACTTGGAGTTCTTTGACTTCCTCTCTTTGCAACTTGACTTTCTGCAGTCCAACTTTCCTAACAGCAAGGTAAATTTCCTTGGTGATTTTAATGTTCAGAACTCCAGCTGGCTTCCGTTTTCTAGTCGCACCGACCCAGCTTGTCGAGATGCTGAGGCTTTTGCAATTACTAATGACCTTGCCTCCGTAGCCGAGTGGGCAGGAGCGGGAGTGCAGTAGCACACGCTCTTTGAGTAGACCGGGGTTCAAGCCCCTGACTGCTGAATACGGTCGATCTGCCAACCCGCACTGGACCAGCGTGGCAGATTATGGTCCATTTCCCTCAACATGAATTGTTGAGGAGGCTTCCACCCTGCAGTGGGTTGATAATGGCTGCACTTTACTTTTTTTTTTTTACTTTGCACAGATTGTTTATTTACCTACAAGAATACTGGACAATCCTAAACATACAGCCAACATGCATTTATGTTTTTCTCACAAACAACCCTTCTAAGTACATGTTTGAAGTGAGTGGTCCTTTAGGCACCTAAGATCACAACTTGGTGATTGTCTCTTTTCCAATGGAGCCTTTATCTCAGGGCTAGTCCCAACCTCGTATTGTTTGGCATCACAAGAATGGAAAATGGGATTACCTGCGAGATTTCTTTTTTTCTTTTCCTTGGTCGGATTACTGTTTCAAAACTTCTGATGTTAACGTTTGCTCAGATTGTGTCTTGTGTCAATGAAATTATTCTTGCAGGAAGGGAATCCTTTATCCCACACTCCACTTTAAAATCTGGTCCTTTATCTAAACCTTGGTTTTCCAATAAATGTGCTAAGGCTGTTCAAGAGAAGAACGTTGCATATCGCAATTGCTTGTTTCTAATTCTTCAGTTTCATTTTCTGATTACACCAAAGCTCGCAACAATTGTAAAGCAGTTATTAATCGGTCCAAACTAGATTTTGAACAGAGTAAGAGTAGAAAACTTGCTTCTTGCCCTAATGGTACCGAGCATTCTGGTCTCTTGCCAAAGCCATTGGCCGCAACGTTTGCCCATCTCTGCTCCCACCTCTGTCCAAACCAGATGGTTCTGTTGTCACTTCAGCCAAGGATAAAGCTGATCTGTTAGCATCCCGTTTTTCTACCATGTATTAATGATCTTGGTAAAACACCTTCATCCATTCCCAAAACACTCCATTCAGTGCCTCCTGTGGTCTTCTGTCAAAAGGATGTCAGAAGGATTTTGGCGAATCTTGGTATCTTGAGAACAAGTAGAGAAATACCCGATGGTATTTCTCTACTTGTTCTCAAAACCTGTGCTCCTGAACTTACTCCTGTTCTTTGCCGCCTTTTTTCTCTTTCTTATTCCAAAGGTGTTTTTCCTTCTGCTTGGAAATTTGCTCATATCCAACCAGTTCCTAAAAAGGGTGACAAATCCTTCCCATCCAGTTATCGTCCCATTGCAATTACTTCTACTCTTTCTAAAGTACTGGAGAAATCAATTAATCACCAACTCTTAAACTACCTAGAAACCTTCCGTCTGTTCAATGATCGCCAGTATGAATTCCATCAGTGTCCATCCACTGGTGATATTCTGGCTTATGTTGCCAATTTTTGGACAAATTCATTGGAAAAGTTCAGTGAAAAACAAGCAGTTGCTCTTGACATCTCAAAGGGTTTCGATCATGTTTGGCATAAAGGTCTTCTAAAGAAGCTTCCATCTTATGGTCTGCCAACTGTTCTTTGTAATTGGTTATCCAGTTTTCTCTCTGGTTGCTCACTGACGGTGATGGTAGATGCCTCTCTGTCTTCTTACTTCTCCACTAATGCTGGTGTCCCCCAAGGTTCAGTTCTTTCCCCACTCTTTTCCTCTTGTATATTAATGACTTTCTTCCATTGACTGGAAATCCTATCCATAGTTTTGCCGATGACAGCACATGGCATTCCACTTTCCATTTTGAGAAACCTTGTCCTGCTCAATCAGCTTCAACTTCTCGAATATCTGCTACCAATTCCTTAAATGCCGATCTCCAAGTAATTCTCCGTGGGGCAAAGACAACTTAGTTGATTCAATCCTTCTAAAAGTCATTCTTGTCTTATATCTCACAAAAAGGATTCTTCTGCTCCTATGCTTATCTTTGGTGACACTCCGATTTCTAGGCAAAATGATATATCTCTTTTGGGGATTAATCTGACCTCTAATCTCTCTTGGCACAAGCACATTGCAAATATTGCTTCCTCTGCATCTAAAAAACTTGGTTTTCTCTTTCGCTCTCGGCGTTACTTTTCTTCCAAACAGCTGTTCACTCTATATAAATCGCAAATCCGCCCTACTATGGAATATTGTTCTCACCTTTGTGGCAGTGCCCCCAAAACCTTTCTCAGGCTTCTAGATTCCACTCAGAAGTGGGCAGTTAGGTTAATTAATGACTCCTCTCTCACAGAGTCTCTCCACTCGCTGTCTCATATACATACTGTTTCTGCTGCATGCCTTTTCTACAGATACTTCCATGAACACAGTTCTTCTGAATTGGCTTCTATAATTCCTGCTTGCTCTTTCAAAATAGTCTAAACACATGCTGCCAACATCCATTTACTGTCCAACTTCAAACTCACAGAACCAACTTTTCATTTTCCTTGTTTATTCATTCTACTGCTGTTTTCTGGAACAACCTTCCTTCATACATATTTTCTAAAAATTGCAGTCTACAGAAGTTCAAGTCTAATGTCAACAATTATCTTCTTTCGTCTTCTCAACCTCCAACCCAAGCATGGTACTAAGTACTATAGGTTCTAATACCTCTCGTGTTTGGGGTTTCCATAAAAAAAAAAAAAAAAAACACTCTGGCTAAGGCAAACTTCCACTCATCTATCCTACAACTGTTTTTTTTCTCAATTTGAATTTATGCCCTCTCAGGTGATTATTCTGAGCAAGAAGAATCCCATTAGTATTGCATGCTCAAACCATTCAAGGCCTGATACACCTCAATCAGATCACCTCACAGGTGTCTAGTCTCCAGCAACTGTACTTTGCAAAACTTACGTCCTTCTTCATAAGAGCAACCCTTTGTTTCATTCACTAATCTTCTTGCCCTTCTCTGTACTCATTTCAGCAACCCTACATCCTTCTTAAAATTAGGCCCCCAGACCTGTATATGGTACTCAAGGTGTGGCTTGATCATTGCCTTGTACAAGGGGATAATTACCTCCTTATCCCTGCTAGATAAATTCATTCCTATATATCATTGACAAGACACCATGAGATACTCTTGCAGACTGCCTGCACTGCTCGGGAAACTTCATATCTGACTGCACAAGTACTCCAGGTCCTTTTCGTTCTCTACCACCATCAGCGTAGTACCACATAGTTCATACGTTACTCCAGGATTTCTGCTTCCCATATGCAGTACTTTACATTTGTCAAGGTTAAACTTCAGTTGCCACCTCTCAGCCCATCTGCTCAACTTTTCTAGATTCTGTTGCAGTAGCATACTGTCATTAGTGTCATTAACAACCCTGCCAACCTTCGTATCATCTGCAAACTTAGACATTATGCCTGATATACCATCATTAATAAATACAGAGAACAACAATGGACCCAACACTGAACCTTGGGGGACTCCACTAATAGCATTAGTCCACAAAGAGCAGTGTCCATTGATTATTACTCTGTCTTCTCCCACTCAACCATCCCTTTATCCATACCAGCAATTCCATACCAGCAATTTGCCTCCAATACCACACTCCAATTTGTGCAGCAGTCTTCCATGTGCAACAGTATCAAAAGCCTTTCTAAGATCCAAGTATATGATATCAAAATTATTCCCTGCATCCAGTTCCTTTGTGACCTCATCATAGTATCCAATCAAATTGGTCAGATAAGATTTCCCCTTAACAAACACATGCTGTGTCTGAGCTATAAATGTAGTCTTATCTAGATGATCCTGCAGTTCTTCTTTAACCAGTGCCTGCATTAATTTCCCTGAAACAGAAGTTAAACTAACAGGCCTGTAATTACTTGTTTTGCCCTTTGATCTTCCTTTGTGAATTGGGGTCATATTTGCACATTTCCTGCCCATAGGTACCTCCTCTGAGTCCAAGGTAGCTCTCATAATTATGGCTAAGGATTTGCTTACTTCCTTTGCTGCTTCCTTTAGTATAACTGAATAGATCCCATCCGCCCCCAGGTGATATTCTTATATTTATCTTCAACAATTTCTCCTCCACTTTACTCTCAGTTATTACAAAATCATCTAGCTCACTGCCAGAGTTTAATACACCTCTGGCATCCCTCCCTGAATAACTCCTCATGTGTGAATGTAGATACAAAATATGCCAACCAGGCTAGCCGGGTGGGTAAAGGTGCCTGCCTGGCAACCCAAAGGTCGCAGGTTCGAATCCCGCCTCGGGCTTGGATCAAAGTACTGCAAAAACCTTGGGAGGTGCATTACGGCCACAGAAGCTGATGCGCCAACAACTACCAAAAAAAAAAAAAAAAAGATACAAAATGCTCATTTAGTTTGTTAGCTACATGAGCAGAATCATTAATAGTCGTACCATCTATGTTAAGTGGACCAATCTGATTCATCCCCTTCCTTCTAGAGTTTACATAAGTAAAGAACTCTTTGCTGTTTTTCTTTGCATCCTTTGCCAAAGATTTCTCGTAATCTGCCTTCACCTGCCTAACCTCCTTTGTAACTTGGTTACAGACCAGCTTATATCTATCATAGGCTTCCGTGTCGCCTGTTAATTTATATGTATCGCATGCAATTTTCTTCTCTGCCACATGTCTAATTAGTTCATCTGACATCCATTTAGGCCGAAACCTTGAACAATATTTCTTAGTTGATATGAAAAGCCTAGTAGCTTCCAAGATTAATTCTTTGAATGCTTTCCATTTTGAATTTGCTGTGGTAACATCATCAGTTAGTCGCACCATATAGAATTTAATTTCCTAAGTTTGCTGTTGAGGAAGGTCCTCAAAGACCTTAATAGAATCATGACTCAGACCAGAGCAGCAAAGCAAAAGGCTCAAGCTAATGGAAGTGCTGTGGCTCAGAGCAGAACTGAGGGGGGCAGTTGTCCTCTGACTCACAGCCTTATAAAATGCACTGTTTGCTTGATGTTTGCAGAGCAATCGGGTACGGGACATGATACTGCCAAGGGGGATGTCTTTGTGTGTGCGCGATGCAAGGAGTGTATTGATATCAGGCAACAACTCGGCGTTCTTTTGGGCCTATATGAGAGCTTGAAGGACAGGGTGGATGCCCTCGAAGAAACTAAATTGAGGGGCCCATCAAGCTCTCAGCTGCCCACATCAACGCCAGAGCTTGCACTTGGGCATCGCGTGACACAGAGACAACCCCCAAGGCAGAATGCGCTGGTCCCGAAGGAACTAGTAGTTGTTGGTGACTCTATTGTCAGGGAAACGGGGAACATGCTTTGTAAAAAAGATAGGAGGAACAGGACCAGGGTATGTCTGCCAGGGGCAAAGGTTGATGACGTTGTAGAGCGAATATCATCTTTTAAGGGCACAAAAGGTGATATAGTTGTACACGTTGGCACTAATAATATTAAGAGTAGGAGACCGGCAGAATTACTTAACAAGTACAGGTCACTGTTGAACAAAAGCCGAGAATTAGGGTTGAATTTGAAAGTGTCTGCAATTCTGCCCAGACACGATAGGAGGGAGTATATGATGAGAGCCTTGTCGATCAATTCGGCCCTGGAAAGATTGTGCAAGGCTCAAGGGGTAGAATTTTTTTCAGCCTGGACTGTACTTGTTAACAGGAGAGATTGCTTCTACAGGGATGGGATACACTTAAATAGAAAGGGTGCAAGAATATTTGCTGATGCTATCGAGGCAGTGTTAGGTGGGTCGGAAAACTGCTAGCTTGGGGGGAGACAAAGACCAATAGATTGACAGTAGCCACTGGCAGAGTTGAAAGAGATTCTTGCACTGCTTCTATTAGAATGAGCAGAAGCCTGAAAAACAAGATGCATGGTATTTCAGAGACTGCTGGGAGCCATTGTGGTACAAGTAAACACATGGGTTGTGTTAGGGTAGCTAAGAATAGAAACAGGTGCAGGTATACTTGCGTGTACACCAATGCTAGGAGTTTAGTAAATAAATTTGATGAATTTGAGGTATTGCTCAAAACATCGAAGGCAGATATTGTTGGGATATCAGAGACGTGGTGTCACACAGATATAAGGGATGCGGAACTGCAATTTGGGGAGTACAACGTCTACAGAAAGGATAGACAGGATAGGAAGGGGGGAGGTGTTATGCTATTAGTTAAGAAACACATAAAAACCAAGGAAGTGAAGCCAGTCGACATCGCTGGACAGTGCAGTGTGGAGTCAGTTTGGTGTGACATAAACATTGGGAGATCAAAATTGAGAGTAGGAGTGTGCTATAGGCCTAATGACTCTGATGAGTATAATAAGGAACTGTACAGGGAAATAGAATGGGCCAGTAAATCAGAGTGTCTTATAATGGGAGATTTTAATTTCCCAGATATTGACTGGAATTTGGGGGCTGGATACTCACACACTAGCAGGGCTTTTGTGGATTTATTGGATGATTGTTTTCTACATCAGCATGTTCGGGAGGCAACTAGAGGGAGCAATACTCTTGATTTGATTATCAGCAGTGATTCTTCATGCATTAAGAATCTGCAGATAAATGAACCACTAGGTGGCAGTGATCACAGTGTGCTGAAGTGGGATTTACTCAAAGAGGTAACTACCATTAGGGGTAAAGGGAAGGGTTATTGCTTCCGTAAAGGCGACTACGATGGACTGAGACAGTATTTAAATTCTATACAGTGGGACCAACTGATGATGTTACCAACAGCAAATTCAAAATGGGAAGCATTCAAAGAACTTATCTTGGAAGCTACTAGGCTTTACATACCAACTAAGAAATATTGTTCAAGGTTTAGGCCAAAATGGATGTCAGATGAACTAATGAGGCATATGGCAGAGAAGAAAAATGCATGGGATACTTACAAATTAACACATGACACAGAAGCCTATGATAGATACAAGTTGATATGCAACCAAGTTACAAAGGAGGTTAGGCAGGCGAAGGCAGATTACGAGAAATCCTTGGCAAGGGATGCAAAGAAAAACAGCAAAGAGTTCTTTACTTATGTAAACTCTAGAAGGAGAGGGATGAATCAGATTGGTCCTCTTGATATTGATGGGTCAAGTGTTGATGATGCTGCTCAGGTAGCTAACAAACTAAATGAATATTTTGCATCGACATTCACACATGAGGAGTTATTCAGCGAGCGGAATGCCAGAGGTGTATTCAACTCTAGCAGTAAGTTACAGAATCTTGAAATAACTGGGAGTAAAGTGGAGGAGAAACTGTTGAAGATAAACACAAGAAAGGCACCCGGGGTGGATGGGATCTATCCAGTTATATTAAAGGAGGCAGCAAAGGAAGTAAGCAAACCCTTAGCCATAATTATGAGAGCTTCCTTGGACTCAGGGGAGGTACCCATAGACTGGAAATGTGCAAATGTGACCCCAATTCACAAAGGAGGATCAAAGGCTGACACAAGTAATTATAGACCTGTGAGCTTAACTTCTGTTCCAGGAAAATTAATGGAGGCACTGGTTAAAGAAGCACTGCAGGATCATTTAGACAAGACTTCAGTTATAGCTCAGACACAGCATGGTTTTGTTAAGGGGAAGTCTTGCCTGACCAACTTGATTGGATACTATGATGCAGTCACAAAAGAACTGGATGCAGGGAATAACTTTGATATTATATACTTGGATCTTAGAAAGGCTTTTGATACTGTTGCACATGGAAGACTGCTACACAAATTGGAGCAGTGTGACATTGGAGGCAAATTACTGCTATGGATAAAGGGGTGGTTGAGGGGGAGAAGACAGAGAGTGGTAATCAATGGACACTGCTCATCGTGGACTGATGTTATTAGTGGAGTCCCTCAGGGCTCAGTGTTGGGTCCATTATTGTTTTCTGTATTTATAAATGATATTGATGATGGTATATCGGGATTAATGTCCAAGTTTGCAGACGATACAAAGGTTGGCAGGGTTGTCAAGGACACTACTGACACTATGCTGCTGCAACAGGATCTGGAAAGGTTGAGCAGATGGGCTGAGAGGTGGCAAATGAAGTTTAACATTGACAAATGTAAAGTACTACACATGGGAAACAGCAACCCCAGAGCAACGTATCAACTCTGTGGTACAACACTGACAGTGGTAGAGAATGAAAGGGACTTGGGGGTGGTTGTGCAGGCAGATATGAAGTTCTCTGAGCAGTGCAGACGGGCTGCAAGAGTAGCTCATGGAGTATTGTCAATGATATGCAGGAATTTTTCCAGCAGGGATAAGGAGGTGATTATTCCATTGTATAAGGCGATGGTCAGGCCACACCTAGAGTACTGTATACAGGTCTGGAGGCCTCATTTCAAGAAGGATGTAGAGCTGCTGGAACGAGTACAGAGAAGGGCAACAAGATTAGTGAATGGAACAAAGGGGTGCTCTTACGAAGAACGGCTTAAGTTTTGCAAATTACAGTGTCTGGAGACTAGGCACCAGCGAGGTGATCTGATAGAGGTGTATAAAGCCTTGAATGGTTTAAGCATGCTCAATGCTGATGGGATTCTTCCTCTAGCTCAGAATAATCACCTGAGAGGGCATAAATTCAAATTGAGGAAAGACAGATGTAGGATAGACGTGCGGAAATTTGCCTTTAGCCAGCGGGTGGTTGGTTGGTGGAACAGACTTCCATCCCTTGTGGTGGAGGTTGATAGCCTAAATAAGTTTAAGGCTCAGCTGGACAGGTATTTTGAACGAACGGAGGGGTGAAGTGGAAGTGGTTTTTTTTTTTTTTTTTTTGGCTGATGCTGCATAAGCTTGCTTTCTTGCATCAAATGCCTCTGCTAATGCTAATGCTAAGACTGAAAAAACTTTATTTTTATTCTGGAGATGCATGCTCTAACAAAAGTTGCTCCATATTTTGAAAAGCTGGAAATCTTTACAGTTAGATCAAAAGAAGATCAGAAAGTAAAGCAGACTGTGTATAGCCTTTTATCTACTATAAGGTAATTCTCTCTTTTTATCTACTATAAGGTAATTCTGTCCTTTCAGTGTAAATAGCACTTGTATTGTGCAGTTATGGGTGGAAAATGAATTAGTTATGAAAAACACATTGAAGCTACCACTTTGTTAAAAGTTTGGACAAGCAAAGTTAAAGTGGCTCATTGTGGATGTATAGAAGCATTTAATTCAAATAATTGTTATTAATTTAATACAGGTAATAAATCAGGCTTCTCTAATGGGGAAGTGTTACTCATTCAAAATATAAGAGGAAAGAAATTTGTGAAGATTTTCACAATACGATGTTATAATAATGATATCCACTATAAAAACTTTGGTTTCTCTTAAAATTCAAAATATATAGTAATGATGCACATTCACTAAACAGTGCCATAGTTTTGAGGCTTTCTGTTGTAAAATTTCATTTGTTAGAAATTCTAATAATATTAAATTTTAACTCCACTTTTCTATATACAATATATCATATATTCCTTTTAAATTTAGTGTTAAATGATTTACATATAAAATATATGGTATTTCCCAACTGTTATCATTTATTTTTTATCGTATTTCATTTTAGCAAAGAATAAAGATGGTACTGATCATTGGGGACCCAATATCACTGAATTTCAGCAAAAATTTGATCCTAAATTTGCTGGTGAGGAAGGTCCTCAAAGACTGAAAAATTTATATTTTATTTATCTTCTGGAGATGCGTGCTCTAGCAAAAGTTGCTCCATATTTTGAAAAGCTGGAATTCTTTACAGGTAGATCAAAAGAAGATCAGAAAGTAAAGCAGACTGTGTATAGCCTTTTATCTACTATAAGGTAATTCTCTATTTTCTGTATATGTAAAATTAATATTGAGTTCATTGAAATATAGTTAATGCCTTAAGTAATAATGATTTAATATCAACATAGTTAACTAGTGAATTGCCAAATAAAGAAAGTATATAGAAATGTCAAAGTAAATATCTATTACTTTAAATTTCTTAACAATCCTGACCTTGCTCAGTTTTATGTGGCTAAAAAGAAAATTTACTCGATATAACTTTTTAGACTTTTTCTGGATGAGGCTAGTAAAAATCCTCTTTAAGCATTTAGTAAAAAATTACAATAATATCATTACAGATATCTAGGGAAAATACTGACTTTAACAAAAAAAAAACAAAAAAAAAAAAAAAAACAAGGTCTCTTCGCTTAAAAACAAATGCAAATAATACTTTTACACTTATTTAGTATTAGCAATGGCCACATGGTGCAAGTAAGGCTATGGCTTATGCTGTCCCAATCAAGAAAAAAAAAAATAATAATAAGAAGAAGAAAATTAAAAAAAAATAATAATTAATAAGAGAAAAGGAAATAGATAACCTATGTGGTTCCCCTCCTCCCAAAGGCAATTATCCAGCTGACCTTGGATCAAAGTACTGCAAAAACCTTGGGAGGTGCATTACAGCCACAGAAGCATCAGCTTCTGTGGCCATAATTTTTTAAGTTTTCCCCAAACTGTTAGCCTCTACCACCCATGTAGGTAACTTATTCCAGTAACTCATAACTCACAGGCTAAAATAAAACTTCCTGCAATCCAGTTTAAACATTTTCCCCTATAACTTGAAATTATGATCCCTAGTTCTGGAATTGTTTATAACTGTGAAAATATCATCCTCATTCATTTTACTTATGCCTCTCAGAGCCTTAAACACTTCACTCAAGTCTCCTCCGAGGTGCCTAGTTTCCAAGCTCTGCAACCCACATATTCAAAATCTTTCCTTATATGGATGCCCTTTGCCGATCTCACCAGGTGAGTTACCCAACTTTGGACTTTCAAGGAGCATAATGTCTTTCTTTTGGTGTGATCTCCATACTCCAAGTTTGGATTAACAGCACTCGAAGTGTGGTCTAACAATAGTCTTATAAGGATGTCATAATCCTATTGGATTATGACATCCTTATTTCTGCTAGCAGTTGTTCGATAAATCATCGATTGGACACCGTTGGCATTCCTTGAAACCTGTCTACAATGCTCTGAGAACTTTGTGTCTGACCGTATCGTAACACCAAAGTTTGTTGCTCCAGCCAAGTATTTAGTGGGGTTTTTTTGCACCACATAACTAATAGTAAACAAACTATTTTTTTTTTTTTTTTTTACAAAATAATAACAGCAGATCATGACTCTGATAACAAATAGGACCACATTTTACTTCCCCATTTCCAAAAAAAAATTAGACGAAGTTAAAAATTTTGAACACTTATAATTGAGCCAACCCCCCCCCCTCCTACATACACACATTATTGAAATAATTAGTGTTTTACTATATTATTATTAGCCCTATGGTGCAAGGAAGCCTGAGGCTTATACTGCACCAGCCAAAAAAAAAAATTTCCCAAGTTACCCTGAGAGAGAGAGAGAGAGAGAGAGAGAGAGAGAGGAATCGCCAAGAAAGAGAAGAATGATGATATCCAGCTGAGGACCCTGGGTTTTCCAAGCCCATACTCACCAGATGTGAGCCCCTGGGGTCAATATGACAAAGTTAATACAGTGGATTCCGGTTATTTGGGCCACCGGGTTAATCGGGGCAGCCATTTATTTGGGGCAAATCTTCAAAAACAGAAACCAATCGAGAAAATAGCCAGGGTTTACTTTGCTTAATCGGGACAGGAGACTGCAGCACTGGAGATTACCCTACGATTGTCTCCGATGGTACCACGTGATTCGGTCGAAATTCTGGAGGTCACAACCATAAAACAATAAAAACAATTAGCAGTCACACCTGTTTATTGGGCTTTTCTGTTGGTGAAATCTATCATAAACGGACAGTAAACTCGATCTTACTGAATTTACGATAATACTGACAGCTGGAATTCTGTGGGTTATTATGGTGAAATGTGTTTACACTTCCATGAAATCTTCAATCATATAAAAAAATTAATTTTCAGATCTTCTCTTCATTCCTATTTTTAAAACTTTGTAACTCGTTACTCCGTTCTCACTTGCGCTTATTGTGTTACTTGTAATTTGTGTGTGCCGTGTTCTTTGTTATTGATTGCTTATCTTTTTACTGTTTTAAATTTTAACCCCCACCCACAAATGTCAGTGAACAGAAATGTCAACTAGTTTGTATGTACATATTACAGTACGTATTAATTATTCTGATTATCACGTATATTCTTCCGATTTTCATGTATCATTTAATTTTTTAATTGGTAAGGTAATAAAGGGTAAATTTGTGCTTAATATATCTTTGCTTTTATAGCCTGTGGATAATATTCCTCCCATTTTAGTTAATTAGAATCACTGTTTAATAGAATTAAAATTCAATTCACAAACGTGATCACAATGATGCTTACTGCACATAGTATAGTGAACGGTACTTTACTATGTTGAATTTGTCGTAATGTGATTTGATTGTACAGTGAACCAATTGTAAAGGGGGGTACATTGTATTTTTAACTATTTACGTGAAACTTCAGATAACTGGGGCAGCTGCTTAATTGGGCCAAAATGCACTAGTCCTGATGTGTCCCGAATAACCGGAATGGACTGTATATTGTAGTTGACTTTTCTTAACTAGCTCAGCCTTATGGAGAAGGCTCAGTTGGTTGACAAATTTGTTTAAATCCATGAAAAGGAATTGAGGCCCAACTACACCTAAGACCAGCCTCACATTGGTCTCTTAGATTCCATCTCAGTATTGTTGAACAGTACCTCACAGACATGGTCGTATGTGCAGTCATTAATAATTATGTGTAACGTGTTTCTTTGGTTTTACACACACATTTTTCTGAAATAGTGGAAAACAACTTTTGCCCACATATATAGTTTAATTCAAAATTTTTCTGAAAGTGCAGTGTTTGGGACCTTCTTGGAAATTATTCATGCCTGCCTTGAACAGTTAAATTAAATGTTAGAAAAGAAATTGAATAAAAAAATTGCTACGTTAACTGTTATAAAGTTTCTAACAGTTATTTTACTAACAAGTATAGTTTGCATTTGTTATATTTGTTGGTAATTTGTACTTTAGCATTAGTAGAGGCATATGATGCAACAAAGCAAGTTTATACAACATCAGCCAAAAAAAAAAACCTTTCCCATCCATTCACTCTAAATGTTTGCCTAGTTCTGCCTTGATTTTATTTAATTTATTTAAGCTGTTCAATTCTACAACAACAGATGAAAGTTTGTTCCAGAAATCAACCAACTGCTGGCTAAAAGCAAATTTCCACACATCTCTTCTACAACTGTCTTTCCCCAATTTGAATTTATGTCCCCTCAGGCAATTAATCTGGGCAAGAGGAAAGATCCCATCAGCATTGGGCTTGCTCAAACTATTCAAGGCCTTATACACTTCAATCAGATCACCTCGCAGGTGCCTAGTCTCCAGACACTAATTTGCAAAACTTAAGCCTTTCTTCGTAAGAACAACCCTTTGTTCCATTCACTAATCTTGTTGCCCTTCTCTGTATTCATTCCAGCACCTCTACATCCTTCCTAAAATGAGACCTCCAGACCTGTATACAGTACTCAAGGTGTGGCCTGACCATTGCCTTATACAACGGGATAATCAACTCCTTAATCCCTGTTAGAAAAATTCTTGTGTATCATCGACAAGACACCATGAGCTACTCTTGCAGACCGTCTGCACTGCTCAGAAAATTTCATATCTGACTGCACAATTACCCTCAGGTCCTTTTCATTCTCTCCCACCCTGAGTATAGTACCACACAGTTGTGGTACTACACTCAGGGTGGGTACCACATAGTTGATATGTTACTCCGGGGTTACTGCTGCCAATATGCAGTACTTTATATTTGTCAATGTTAAAACTTCAGTTGCCACCTCTCACCCCATCTGCTCAACTTTTCTAGATCCTGTTGCAGTAGAATACTGTCATTAGTGTCATTAACAACCCTGCCAACCTTCGTATCATCTGCAAACTTAGACATTAAGCCTGATATACCTTCATCAATATCATTAATAAATACAGAAAACAACAATGGACCCAACACTGAACCCTGCGGGACTCTGCTAATAACATTAGTCCATGAAGAGCAATGTCCATTGATTACCACTTTAATTCCCAATATACATTTAATTTTTAATAGAGAAACCAAGAATTAGATTACTCTTGAAGGGTAATGTAGTTGGAGAAAGCAAAGAAGTTTATGTCAATGGAGGTCTGTATGACCCTAGAATGTCTGCCTCTGGGTTAAACATGAGGTTACATTAGGGTTTTCTTTTTAATTATTTCTTATCTAAGCTATCATTTCTCAAACCAAAGTCCATGAGTTATGTCTAAAATTTATTATAAATATTTTAAAATGGTAAAATTTGCAGCATAAAATTTCTTGAACTTGCTTATGGTCTTGAGGCAAGATATATGTGCAGGCATATATGACGTTTTCTGAGCAGTACAGACAGTCTGCAAGAGTAGCTCATGGTGTCTTGTCAATGATATACAGGAATTTTTCTAGCAGGGATAAGGAGGTGATTATCCCCTTGTATAAGGTAATGGTCCTTGAGTACTGTATACAGGTCTGGAGGCCTCATTTTAAGAAGGATGTAGAGCTGTTGTAACGAGTACAGAGAAGGGCAACAAGATTAGTGAATGAATGAATGAAAGGGTTGCTCTTACGAAGAAAGGCTTAAATTTTGCAAATGACAGTGTCTGGAGACTAGGCACCTGCAAGGTGATCTGATTGAGGTGTATAAAGCCTTGAATGTTTGAGCATGCTGAGTGCTGATGGGATTCTTAATCTTGCTCAGAATAATCACCTGAGAGGACATAAATTGAAATTTATGTCCTCTTGTAGGACATAAAAACCTAAAAGATAGTTGTAGAATAGATGTGCGGAAGTATGCTTTTGACAGTGGGTGGGGTGGTTGATTGCTGGAAGAAACTTCCATCTGTCGTTGTAGAAGCTTAAACAGATTCAAGGCAAAACTAGACAAGCATTTGGAGCAAGTGGATGGGGGAAATGAGAAGGGTCTTTTTTTTTGGCTGATGCTATATAAGCTTGCTTTCTTGCATCATATGCCCTGCTAATGCTAATATTGTATGCATATTGTGTGATTGAATCCAAATGTGCTATTGTCAATTAGCTGATGTTCTGTTGGCTGCTATAAAAACAGTTACAGTGAAATTTCATGGATAAATATATAGAGTATAAATGGAAAATAAATTAAACTAATTATGGAACAGTGTTTTTAACCATCTCTATATCTAACAACTTTATATTTGTCAATATGGGCATATAATTAAATCAGAAATATATATAGTTTAAATATCTTTTTTTAATTTTATTTAGGCCTTTTTTACAGAGTGAATTGTATATTTATATAAAATGTTATAGAAATATCTACCCATCTATCTATTGATGCACATTGTAAAATTTTATTTGTTGCAAATTCATCCCTTATATGCTGGATGAAAAAAGTCTGTGCTGTACTGATATTTAATTATATATATTTCCAACATTGATTCTAGAGGCATTGTGTGATGATCAGTTAATATTAGTTAAAATAACAAACCAAATAAATGATTTAATTACAAAAAGGAAAAACTTTCTATATATCGCAATATGAAAATAATACTAAGAGTCAACACAAGAGAGTTAAAGACATATTTATAAAGTGAAATAATATGCATTTTATCAGCAGTTATAAATTTTGTGAAGGTATTTGTAAAGAACAAATTTAAATGGTAGATTAATTAATTTAAAAATTTGTTATAGATATTTTTTTTCTACTTCTGTTTTTATATATTAATTGTTTTACTTTACTTGGATTTAGATCATTTCCAAATCACTTTAACGAGAGTGTTATGTTTACAGGCAGTGATGTTGAAGCACAGAAGCTTAAGGTAAGTACAACATTTTGGCAATTATTTGCATATAAGTGGTTTTTGCATTTAACAGACATGTTTTAGTTCAAAAAAGTTATGATTTTCCTTATTTTACATCCAGTTATGTCATTATAGTATTAATGTTCTTTCACTATAAAAGAAAACAAAGGTAATGGTTTTTTGTAACCATGTTTTGTCAAAATAATTTTATATAGCATACATAACTATTTTGAACTATTACAGGTAATTATAATATTAACTATATTATAATTAATAATTTTTTACTGAAAGATTTCAGCATACTGCATTTTTCATGTAAGTTTTGAATTTCAAGTTATGTTTCAGAGAGTTCTACAGCATTTTTTCACCGATTGGTTATGACATCATGGCTAGTATTTACAAACCTTATACACTGTGCATGATGTAGATGTGGAAGAGTATTATACAGGGTAATTCAAAAAACATGTAATGTAAAAACATATGTTCAGTTTTATTTCAGTTATTATTATAAACATAATTATAATTGAAGTGGTGAAACCCATGTTTAGTCTCTAGAGCAAAGTTTCCGGCACCCCCCCCTCCCCCCATACTTCTCCTTCAACCCATGCACGGTACTATAGGTTTTGATACCTTTCGTGTTTGGGGTTTTCATAAAAAAAAAAAAAAAAAAAAAAAAAAAGAGACAATAAATGTTGAAAGTGTTGTTCTTCCTGAATGCAAGCACAAAGTTTTTCAACATGTTTTATATTATTTGACATAATACTTAAATAGTTACCTTTGAAATTTTGATTCAGTGTGGGCTCTTAATTCTTCCAACACATGAGGATTCTTAGTTTACATCACTCCTTTTAACCAGCTCCAGTTATAAAAATCTAGGGATAATGCCCCCAAATCTTCGAAAATAAGATTATCGCCAAAAAAGTCAACACTGATATTGTTTCATTGGAAAAATGACAAACTTTGCTTGCAATAAACAAAACACTATTGATAACTAACTATAAGCCTAACAAAAACATCTCTCAGACATCTGAGGATGACCAAATTCTATCAATTTGTCAACAACAAATTAACATTTAAAATTTGGGCTGGGCTGGTATATGGTATTTGTAGCATATATAGTTTGATTTCAAACTGTATATGCTTATGAATACCACATATCAGTTGTGATTGCAAATTGTGGTAGATCTGTGATAAGAAGTACAGAATGTGACATAAATAGCTTCACCAGATACCAGGAATGTAGAGTTGTTTCTGACTGCTCCTTGACAACATGCAAATGTAGAAATGTATGTGCACAGCAATATTGGCCACCTTGACCACCTGCTGAACCTTGCCAACTTTTCCAGTGATTTCCAGAAATACTGTCTTTTATGATTTTATGGAATTTCTGTTGTGTTTATGATGTTTTTCAAATATTGGCCTACTAAATTTATCAATATGGGTTATAAAGCCATTGTTAGGAAGCTCTGCTCATCTTTCTGCTCTTTATAAGAGCAAAAACTAGAGGAATATCCAACTGGAAAATTACTAGTGAAAGCACTGCCATAAGCACTACATGGGATGTGTTAGGGTTAAAAAAACACAAAAAGACATTCACTGATGTTTTTTTATTAGTGTTAAAAAAAACATCAAAGTGTCAAATTTGATAAATTCAAAGTATTAAATCAACTAATGCCAATGTACACTTCCTTCCAAAAAAAGTATCCGGATACATGCCAGTTTCACATTGATGTCTCTGTCACTCATTTCAATAAAATATTGGTCCCATTTTCTACTATAACATCCCACCCTCCTAGGTAGGCTTCCCACCAAAAGAACAATAGACTTCAGCTAGTACTGGCATGGTCCTCCATTTCTCCTGCAGAAGAGCGACACCAATTGAGTTATTGATGTGGGATGCATTGTTCTAGGCCTTCACTTGAAATTCCATTTCATCCAGTAGATGTTCCATAGTATTCAAATTGGGACTCTGTATTGGCCATTCCAACTTTTGTATATGTATATCCACAAACTATTCTTGAAAGCATAATCTGTATGGTGTGTGTGGGGCATTATTCTGTTGAAACAAAAATGCATCTGTATCAAAGAACTGCCTTGTTGTAGGGAGCATCTCTGCAACATTACGGAGCATGGAATCTTCCAAAATGTTAAGGTAGGCATCAGTATTCTTGATACCCTGCAAATCCACCAATCTCCAGGCATCCTCCACATCCACCCATCTGATTGGAATATGATGTATCAAGATTTGTTGCTTCATGGAACCAATTTTCACTGCTCTGTGGACTAATTACAGTATTTATTGCACCATGAAAGACAAGACCACTGATTATGGTTGGTGCCACCACAGATCACCTGTGAAAGCTGAGGATGTGGAGCTCTGCATACATACACCATCCATAGTTGACTATGGATGGTGTATGTTGTCAGCAGTTGCACAAATCAATAACTTTGTTTTTATACAGACATCAATCCTGTTGGTGCCTTAAACATCTTGGTTAATATTTTACAGGGATGTCCAATGAAATTATCATACTACTCCTCTGGTCACATGAAGTGAGCTCCTGTATGTTTCTGGATCGTAGTGGTACATTGTTTTCATCTCATTATAACATCACAGATAGCTGACTATGGATGGTGTATGTTGTCAGCAATTGCACAAATCAATAACTTAGCAATATGACACCTGATATTAACACTTCTCTTGAAATCAGTCAGTTTTACATGCCATGATGTGAGAACAGCTAACCTGTGTGGCTCATGTGTCTTATTTATGTACCACTTTGACTCATTTGTTTTTCCAGCAAGGTCCAGTGGATTATGTTCAGATATTTTTTGGAGAGCAGTGTAACAGGAATATCAGAAATAATCATATTATTTTCATATATTTTATTTTGAATTTGAAAAATATGATAAGTACAGATATATTGTAAATGCAACGTGCAAAAAAAAAAAAAAAAAAAAAAAAGACAGATGGGAAAGAGGCATTATGCTTTTAATTGCAAAAACACATCAATTTGAGAAGAGATGTGAAGATATATGTCCTATAGTCAAGAACTACCAAGGTATTATCTAGTTAGTCTGGTGTGCTACAGAAGTGAATGTGATGAATCCAGTGACAATTTGTACAGAGAGATAGAATGGATAAACAGATATGAATGTGTTTTCATGATCAGTTTAATTTTACAAAGATAAAATGGGACTTGTGGGTAGGGCACTCTCTCTCTCAGCAAAATATTCCTGATAAATTAGATGACTGAAGCAGTCATCTGATATATCAACATATTAGATATACTATTACAGAGAACAGTATTCTTGATCTCATTCTTTGCCAAACGTCAGTTTTATCAAAGATTCAACTGATATCATTAAGGAAATAGTGATTGTGATAAATTTAATGTGCTTCTTATCTAAAGAGAACTGTTCGCAAGGGTAAGTAAAAGGGTATTCATTTTTGAAAGAGAAATAATGAAGGCCTTCAACATTATTTGAATTTTGTTTAATGTTTGGAAATATGTTTATACTATTCCATTTTGTTTAATGTTTGCCAATCTAATGGTACAAAAATCAGTACAAAAATGGGAACTGTTCTAAGAAGTTCTGAGTTGGGCAGCTCTCAGCTGCCCAACTCAACACCAGAGCTCACTCCTGTGCATCAGGCAACACAGCGGTAATATCCAGGGAGACGGGGAGATATTGTCAGTGACTCTATTGTCGGGGAGACGGAGAGATATTTTCGGCGACTCTATTGTCAGGGAGATGGGGAATATATTATGCAAAAAGGATAGTTGGAACAGGACCAGGTTATGTCTGCGGGGGAGTTCATGATGTTGTAGAGCAGATATCATCTTTTAAGGACACAAAAGGTGATATCGTTGTACATGTTTGCACTAATGACCTTAAGAGTAAGAGATCTGCAGATTTACTTAACAAATACAGGTTAATGTTGAAAAAAAAGTCACGATTTAGGGTTAACTTTGAAAGTGTCTGCAATTCTACCCAGACACGATAGGAGGGAGCATATGATGAGAGCCTCGTCAATCAATTTGGCCCTGGAGAGATTGTGCAAGGCTCATGGGGTAGAATTTTTTTCAATGTGGTCTGCGATTGCTAAGAGGAGAGACTGCTTATACAGGGATGGCACACACTTAAATAGAAAGGGTGCAAGAATATTTGCTGATGCTAATGAGGCAGTGTTAGGTGGGTGGGAAACTGCTAGCTTAGTGGGATTCACAGACTAAAAGATTAACAGTAGCTCCAGGCAGTGGCAGAAGTAATTCTTGCACTACTCCTATTGTAATGAGCAGTAGCCTAGAGCTCAAGTTGCTGAGGATTTCAAGAGCTGCTGGGAGTCATCATGGAACAAGTAAATATATGGGCTGTGTTAGGGTAACTAAGAGTAAGGTGCAAGTATACTTGCATGTACACCAATGCTAGAAGTATAGTTAAAAAATTTGATGAATTTGAAGTGCTGATCAAGACATCAAAGACAGATATTGTTGGAATATCATAAACATCGTGTCACACAGATATAAGAAGTGCAGAATTGGAATTTGGGGAGTACAATGTATACAGAAAGGATAGACAGGACAGGAAGGGAGAAGGGGTTATGCTGGTAATTAAGAAACGTAAAATCTAAGTAAGTTCATCCAGTTGACATGGGTGGACAGTGCAATTTTCAATCAGTTTGGTGTGACATAAACACTGGGAAAGGGAAAATGAGAGTAGGAGAGTGTTATAGGCCTAATGACTCTCATGATTACAGAGAACAATGGTGCAGAGAAATAGAGTGGACCAGTAAATCAGAATATCTTGCAGTGGGGGATTTTAACTTTCCAGATGTTGATTGGAACTTGTGTTTGGTCACTTGCACGCTAGCAAGACTTATCTTGCTAGTGGGATTTTTTGCGTGATTTATCTGGGATTTATTGGAGGATTGTTTTCTACAGCAACATGTTCGAGAGGGAAACCAGAGGAAGTAATACTCTTGATCTGATTATCAGCAGTAATTATTCATGCATTAAGAATTTGTAGATAAACGGACCACTAGGTGACAGTGATCACAATGTACTGATGTGGGATTTACTTAAAGATGTAACTACCACCAAGGGTAAAGGTTACTACAGTGATCTCAGACAGTTTTTAAATTCTACAGAATGGAACTGATGATGTTAAAAACAGCGAGTTCTAAATGGGAAGTCTTCAAGGAATTAATCTTGGAAGCAACTAGGCTTTTCATACCAACTAAGAAATACTGTTCAAGATTTAGACCTAGATGGAGGTCAGATAAACTAATGAGGCTCGTAGCAGAGAAGAAAAATGCGTGGGATGCATATAAATTATCAGCTGATACAGAAGCCTGTATTACAGATATAAGCTAGTCTGTAATCAAGTTACAAAGGAAGTTAGGCAAGTGAAAGCTAATTATGAGAAATCCTTGGCAAAGGATGCAAAGATAAACAACAAAGACTTCTTTATTTGTGTGAACTCTAGAAGGAAGGGGAGAATCAGATTGGTCCGCTTGATGTTTGTGGTTCGACTGTTGATGATCCTGCTCAGATAGCTGACAAACTGAATGAATATTTTGCATCTACATTCACACATGAGGAATTCTGTAAGGAAGGATGGACAGAAGTTTACTAAACTCTAAATTCAGGGGAGGTCCCCATGGACTGGAGATGTGCGCAAATGTATCCCCAATACACAAAGGGTGTTCAAAGGGTGACAAATAATTATAGACCTGTTAGTTTAACTTCATTTCCTCGGAAAACATAGGAATCGCTGGTTAAATAAGTGATGCAGGATCACCTAGACAAGACTGCAGTAATAGTTCAGACACAGCATGTGTTTGTTAAAGGGAAGCCTTGTCTGACCAATTTGATTGGATACTACAATGTGGTCACAAAGAAACTGGATGCAAAAAATAATTTTGATATCATAAACTTGGATTTCAGGAAAGCTTTTGATACTGTTGCACATGGAGGACTGCTGTACAAATTTCAGTGTTATGGCATTAAGGGCAGAGAGTGGTAATAAATGGATGCTGCTCTATGTGGACTAATGTTATTAGTGGAGTCTTCCAGGGTTCAGTGCTGGGCCCATTGTTGTTTTGTGTATTTAACGTGATATCGATGAAGGTATATCAAGATTAATGTCCAAGTTTGCAGATGATACCAAGGTTGGCAAGGTTGTTAATGACAGTAAGGACACTATGCTACTGCAACAGGATCTAGAAAAGTTAGGCAGATGGGCTGAGAAGTGGCAACCGAAGTTTAACATTGACAAATGCAAAGTACTGCACATGGGTAGTAGTAACCCAAGAGAAACATACCAACTGTGTGGTACTACTCAGGGAAGTGGAGAATGAAAAAGATCTGGAGGTAATTGTGTAGTCAGATATGAAGTTCTCTGAGCAGTGCAGATAGGCTGCCAGAGTAGGTCATGGAGTTTTATCACTGATATGTAGGAATTTTGCTAGCAGAGACAAGGAGGTGATTATCCCTTTGTATAAGGCAATGGTCAGGCCACACCTAGAGTACTGCATACAGGTCAGGAGACCTCATTTTAGGAAAAACGTAGAATTGCTAGAATGAGTACAGAGAAGGGCAACAAGATTGGTGAGAGGAATAAAGGGTACTCTTACCAAGAGAAGCTTAAGTTCTCCAAGTTGCAGCATCTGGAGACTAGGCACCTTAGTGGTTTCTGCCTATGGATTTCTGTTTGGATTATCTGTTAGACATCAAACCGATTATGATTGCTTCAAGAAATATACTACTGCAGACATTTTCTCTTTTCAGAAATGTTGAGTTAAAATCTTGTTTATAAAAATGGATAAGGCAATGGTCAGGCCACATCTTAAGTAACTGCATACAGGTCTGGACACCTCATCTCTGGAGGCCTAAGTTCTGCAAATTGCAGCACCTGGAGACTAGGCATATGTAAGATGATCTGATTCAGGTGTATAAGGCCTTGAATGGTTTGAGGAAGCTCAGTACTGATGGGATACTTCTGTTTGCTCAGATTAAGAACCTGAGGGATCATAGATTCAAATTGAGGAAAGATAGCTGTAGAATAGATGTGCAGAAGTTTTGCTTTTATCCAGCAGGCAGTTGATTGCTGGAACAGACTTTCATCTGTTATTATGGAAGTTGATAGCTTAAATAAATTTAAGGATGAACTAAACAGACATTTGGAGTGGCCGGATGGGTGAAATGGGAAGGTTTTTTTTTTTTTTTTTTGCTGATGCTGTTATAAGCTTGCTTCAGATTAGCATTAGCATTAGTAGAGGCACACGATGGAAGAAAGCAAGCTTATGCAGCATCAGCCAAAAAAGAAAAAAAAAAAAAAAAAAAAAAACCACTCCCATTTCACCCCTCCGTTCGTTCCAAATACCTGTCCAGCTCAGCCTTAAATTTATTTAGGCTATCAACTTCCACAACAAAAGATGGAAGTCTGTTCCATCAATCAACTACCCTCTGGCTAAAGGCAAACTTCCACACATCTATCCTACAACTGTCTTTCCTCAATTTGAATTTATGCCCTCTCGGGTGATTATTCTGAGCAAGAGGAAGAATCCCATCAGCATTGAGCATGCTCAAACCATTCAAGACTTTATACACTTCAATCAGATCACCTCGCAGGTGCCTAGTCTCCAGACACTGTAATCTGCAAAACTTAAGCCTTTCTTCGTAAGAGCAACCCTTTGTTCCATTCACTAATCTTGTTGCCCTTCTCTGTACTCATTCCAACAGCTCTACATCCTTCTTAAAATGAGGCTTCCAGACCCGTATACAGTACTCAAGGTGTGGCCCGACCATCGCCTTGTACAAGGGGATAATCACTCCTTATCCCTGCTATCATTGACAAGGCACCATGAGTGACTCTTGCAGACCATCTGCACTGCTCAGAAAACTTCATATCTGCCTGCACAATTACCCCCAGGTCCTTTTCATTCTCTACCACTGTCAGTGTAGTACCACAGAGTTGATAAGTTACTCTGGGGTTACTGCTTCCCATACGTATTACTTTACATTTGTCAGTGTTAAACTTCAGTTGCCACCTCTCATCCCATCTGCTCAACTTTTCTAGATTCTGTTGCAGTAGCATACTGTCATTAACAACCCTGCCAACCTTCGTATCATCTGCAAACTTAGACGTTATGCCTGATATACCATCATTAATAAATACAGAGAACAACAATGGATCCAACACTGAACCTTGGGGGACTCCACTAATAGCATTAGTCCACAAAGAGCGGTGTCCATTGATTATTACTCTGTCTTCTCCCACTCAACCATCCCTTTATCCATACCAGCAATTTGCCTCCAATGCCACACTGCTCCAATTTGTGCAGCCGTCTTCCACGTGCAACAGCATCAAAAGCCTCTCTAAGATCCAAATATATGACATCCATTTTGGCCTAAATCTTGAACAATATTTCTTATTTGGTATGAAAAGCCTAGAAGCTTCCAAGATTAATCCTTTGAATGCTTCCCATTTTGAATTTGCTGTTGGTGACATCATCAATTGGTCTCACTGTATAGAATTTAAATATTGTCTCAGACCTCCGTAGTCGCCTTTATGCTTATTATGCTGTTTTAAAAGTTTCTGAAAAGGGTAAGTGCAGATGTCCAAAGAGATGATTTTAGTTCAGCAGTTACATTTTTCTTTATGTCCTCAATATCCTGAAATCTCTTTCCTTCAAGGGTAGTTTTCACCTTGAGGAAGAGGAAGATGTCTGCTAGTGCTAGATTGGGAAATTAGAATGGATGGTTGATCTGTACAATGCCATGGTTTCTTCAGAAATCTTCACAAGTGCAGCATGGGTATTGTCATGCAACAAGAACTAGCTGCCTTTCTGTTGAAATTGCACCTCACCAAGGAAATGTGCTTGAATAGTCTTTGAAGCACCTGTACATAGAAAACAGCATTGATAAAGCATGATCAGCCTCATCTTTATCCTGGGCTTCTGACTGATCCTGACTCTTTGATGGTGATTTTGAAATCTACTACATGCTCTGACGCTATCTCTGGGTACTGAAATACCCAACACTCATCTCCATTGAAAGTACAGTTGAGGAAATTAGGATTGTCTTCTTTACTTCTACTCATTCATGAGGCTCTGTGGCACAAATTTTGCACAGACCTTTACCCTAAATCTTCATGGACAATTTGACAAATCACCTCATTATTCATATCCAACTCATTAGTCAGCATTCTGAGGATCAAACAATGATCTTTTGCCACAGTTTACCAAACTTTTGCAACTCTGTCCTAACTTGGAGAGGATGACAAACACCCACTTCTTGGGTCATCACGAACAACCTTGCATCTGTCTTTGAACCGCTTATACCATTCAAGCACACTGGTTGACTTAATGTTTCATCACCATAAACAATTCTTAATATTTCTCATGTTTTTATTGCAGATTTTTGCAGTTTAAAGCAATTCTTTATATTTGTTCCTTGCTACATCCATTGCAAAGTTGTGACACAGAACATTAATGCTCTAATGAAACAGGTTGTTACTTGCAACTAGTCAGCCTCTGTACAAGATTGTCCTGTTGTTACTTGCAACCAGACAATCTCTGTACCACCATCTGTTAGGATAAGTTTGAACCACAACATACCACTTCCATTTATTTTCAAACTTATCAAACATGAGTGCTACAGGGCATCTGGGAACTTTATTGCCACAGTATGCAATCTTGCTAGTAATATTTGTCTTATATGCATTTATGTCCACCAATGATTAAAATTGCCCAAAATAATGTATTTGTATATGCACATGCATATAATCTGATGTATATTTATGTAATTATCTGCTAATATATATCATTATACCCATTGTGACAGAATTGTTATATTTTACATTTTTATTTTCCTTTGTTTTAGATTAAGAATTCTGTGACATGAGTCTTAATATTTTTAATTCTTTTCATAATTTTGCATTTTTGTTCATAGGAAAAGTTAAAGCACCATTTTAGAAACATTTCCCGTATTATGGATTGCGTTGGATGTGAAAAATGCAGACTCTGGGGGAAACTGCAGGTAAATTTTAAATATTATTCATGGAAATTCAGGTATATTACGAGAAAACTTTTTGCCATTCATCTGTTTTAGGATAGTGGTTATGTCCCTGTTATCCATTTGGAAGATCTTAGGTTCAGATCATGTTTATGGCATCATACCTTTACAAGTAAACTTAGTTAGGTAATGGCATGCAGTTGTGTAAGATTTCATCCAGGGCCATTTTATCCTGCAGTTTACAGGTGGAAAACACAGATGCTTCGTGGCTTTAAGTTATTTTGGCATTTATTTAAAAAAAAAAAACCTTCTATATTCATGTTTTAATGGTATATGATCTTGCTATTGTTCCATTTTTTTAGTCTAATTTATTTTCCTGAAATCTTATTTCCAAATTTTTTATTAGTCCCTTTAATTCTTATCAGTTTTCAACTTTGTAGGTTAAAATAGATTTAAAAATTGTCATAAACATAACTATTTTTTATGTTCCACCCTTTCTGTTTGAATGAAATTCTATGACAAATACCAAGACTTTTTGTCCACTCGCATTTTGTAAAACAAAATGTGAGTGGAAAAACAAAACAGCTAATTTTCATTGAGGTATTACACCATTAAAATTAAGTAAAGATGTCAATCAGTATTGATAAATCGAGAAAATATAATATTGGAGAAAAGTAGTCAATATGGAAATAATTCATTGAAGAGGCCTCTGGAGTCAGAAACTCTATAATTCATCTGTAATGTTATTTAAAAAAAAAAAAAAAAAAAAAGGCCAACACTTGAAAACTAAGATTTACAGAAAACCTATGTGTCGTGGCCAATACACACTTTAAAACTGCTCAGGCCCACAAGAATAGTGTGGTTAAGGCCTTAATGGAAAGGGTGGAGTCCCACTGCTCCTCATCTGAAGAGAGAGCCGACGAGATTAAACGTGTTACAGCAGACCTAGTAACGTGCGGTTATTCCCAGAACATTATTGAGAGAGGTTTAAGAGGTAGGAGTAATAGTCGAAGAGATGCTTTTACATCTGTTGCCACCGCATACATTCCCTACTATCCGGGCATTTCGGAACCCATTTCCCGTATCTTACATTCGTGTAAGAAACGTTGTGTGCAGGTGCCGGATCGGAGGCTGCACACAGTAGTGTCCGCAACCAAAGATCCTATTGTGGGTAATGACACTAGTGGGGTTATATATGAAATTGAGTGCCCTGATTGTGGGGAGTGTTATGTGGGGGAAACGAAATGCAGGCTGCGGGATCGCCTGGGGGAACACGATAGAGCCCTCAAGACCACTAATTATGGAGGTTCAGCCGTGGCTGAACATGCCTGGGGAACCAGGCATGGCATTACAACTAAAGAAGCCGTGATCGTAGATAGAGCACATGGCTTTTGGAACCGGAAATGGCTGGAGAGTTTAAGAATATGTTCATCCGAACGCTACAGTCTTAATAGGGATAAGGGCTGTCGCATGCATCCACTCTTTGAAGCCCTCATCCTAAGGAGAGACGAACAATTTAGAGTGGCCCATCCAATTTCTGGTTCCAGTCTACGAGAAGTAGACTGTGCGCAGATGCCATAGTTGGTGTTACGGACCTGCTGAGACGTATGTGTTATATAAATTGTCGAATAACCTGTAACCATTATTGCTGATGGAGGTGTCCGCTGTTGCCGAAAGCTACTGTGTTAATGGTTTTTAGCACTTTTAACTTTATTTTATTGTATTTTATTCTCGTGATATGCTATTTATTTATTTTATTTTATTTTGATATTTTAACATACAGTCAGTACGCATATATTTTATTTTATTTTATTATAATAAAGGCATTTTATAAATACGAGTCAGTGTTTTTTTTTTTTAATAGCATTACAGATGAAATAATATGGAAATACTTGTACAGATATACAGTTTTCTTTCCCTTATGTGGCAAAAAAAGTTCTGTGAACTGCAAATACAATATACAGATACTGGAAAAATAGTGGGGAAACCCTGATACACAATACTGTTTTATAAAAGTAAATATGCATATTTTACTCTATATAAACAGTGTAATTTAATTGAAAATGGAGTTAAAATATGTAAGTTGAGCTTAATTACTTAAGTATTCAAATTATTTCAAATCCTATAAAACAAAATGAGTCTCAATATTGATATAGAATTCCATGTTGATTGACATCCCTAAGAGACAAATGGAATCCATGAATCATAGCAACCAACAGTTGCTTTTTGTATATTTTAATTTATGAAATAAGTGACATTGAAGAATGGTTGATTAGTAATACATGTATCATTAAATTCAAATTAGGTTAAAATGTGGGCATGGTACATATGAGGTAAAATCCATTTATATAAATATAAGTGAATAAATAAATGGCAATAAATATAATAATAAATAAATGGGAATAAATGGTGTCTCTTATTGCAGAATATCCATTAATTGAAAGATTTTTTGAGGCCATTTATCCCATGTAACTGAAAATTTAAACTCTCTCTCTCTCTCTCTCTCTCTCTCTCTCTCTCTCTCTCTCTCTCTCTCTCTCTCTCTCTCTCTCTCTCTCTCTCTCTCTCTCTCTTTCTCAAAAATAAAATATAAACTTTTATTTACTTTAACTTTAATAGTTGATAAATTGTAGAAGATAATTTCTGTGTAACACCCAGATGCACATGCTTTCTCTTTTCATGAGATTTTTTTTTTAGGGGCCATAGTGATACATTGTTAAGTGAGGTTATAATAAAAATAATTATAATCAGCATGATACAGATAAGGACTTAATGATCTGATAAGTGACTAGGATACTTGCTGTTGGCTGCCATGATTCATGGGTTCCAGTTTGCCGATTTCATGAGCACTTTTAAAATACACTCTTATGCCAGTGAAGTTTTTTTGTCTGTTAAATCTGAAGTCCATAAAAAATCAAGGGTTTACTGTAATCACTGTTTTGAACTGGGTTAAGGAGTTAAAAAACAATTAACAAATTAATTACAATTAGTGAAGAATAGGTCTCAACAAACTTGTTCAAGATCTAGATGCTACCTCTGAAAAGTTATTAGCCAGGTGAAGAGAAGAGAGAATGGCATACTAAAAAAAAATATTCTAATGATTCATTATGCAGAAAACTTACCTCCTCACATGTGATATGTCATTAAATTCACATAATGGCAACTTTTAAATGCAGCTGATATCAAAAATTACCAGATCATTCCCTGAATTATGATCACCTGGCTTATGACCATAAATGTGTTAATTTATTCATTTAATAAAAATTTCTTTAATGTTTATAGTTACCAGAATCATCTTCAGCTAACTTAGAAATAGCACATATTTTTGATTATGGAGGGGCATATATAATATACTAATTGGTATTCACATAAAAGCTGGAAGTATATTTGATTTCATTTTAATAGTAAACCCAAAAGCAATCAAAGGAAAGTACAATTTATTATCAGAATAGTTAACAAATAATAGTTTATAAATAATGCAAAAGTGTCCTCCATTATTAGCAATACATAAATTCACTATTTTGATCATGTTGCAACATGTGTGTTGATACATTCCTTACAGTATTTCTTACATTCATTTGTGTTGATACATTCCTTACAGTATTTTCAATGTTCACTTTGGGCTGCTGAATGCTTAGTAGTTTGGTCTTGTAAGCTTTCTGCTTTAATAACTCCTATAAAAAGAAGTCTGGGGATGTTAAATCAGGAGGCCTAGGTGCCAAAGTCTGTGTGACATGATTTGGATTCCTCCCTGTCCCCAGAAAAAAACTTGCAATATTTTAGTAGCTGGACATGCAGTATGGCAGGCTGCGCTGTCCTGTTGAAGCCAGATTTTTCTTGCATTTTCCTTTAGCAATGCAATAAACTGCATTATGATGACTTGGTGAACATTAAAGGCGACAGTTTGTTCAAAAAATATGGGCCTAACTATCCTTCAAGATATGCTACACCAAACACTTTTTTTTTCTTTCTTTTTTTTTTTTTTTTTTTTGAGCATGGCATGTTACAGGAGTTTCACAAAAAATGTGTGGATTTTCAGTACTGTACTCTTTATGCTCCAATTTCAACTGTTGACATAGCCACTAAGGTGAAACCATACTTTGTCAGTGAAATAAATTTTTTCCAAAATTTCAATATCTGCACAGCAAAGTACACTTTGAAATCAGCAACAGTACTATGATCTTATCTTAATAACATTATCCTGATAGCTTGAGCATACTGTGGATTCAGTATGAAAAAAATTTTAGGTATCTTGTTTTCTTACAACAAAATGAGCTGAACCAAGTGATATCCCCTTTTTGAATGCTGATTTGTTTGGAGATTGTAAAGTTGTTTGTCTAATGTCATCTAAAGTGCCATGTGTGAAATACTCCTTCTTTCAAGTTCCTTATTCCCAACTGATTCACACTAATAGAAACTTCTTTATTATCTTGAAAATTGAATCTTTGTATAGCAATTAGTGTTAGAGAAATTTTCAACAAATTTTTGTTGACATTCACTGTAACACTTCGTTTCCAAATATGATCCCACTAAAAAACACGCATTTCTCAGTGGTATATGGCACAATGTTTATTTGCCAGTAATGATTTGTGTGATTTCCAACACAAATTGAGACAAAAAACAAACACCTGAAATGCAAAACTGTCACTTTCTCTAATTATGTAACATTCTCCACTAGCACAGTTACACCAGGAAGCATTACTTGTTAGTATTTTACTTAATTCGGATAACATGAGTCTACTTTTAAAATAATACCCTGCATAAATCTGATTTCTTTTGTTGTTGACTTGTTCACATAATACTGTTAATATTCATATATAATACAATTTATTTTAGACATTTCGAAACAAATTCAATACTCTTCATTGTTGATTTTCTTGCACTGTATAGAGGTCATTAAGACTATATACTTTAAACTGGAAAGTGAGTTTCAGAAATAGTTTTCCCACCTTATTTAATATGTAATGAATGATAAGATATCCTTTTTAAACTATATTTGTTCTTATACATACCATTTTCAAACTCTGTGTTCATATACTTGATTGAAGTAAACTAATAATTCATGATTATTAATTAAATTGAGTTTTCTTTATCTAAAAACATTTGCTGTTTCATAAAGAATTCCTGTTAAAGAGTGTTTACTTTAGCATGATACAGTGATTAGCAATGCTTATTATGCTTTCTTTTCAATGGTTTAAAGTTTAAGTGTAATAATCATTTTTCTTTTGAAGTAATCAAAAGATGTGTATTTTAATAAACGTAGAACAAAAATTGTCATTGTAGTATTTAGGAATCTCATTAGCAAGATTTCTTTCTACATAGTTAATATTATTTTAAACTGACTAAACACACATAAGTATTTAAAATCTAAATTTTGCAACTGATATTTTAAGAGTAAATGCATATGTTACACATATGCATTTACTCTTAAAACAAATTTAGTTTTTTTAAGCCGACCAGGCTAGCCAGGTGGGTAAAGTGCCTGCCTGGCAACCCAAAGATCACGGGTTCGAATCCCGCCTCGGGCTTGGATCAGAGCAAAATGCAAAAACTTTGGGAGGTGCATTATGGCCACAGAAGCCGATGCGCCAACAACTAACAAAAAAAAAAAAAAAAAAACTTTTTTTTTAAATATGCACAAAAGCTGCATTTGAAATAGCATGTCTTTACTAACAAAGACATTTAATAATGCCTGTAATGTAGATTTCTTGTTCTTCATATAATGAACTTTTATAAGTTTCTGTAACTGCTGCTATTAGGTGCAGATTACTGTTTTTTACTAAATTCAATTACATTAGAATTTAACTAAAATCACAATTAAATCAGTAACACAACTAGTGTTATAATAAAAGGAAGAATGGACATACAGCAGTGTTTACCTTGCAAAGTCATGACTACCAGAAGTGATATCTCACTTCAGTGGTCATGATTTCACAGTTTTAGGTGCTGTTGATAACACCACTTCAAATTGTGCACAGACTTTCGTGTGTTCACCCTACCCTAACCCAACTTCACTCACTCCAAATCAGTTCATCATGAATGGTCAAACTAATTAAACAAACTTATCCCTGAGAAGAATTAAGCCTCACAAAAACTTCCTAATTCATTTTAAATTATACATAGCCTCTGTTTTAATCTCAACAATCTCCACTTTCATCTATAATCTGCTAAGCCAAACTTACTTTTTCTGAAAGAATCATGATTATCAATTACCTTAGCCACCATTTATTTCATTTGTACAAATTATTCACTCTTATGATTCCTTCACGCAGATGTTTGTTTTCTGCTTCATGCCTTTCTTATAAATATCTGTAATCATCTCTTTTTGATTGTCTTCCCTCATTCTGTCAAATTCATTTGTTTCCACTACTGCTTTACCAACTTTACAAATCACTCATATTTTTTTACTTTATCTGGAATTTTACTTTTTTTTTTTTATCCATTTTAGCTTTCCTAACACTGAAGTAATTTTCTGTAGTGATTTTGATTTTAATAACTCTATTTGGTATTGACCCATCTGGTAGAGATGCTGAGGCGTCGCTATTGACCTAATTGTCTTACATAACTTGTTCATTTACCTTCTAGAATGCCAGCTAATCCTAACCCAACATCTAACACTCTTAGTCATTTCCCCACCAATGAACCATCAAAGTTCCCAATTAATGTTAATTGTCCACTAGGTGCTTCAGATCGCAACTTAGTGATAATCTCTTCTCCAATAGAGGTTCTGTCCCATGGCTTCATATTCTTTGGCATGCAAGTATGCAAAATAGGATATCTGTGAAGTTTCTGTTTCTCTTTTTCTTGGTCGAATTAAATATTATTTAAATATTCTGCTACTAAAATTTACTCCAAATCATGTTATCAAAATTATTCCTCTAGAGATGAAATCATTTATTTCTCATTCCATCCTAAATTCTTTTCCTTTATCTAATCCATGGTATTAAAAAAAATGTGCTAAGCTGTTCAGTATAGCATAACAAATGGCTTGAATAAAAATCTGCAGCTTCATTTTCTGCCTGTATTAAAGCTCAAGATTTATAAACAAATAAGTAATAAACCCAAATTCAATTTTAAATATGCTAGGAGTAAGAAACTTTCTTCTTACAACTTCTGTTCATCCATACTTCCACCTCTGTTACCTGATGATTCTGTTATCTTCTCATGTAAAGAGAGCCAGCTCATTAGCATCTTAGTGTTCCTCTAATTAGCATCTTAGTGTTCCTCTAACTGTTGCATTGATTACTTTGATAATACTCCTCCTCCTAGCAGACAAAACACATTTCAAGACGACTCTTGTTCGTATCAATATCAATGCATTGGTGATATCTTGTCTTATGTTAACTCAATTCCACAGAAACTTTGCAGAAAATCAAACAGTTTCTTTCAACATTTCTCTAAGGCCTGCAATTATGTAAGACATAATGGTCTTGTTAACAAGGTTCCTTCTTATCATCACAATCTGCCTTCAGTATTTTGCAACTGGGTAAGGCTAGCTGTGGTCTAATAGTTAGCATGCATGGTGCCACATGTAAGAAGGTTTCAGGATCAAGGCTATATGTGGCCACAAAAAAAAAAAAAAAAAAAACAGCGTGTGTACCCTGTACGCATGAAAGATGTTTTATTTTATGTCAAAACATAAAATAAAACACGTAATTCATTTGAACTCAAATCTTCTGGATTGAAATCTTCAGGAAGATCTTGAATATATTACATGATGTTGAGGGTCCAGCTTCTTGATGAGAAATCGATGTAGAAGGTTGATGTTGATCGAAATTTTGAGAAGCAGATTTCATTAAACTCTTCATTTTTTTTTGTTCTCTGTTTTCCCGGCAGTGCCAGGAAACGAAACAAAATTGATTTAGAAATGAAGATGAAAATGATTAAGAAGTACGAACAAAAAGTTTGCCATCTACTGCAAGGGAATTAGCTCTCGCTGCTTCTGAATACTATTTTAAAGGACAATATGCATATAAAAGAACATGTCAAAGGATCAACGCACTTAAGATCAACAGTGATCACAAAACAGTGTTCAGGTGCTATATCGAAGATGAAACAGCTATTAATAATATACATGGAAAATCAGTTCCAGAAGCAAGTGCCCCTGAGTCCAGTGGCCATTCAAACAAAAGCAAGAAGTGTTTATGAAGATATTAAGGATAAGTACCAGTGGCGTAGCTACCATGTAGGTAGGCAAGGAAATTGCTTCTGCGCCTGGGCCCTTTAGGGGCCCGGCGTCTTTGGCTGTCTCCTCTTTTTGCAATTTTCATTAATTAAAAATAAATTTTCTGTTTATACTCCGGGATGACCAAATGGTCAGAGGAGTTCACAAGATAGACAGAATACAAGACGTGACTGCCGAATACGGGGTTCAAGCCTGTATTCAGCAGTCACGGGCTTGAATCCCGGTCACTTGAGGCACGTGTACTTATGCTTAAATAGGGGCTCGAACATGTTCTTTGCCTGCGGGCCGAAAAAGGGTAGCTACGCTACTGATAAGTACAGTGAACCACAAGCTAAGTTTGTGGCAAGCAATGGGTGGTTTAATAGGTTCAAGCATTGCACTGGTTTCCAAAGCATTAAAGTATGCGATGAAGTCACCAGTGCCGATTCTGCAGCTGCAGAAAAATTTTGTGATGTGTTGGAAAAAATTATTCATGAAGGCAGCTATTCAATGCAGCAAATTTTTAATGTTGACAGGACTGCTCTGTATTGAAAAAAAATTCCAGATCAAACATATATTGCCAAAGAAGAAAAGACAATGCCAGGTTTCAAGGCTTCAAAAGATAGGGCCATGCTCTTGCTTGGGGCTAATGCAGTGGGAGATTACAGATTAATACCACCACTTGTGTACCATTCTGGAAATCCTCATGCATTTAACCCGTGCATATCCGATTGAACCAGAGAGCATGGATAACAATACCTCTCTTTGAGGATTGGTTTAAATGCTGCTTCATTCCCGAGGTTGAAAAATATTGTAAAGACAATGATGTTCCTTTCAAGATTTTGCTTCTATTAGATAATGCTCCTGGACATCCTACACATCTAGATGATTTCAATTCAAACGTGAGAGTCATATTTCTACCGCCAAACACTACTTCACTCATCCAACCTATGGATCAGAGAGTTATTTCGAATTTAAAAGCATACTATTTGCTCAGGCATTGTCTGTAGTAGATGGAATTTTACGTTAGATAATTTTATTATCTAACATAAAATTTTATGTTAGAGAAAAATTTTACGTTAAGAGACTTTTGGAAATCGCCAGCTAAAACATTAATAAGGCCTGGGCGGAAATTATTAAAAGTTGTTTAATTGGCACATGGAAGAAAATATGCCCACGGCATTGAAGGGTTTGAAAAAGATGAATCATATGAAGAGGCTACAGATAAGATTGTAAAGGTTGCAGAGTTACTTCAGTTGGAGGTTGTTGCCAAAGGCATGGAGGAGTTAATAGAGGATGAAGAGAAGGAATTATGTAACAAAGAACTTATTGACTTGCACGCAGTGATAGTGAAAGAAGAAAATGCTGACCAAGGCCAAGATGAACCAAATGAGGAGCTGAGATGCTTCATCACCAGAGAGATGGTAATGGCATTTCGTGAAATTGCATCGGCAATGGCGAGGTTTAAGAAGATGGATCCTGACAGGGAACGACTCTTAAATGTTAAGAGGGGTGAATGATATGATTGCTTGCTACAAATAAATCTACGATGAAAAGAAAAAAGCTACTGTTCAGTCATCCATTAATATGTTCTTTCATAAAGTTGAGCGGCCGACTGCTTCTAAATCTCCACAGCCCTCAACCTCCATAGTGGCATACTTATCAGCTGAAGACGTCAATTCTGGCAACGATGCTTGAGAGGTAAAACTTACTGACGTTATCCCTGTCGCCTCTCTTTTTTTGTAATTTTATAATTTTTAAAATTTCATGCTTTTCTAATTTTTCCTGCACATGAGATAAAAAAAATTGCATAAATACAATAAATGATTCTATTCACCTGTTTGTCGAACATTTCTTTTTTGATTCAATCAATTCAGCGAGCATAGCTGCAAGTGCTGCACAAGCATGAGGGAAATTCTGACGCACGTAAAATCTGTAAGTCGGAACGCAACCCTTACGTTAATTGTGGAGTGGCTGTGTATGATATCAAAATTATTATTTGCATCCAGTTCCTTTGTGACCACATCATAGTAACCAATCAAATTGGTCAGACAAGACTTCCCCTTAACAATCCCATGCTGTGTCTGAACTAAAACTGAAGTCTTGTCTAGATGATCCTGCAGTGCACTGCCGGATTTAGCACTTGAGAGGCCCAGGCGCAATTCAATTTTGAGGCCCCCCCTCTAAATATATTCGGTACCACTACAGTGTGCATTCTATGCGCACGTTTTTACTATAGCACGCGCTCTAGATTTGGTGTTGCGATTTTAATCATTTTGGTTGCGCAATTCTTTCATACATATTTTATTAATTGGGAATTAAAAAATTAATTCCCAATTATCACTTGCTATAAATGTCACGCCTCGTCTAACGATTCAGTTTTGATAAATACATAAACAATACATAAGATATTACAGATACTTACTTGATAACAAAACAAAAATACTCCTACACTAAAACACCAAACTCTAGTATTTTGTAACAGATTCGTGAGAGAAATGTTAGTTCCGAAAGCTATTAAAAAAAAGACGATGCTCCGTTACATGTGAGCCAGTGCAGTAGTGATTTCAGAGGCTTTAAAAGACAACTGCGCTTGCTTATTGGTTCCCAATTAGTTGCGAATAGTTTTGAACTGCCTTCGCGAACAAATCTAATATCGTTTCTTGAGCAATATCGTCACAGGGTTCTTCACTCGTGGAATTACCTCCACTAGGGAAAAATTGTGTGTTTAATTTAAGCATTAATGATAATATGTATTCTACTTCAGATTCACTTAGTTCGCATAGATATCTGATATAATATGTAGGGATACTAACTTCTCATCTTAAATTATAGTTTTATTCAGTAACAGTAATAAAGATGAGTGTAAAAATTTTAAATGAAACTTTTTTTTTTTTTTTTTTTTTGAGACCTGAGATTTGAGGCCCACTTGATTTAAGAGACCCCAGGCGCGAGCCTCGTGCGGAAATCCGCCACTGCTGCAGTGCGTCTTTAACCAGTGTTTCAATTAATTTTTCCTGAACATAAGTTAAACTAACAGGTCTGTAATTACTTGTGTCACCCTTTGATCCTCGTTTATGAATTGGGATCACATCTCCAGTCCATGGGTCCAAGGAAGCTCTAATAATTATGGTAACAGTTTTCTTACTTCCTTTGCTGCATCCTTTAATATAACTTGACAGATACCATCCATCCCAGGTGACTTTCTTATGTTTATCTTCAACAGTTTCTGCTCCATTTTGCTCTCAGTTATTACAATCAGTCATAACCAAAAACTACTGCAAGAAGCTTGGGGGGACTACTAAATTAACAGTAGCCACTGGCATAGGTGAAAGTGATTGTTGCACTGCTTCTGTTGGAATGAGCAGCAGCCTGGAAAACAAGATGCAGGGTACTTCAGAGACTGCTGGGAGTCATAGCGGTACAAGTAAACACATGGGTTGTGTTAGGGTAGCTAAGAATAGGAGCAGGTGCATGTATACTTGCGTGTACACCAATGCTAGGAGTTTGGTAAATAAATTTATAAGGAATGCAGAACTGGAATTTGGGGAGTACAATGTGTACAGAAAGGATAGGAAGGGAGGAGGGGGTTATGCTATTAGTTAAGAAACACACAAAATCCAAGGAAGTGAAGCCGGTCGACATTGCTGGACAGTGCAGTGTCAAGTCAGTTTGGTGTGACATAAGAACTGGGAGATCAAAATTGAGAGTAGGAGTGTGCTATAGGCCTAGTGACTCTGATGAGTATAATAAGAAACTGTACAGGGAAATAGAGTTGGCCAGTAAATCAAAGAGTCTTATAATGGGGGGATTTTAACTTCCTAGATATTGACTGGAATTTGTGGGTTTGTCACTCACACACTAGCAAGGCTTTTGTGGATTTATTGGATGATTCTTTTCTACAGCAGTATGTTCGGGAGGCAACTAGAGGGAATAATACTCTTGATCTGATTATCAGTAGTGATTCTTCATGCATTAAGAATCTGCAGATAAAAGAATCACTAGGTGGCAGTGATCACAGTGGGCTGAAGTGGGATTTACTCAAAGAGGTAACTACCATCAGGAGTAAAGGGAAGGGTTTTTGCTTTCGTAAAGGTGACTACGATGGTCTGAGACAGTATTTAAATTCTATACAGTGGGACCAACTGATGATGTTACCAACAGCAAGTTCAAAATGGGAAGCATTCAAAGAATTTATCTTGGAAGCTACTAGGCTTTACATGCCAAATAGGAAATATTGTTCAAGGTTTAGGCCTAAATGGATGTCAGATGAACTAATGAGATATATGGCAGAGAAGAAAAATGCATGGGATACATATAAATCAATGGGTAACATGGAAGCCTATGATAGATATAAGCTGGTCTGTAACCAAGTCACAAAGGAGATTAGGCAGGCAAAGGCAGATTATGAGAAATCCTTGGCAAAGGATGCAAAGAAAAACAGAAAAGAGGTCTTTACCTATGTAAACTCTAGAAGGAAAGGGATTAATCAGATTGGTCCACTGGATATTGATGGTTCAACTGTTGATGATCCTGCTCAGGTAGCTAACAAACTAAATGAATATTTTGCATTGACATTCACACATGAGGAGTTATATTCAGGGAGCTGAATGCCAGAGGTGAGTTAAACTCTGGCAGTAAGCTAGATAATCTTGTAATAACTGAAAGTAAAGTGGAGGAGAAATTGTTGAAGATAAACACAAGAAAGGCACCTGGGGTGGATGGAATCTATCCAGTTATATTGAAGGAGGCGGCAAAGGAAGAAATCAAACCCTTAGCCATAATTATGAGAGTTTCCCTGGATTCAGGGGAGGTACCCATGGACTGGAGATGTGCAAATGTGACCCCAATCCACAAAGGAGGATCAAAGGGAGACACAGGTAATTAGAGACCTGTTAGTTTAACTTCTGTTCCAGGAAAATTAATGGAGACACTAGTTAAAGAAGCTAAAGAAGCACTACAGGATCATCTAGACAAGACTTCAGTTATAGCTCGGACACAGCATGGTATTATTAAGGGGAAGTCTTGCCTGACCAATTTGATTAGATACTATGATGCAGTCACAAAAGAACAGGATTTTGTAATAACTGAGAGGAAAGTGGAGGAGAAATTTTTAAGGATAAATATAAAAAAGGCACCTGGGGTGGATGGGATCTATCCAGTTATATTAAAGGAAGTAAGCAAACCCTTAGCCATAATTATGAGAGCTTCTTTGGACTCGGGGGAGGTACCCATAGACTGGAGATGTGCAAATGTGACTCCAATTCATAAAGGAGGATCAAAGGCTGACATAAGTAATTATAGACCTGTGAGTTTAACTTCTGTTCCAGGAAAATTAATGGAGGCACTGGTTAAAGAAGCACTAAAGGATCATCTAGACAAGACTTCAGTTATAGCTCGGACCCAGCATGGTTTTGTTAAGGGGTAGTCTTGCCTGACCAATTTGATTGGATACTATGATGCAGTCACAAAAGAACTGGATGGAGGGAATAACTTTGATATTATATACTTGGATCTTAGAAAGGCTTTTGATACTGCTGCACATGGAAGACTGCTGCACAAATTGGAGCAGTGTGGCATTGGAGGCAAATTGCTGCTATGGATAAAGGGGTGGTTGAGGGGGAGAAGACAGAGAGTGGTAATCAATGGACACTGCTCATCGTGGATTAATGTTATTAGTGGAGTCCCTCAGGGTCCAGCGTTAGGTCCATTATTGTTTTCTGTATTTATAAATAATATTGATGATGGTATATCAAGCTTAATGTCCAGGTTTGCAGACGATACAAAGGTTGGCAGGTTTGTTAAGGACACTACTGACAGTATGCTGCTGCAACAGGATCTGGAAAGGTTGAGCGGGTGGGCTGAGAGGTGGCAAATGAAGTTTAACATTGACAAATGTAAAGTACTGCATATGGGAAACAGTAACCCCAGAGTAACATATGAACTGTGTGGTATTACACTCGGGTGGTAAAGAATGAAAAGGACCTGGGAGGAATTGTGGAGTCAGATATGAAGTTTTTTGAGCAGTGCAGATAGTCTGCAAGAGTAGATCATTGTGCCTTGTCAATGATATACAGGAATTTTTCTAGCAGGGATAAGGAGGTGATTGTCCCCTTGTATAAGGCAATGGTCAGGCCACACCTTGAGTACTGTATACAGGTCTGGAGGCCTCATTTTAGGAAGGATGTAGAGCTGCTGGAACGAGTACAGAGAAGGGCAACAAGATTAGTGAATGGAACAAAAGGTTGTTCTTACGAAGAAAGTCTTAAGTTTTGCAAATTACGGTGTCTGGAGACTAGGCACCGACAAGGTGATCTGATAGAGGTGTATAAAGCCTTGAATGGTTTGAGCATGCTCAATGCTGATGGGATTGTTCCTCTTGCTCAGAATAATCACTTGAGAGGGCATAAATTCAAATTGAGGAAAGACAGATGTAGGATGGATGTGCGGAAATTTGCCTTTAGCCAGCAGATAGTTGGTTGGTGGAACAGACTTCCATCCCTTGTTGTGGAAGTTGATAGCCTAAATAAATTTAAGGCTCAGCTGGAGAGGTATTTCGAACGAATGTAGTGGTGAAATGGGAGTGGGTTTTTTTTTTTTTTTTTTTTTTTTTTTTGGCTGATGCTGCATAAGCTTGCTTTCTTGCATCATATGCCTCTACTAATGCTAAGTTATTGTTTTATTGTTGCATTCTTGAATCAAAACCGTTTAAATTTTTAAGCAGTTTGATTGAAACTTACTTACTTATGCTACTTAGAAAGTTGATGTTGATCAAAATCTTCAGAAGCATGTTTTTGAACTCGTTCCTTTTTGACATGAGAGGCTTCTTCGACGGCTTTGAAGCTTTTATTCTTGCATAATACTACTACCCTCTGCTTACTCTACCAAATCTTTTTTTTTTTTTTTTTTTTGGCTGATGCTGCATAAGCTTGCTTTCTTGCATCAAATGCCTCTACTAATGCTAATCAACGTTGGTGACTGAGTTAGCATCATTTAGGAAGTGACGTCATTTCCACATCTTCGTATGAACTTACTTTACTGAATCAACTACTTTCCCTACCAAATGAATGTTAATGACTGAGTTAACATCGTTAATGCCATTTAGGAAGTGACGTCATTTGCATCATTTAAAATCTAACAGCCACCTAATAGGAAGTGACATCGATTTCCTCATTTCCATAAAAAAATTTCGTTACTATCAATTGCGTCATTTCCGCTACTGTAAGAAAATTTCGTTACCAATCAGTTTTACTCTAGTGCCTCAATAGATGTTTTCACATCAAAAATGCAAGGCCATTGTTGGTATGGTGTGGAAAATATGGCTGCCATTAATAACTTAATATATATGCAGTCGTGATGAATTTGTAAACTCGACTCTCTAGAGAATAAATGGATATTTATTTATTAGCCAGTTTTTGCTAACCTCTCAGTGCATTCGAAGATAGATGGCTCTCTGTCTTCTAACTGGAGTTCTCCAAGGTTGCTTTCACCCAATATTTTCCTCCTATCTGAGGTAGCTGAGTGATCAAATTCAGAAGTGCATTCATGCGTGCATTTGAATTAATCATAGTTCAAGCCAGCATCACTGCTAAATAAGATTAATAATTGTATTCTTGTTAAAAAATGATCATTATTGTATATAATTGTAAACACTGTAATCTTTGTTAATAATAATTGTACTCCTGTTGAAAAAATGAATAGGAGCTCTTTGAAGAGCCCTGAAGGAGCTTATCTGTGGATAAGCTCCTTCAGGACCCTAGAATGGAACTCCTCACTTTGAGCAAAAAAACCATGCTTCCACTTCATTAATTACTTCCTTATCAGTGTGAAAACTGCAACTCCCCTAATGATTTCTTCATTTTAGGGAAGAGATAGAAGTCTGGAATGAGAGGTCAAGAGAATAAGGTGGGTGCTGCAAGGAGGTTGTACCCATTTTCAAAGCCACCTAATTGAAAGGTCCACTGTGAAAGGAGCCTTTGTGAGCAGGGACATTTTCAGCTACCAGGTGGACACCTTTAGATAGCTTCCATCTCTTCAACTCAATAGCCTCTCTTAATCACAGATCTGTATTCACTTTATACTACATATTTCTCCAAAGCTGTTCAAGCAACAGCGCATAAGCTGCTGTATCCTAGTGGTCAGGCGTGTGGGTGCATAAGTACACATGCCTTGAGTGACCTGAGTTCAAGCCTGTGACTGCTGAATACGGTGCTGTTTCTTGTATTCTGTCTATCTTGTAAACTCCTCTGACCGTTTGGTCATCCCGGAGTATAAACAGAAAATTTATTTATTTATTAACTTTCCAGGAAGTTTCGGTAGTACTCCACAGTTTTAATAATAGCAGTAATAGAAAAGAGAAAGATTGAATCAGAAAGTCTGAGAAGAAAAGAAAAGATCTTGAGTGTGAAGCACAGCACTTAAAAACCTGATATTGAAGAAAACAAAGCAATTATTGAAAAATATTAAAATAATAAGTTAAAGGATTCACATTTAGACATGTGCAGGAATTTGTGCATTATTGTGCAAACAGACCTATGGCTAATGTTCACTTCATTTACTGTAAAATTTGTAGTCGCACACAAACCTGAATTATGCGTTTTTATATTTTAATTTTTTTTTTTTAGTGGGGGGAACCCATCACACCCCATTCTTCAGAATTTTTGAAATTAGAATTTAGAAATTAGGCATCAACTCAGCATTCTAATTTGAGAGCTTGAGGTGTAAGGTAAATGCCCTCGAAGAAATTAACATGAGGGGTCCAACTCAACATCAAGTTCTCAGCTGCCCAACTCAACACCAGAGCTCACTCCTGGGCATCAGGCAACACAGCAGCAATCTCAAAGGCAGAATGTGCTGGTCCCAAAGGAACTAGTTATTGTTGGTGACTATTGTCAGGGAGACAGGGAATATATAGTGTAAAAAGAATAGATGGAATAGAACCAGGGTATGTCTGCCAGGGGCAAAAGTTGATGACGTTGTAAAGCATATATCATCTTTTAAGGGCAAAAAAGGTGATATTGTTGTACACATTGGCACCAATGACATTAAGAGCAGGAGATCTGCAGATTTACTTAAAAAGTACAGTTCAATGTTGCAAAAAAGTCATGAGTTAGGGTTAAATTTGAAAGTTTCTGCAATTCTGCCCAGACACGATAGGAGGGAGTACATGATGAGAGCCTTGTAAATCAGTTCGGCCCTGGAGGGAATGTGCAAGGCTCAAGGGTTAGAATTTTTTTCAGCGTGATCTGTGCTTGTTAACAGAAGAGACTGCTTCTACAGGGATGGGATACACTTAAATAGAAAGGGTGCAAGAATATTTGCTGATGCTATCGAGACAGCGTTAGGTGGGTTGGAAAACTGCTAGCTTGGGGGGGGATTCACAGACTAAAGGTTAAAAGTAGCTGCAGGCAGAGGTGAAGGTGATTCTTGCACAACTTCTATTAGAATAAGTAGCGACCTGCAGCGAGGGGTACTGGGGGTTTCAGGGACTGATGGCAGTCATCGTGAAACAGGTGGGTATATGGGATGTGTCAGGGGGAATAGGAATAGGTGCATGTATACGAATGCTAGAAGTATAGTAAATAAATTTGATGAATTTGAAGTGTTAGTCAAAACATCAAAGGCGGATACTGTTGGGATATCAGAGATGTGGTGTCACACTGATATTAGGAATGCAGAAATGGAATTTGGGGAGTACAATGTGTACAGAAAGGATAGACAGGATAGGAAGGGAGGAGGTGTTATGCTGTTAAGAAAAACATAAAATCAAAAGAAGTGCATCCAGTTGATATAGATGAACAGTGCACTGTTGAGTCAGTTTGGTGTGACATAAGCACTGCGAAAGCAAAAATAAGAGGAGTGTGTTATAGGCCTAATGACTCAAATGAGTACAATGAACAATTGTACAGAGAAATAGAGTGGGCTAGTAAATCAGAATGTCTTATAATGGGGGATTTTAACTTTCCAGATATTGACTGGAGCTTGTGTCTTGGTCACTCGCACCCTAGTAAGATTTTGTGGATTTATTGGATGATTATTTTCTGCAGCAGCATGTTCGAGAGGCAACCAGAGAGGGTAATACTCTTAATCTGGTTAACAGCAGTAATCATTCATGTATTAAGAATTTTCAGATAAAGGAACCACTAGGTGGCAGTGATCACAGTGTACTCATATGGGATTTACTTAGATATAATTACCATCAAGGATAAAGGAAAGGGTTTTTGCTTCCGTAAAGGTGAGTACAGTGGTCTCAGGCAGTTTTTAAATTCTGTGCAGTGGGATCAACTGATGTTATTACCAATAGCAAATTCTAAGTGGGAGACATTCAAGGAATTAATCGTGGAAGCTACTAAAAGTTTCATACCTATTAAGAAATATTGTTCAAGGTTTAGGCCTAAATGGTTATCAAATGAACTAAGAGGTTAGGCAGGCGAAAGCAGATTACGAGAAATCTTTGGCAAAGGATGCTAAGAAAAACAGCAAGGATTTCTTTACTTATATAAACTCTCAAAGGAATGGGATGAATCTGATTGGTCCACTTGATATCAATGGTTCGACTGTTGATGATCCTGCTCAGATAGCACACAAACTGAATATGAGTATTTTGCATTTACATTCACACATGAAGAGTTATTAAGGTTTGAAAATGCCAGAAGGTTATCAAATTGTAGCAGAGTGCTTAATGATTTTATAATAACTGAGAGCAAAGTGGAGGAGAAATTGTTGAAGTTAAACATAAGAAAGGCACCTAGGGTGGACGGAATCTATCCAGTTATATTAAAGGAGGTGGCAAAGCAACTAATCAAACCCTTAGCCATAATTATGAGAGCATCCTTGGACTCAGGGAGGACCCCACGGACTGGAGATATGCAAATGTATCCCCAATTCACAAAGGGGGGATCAAAGAGTGATGAGTAATTACAGACCAGTTAGTTTAACTTCTGTTCTGGGTAAAATAATGGAGTCACTGGTTAAAGATGCATTGCAGGATCATCTAGACAAGACTGCAGCAATAATTCAGACACAGCATGGGTTTGTTAAGGAAAAGTCTTGTCTCACAAATTTTATTGGTTATTATGATGTGGTTAAGAGGAACTGGATGCAAAATATAATTTTGATATCATATACTTGGATTTCAGGAAAGCTTTTGACACTGTTGCACATGGAAGACTACTGTACGAATTGGAGCAGAATGGTATTAAGGGTAAATTGCTACAATGGATAAAAGGATGGTTCAGTGGAAGACAGAGGGTGGTAATCAATGGGTGCTGCTCTTCTTGGACTAATGTTATTAGTAATTTTGCACTCAGATATGAAGTTTTCTGAGCAATGCAGACTGGCTGCCAGGGCAGGTAATGGGATTTTGTCAAAGATATATAGGAATTTTGCTAGCAGGGAAAAGGGGGTTATTGTCCCTCTGTATAAGGCAATGGTCAGACCACGCCATGAGTACTGCGTACAGGTCTGGAGGCCTCATTTTAGGAAGGATATAGATTTACTTGAGCATGTACAGAGAAGGCAACAAGATTGGTTGAGGGTAATGAAGGGATCCTCTTACCAAGAGAGGCTTAAGTTCTGCAAATTGCAGCAGCTGGAGACTAGGCACCTGCGAGGTGATCTGATTGAGGTGTATAAGGCCTTGAATGAGTTGAGCATGCTGAATTCTGATGGGATTCTTCCACTTGTTCAGATTAAGAACCTAAGGGGACATAAATTCAAATTAAGGAAAGACAGATGCAGAATAGATGTGCGGAAATTTGCCTTTAGCCAGCGGGTGGTTAATTGCTGGAACGAACTTCCATCTGTCGTTGTGAAAGTTGATAGGTTAAATAAATTTAAGGAGGAACTGGACAGGCATTTGGAGGGAATGGTTGTGTGAATTTTTATTTTTTTTTATTTATTTATTAATTTTATTTTTTTGGCTGATGCTGCATAAGCTCATACACTTGCTTTCTTGCATCACATGCCACTTCTACTACTACTAATACTATTGCTAATAGCTGAAAAAACTTTTGAGACATGTAGAATTCTAAAAATTAAAAGCAGTAAACTAAAAATTAAAAACACTATAAATATTCTTTTATATACAGAAAAATTAGACTAAAAAATTAAGAGTTCGTAAAAGCATCTTTGAGAGAGACCTTCAATCACTTTGTTGTAGTATGACTCAATACCAGTTAGCCCTGCCTTGCAGAAAGCAAAAAGTGTGCACATGAAAAAGCAAAATATTCTTTTATATATAGATGTGTATCTGCAAGTATTAGCTATTCTACTTTAGCCACAACGGCAGGGTCTGTGACTGAGATAGGTCTTCCTTCTCTTGGGTCATTGTGCACCCACACCTGAACTGTCTGCCGACCGGGCTAGCCGAGTGGGTAAAGTACCTGCCCGGCAACCCAAAGGTCGCGGGTTCGATTCCCGCCTCGGGCTTGGATCAAAGTACTGCAAAAACCTTGGGAGATGCAATATGGCCACAGAAGCCGATGCGCCAACAATTACCAAATCAAAAAAAAATCAACCTGAACTGTCTTTTTCCAAGCTGTAACTGAAGTCTTGTCTAGATGATCCTGCAATGCTTCTTTAACCAGTGCCGCCATTAATTTTCCTGGAACAGAAGTTAAACCCACAGGTATATAATTATTTGTGTCAGCCTTTGATCCTCCTTTGTGAATTGGGGTCACATTTACACATCTCCAGTCTATGGGTACTTCCCCCGAGTCCAAGGAAGCTTTCATAATTATGGCCAAGGGTTTGCTTACTTCCTTTGCTGCCTCCTTTAATATAACTGGATAGATCCCATCCACCCCAGGTGCCTTTCTTGTGTTTATCTTCAACAATTTCTCCTCCACTTTACTCTCAGTTATTACAAGATTATCTAGCTTACTGCCAGAGTTGGATACACCTCTGGCATTCCCCTTGCTAAATAACTGCTCATGTGTGAATGTCAATGCAAAATATTCATTTAGTTTGTTAGCTACCTGAGCAGGATCATCAACAGTTGAACCATCGATATCAAGTGGACCAATCTGATTCATCCTCTTCTTTCTAGAGTTTACATAAGTAAAGAACTCTTTGCTGTTTTTCTTTGCATCCCTTCCCAAAGATTTCTCGTAATCTGCCTTCTCCTGCCTAACCTCCTTTGTGACTTGGTTACAGATCAACTTATATCTATCATAGGCTTCTGTGTCGCGTGTTAATTTATATGTATCCCATGCATTTTTCTTTTCTGCCATATGTCATTAGCATTAGCATTAGTAGAGGCATTTGATGCAAGAAAGCAAGCTTATGCAGCATCAGCCAAAAAAAAAAAAAAAAACCCACTTCCACTTAACCCCTCTGTTCGTTCCAAATACCTGTCCAGCTGAGCCTTAAACTTATTTAGGCTATCAACCTCCACCACAAGGGATGGAAGTCTGTTCCACCAACCAACCACCCGCTGGCTAAAGGCAAATTTCCTCACGTCTATCCTACATCTGTCTTTCCTCAATTTGAATTTATGCCCTCTCAGGTGATTTTTCTGAGCTAGAGGAAGAATCCCATCAGCATTGAGCATGCTTAAACCATTCAAGGCTTTATACACCTCTATCAGATCACCTCGCTGGTGCCTAGTCTCCAGACACTGTAATTTGCAAAACTTAAGCCTTTCTTCGTAAGAGCACCCCTTTGTTCCATTCACTAATCTTGTTGCCCTTCTCTGTACTCGTTCCAGCAGCTCTACATCCTTCTTGAAATGAGGCCTCCAGACCTGTATACAGTACTCTAGGTGTGGCCTGACCATTGCCTTATACAATGGAATAATCACCTCCTTATCCCTGCTGGAAAAATTCCTGTATATCATTGACAATACTCCATGAGCTACTCTTGCAGCCCGTCTGCACTGCTCAGAGAACTTCATATTTGCCTGCACAACCACCCCCAAGTCCCTTTCATTCTCTACCACTGTCAGTGTAGTACCACAGAGTTGATACGTTGCTCTGGGGTTGCTGTTTCCCATGTGTAGTACTTTACATTTGTCAATGTTAAACTTCATTTGCCACCTCTCAGCCCATCTGCTCAACCTTTCCAGATCCTGTTGCAGCAGCATAGTGTCAGTAGTGTCCTTTTCCAATTTTTCATAGCTTTATATGATAGGAGTCCTCCCCATATACAGCTTCATCCCATGGTTTGTTTTCCTTCCTTTTCTTGCAAGTGAATAAATTTTATACAAACCTCAACCACTTCCATCTTAACACTTATTCATGGCTCTAGTTCAGTAAGGGCAAGTTGCATTGCTGCTATGGATAAAGGGATGGTTCGGTTGGAGAAAACAGAGATTGGTAATCAATGGACACTGCTCTTCGTGGAGTCCCTCAGGGTTCAGTGTTGGGTCCATTGTAATTTTCTATATTTATCAATGATATTGATGAAGGTATGTTAGGCTTAATGTCCAAGTTCGCAGATGATACGAAGGTTGACAGGGTTGTTAATGACAGTACACTACTGCAACAGGATCTAGAAAAGTTGGGCAGATGGGCTGAGAGGTGGCAACAGAAGCTTAACATTCAAAAATGGAAAGTATTGCATATGGGTAGCAGTAACCCCAGAGTGGCATACCAACTGTGCGATACAACACTTAGGGTAGTGTAGAATGAAAAAGACCTGGGAGTAATTGTGCAGTGAGATATGAAGTTTACTAAGCAGTGCACATAGGCTGCCAAGGGATATCATGGAGTCTTGTCAATGATATATATAGGAATTTTGCTAGCAGGGATAAGGAGGTGATTATCCCTTTGTATTAAGCAATGTTCCGGCTGCATCTTGAATACTGTATACAGGTCTGGAGGCCTCATTTTAGAAAAGTATGTAGAGCTATTGGAACGAGTACAGAGAAGGGCAACAAGATTGGTGAGGGGGGACAAAGGGTTGCTCTTACCAAGGAAGGCTTAAGCTCTGCAAATTGCAGCATCTGAAGACTCGGCACCTGCAAGGTGATCTGATTGAGGTATATAAGGCCTTGAATAGTTTGAGCAAGCTCAATGCTGATGGTATTCTTCATTTTGCTCAGATTACACACCTGAGAAGGCATAAATTCATATTGAGGAAAGACAGTTGGAGAATAGAAGTGTGGAAATTTGCCTTTAGCTAGTGGATGGTTGATTGCTGGAACAAACTTTCATCTGTCGTTGTGGAATTTGATAGCTTAAATAAATTCAAGGAAGAACTGAACAAATCTTTAGAGCGAATGGATTGGTGAAATGGGAAGGTTTTCTTGTTTTTTGCTGATGTTGTATAAGCTTGCTTTCTTGCATCATATGCCTGTAAATGCTAATGCTAAGTGATGAAGCTAGCATTAAATAAAATAAAATATATATATATATACAGGGTGTTTCAAAATTATGTATACACACTTTAAAAATTGATATTTAATGAACAGTGTATACAAATGTAATTTTTTTTGATACTTTGAAGACAAAAAACTTTTTTTTTACAACAATAAAACTTTACTTTAATTGTTCAAAATGCCCTCCAAAACTGAAGATAGATGCATGAATGGCATCTGTCTTCAACAGATCTACATACTGAAAACTGGAATGCACAAATCAGGTGAAATATTTTCTGCTTTTTGTTGAATTTTTATACACAATTCCTCCAATGTTTGCAGTTTGTGACTGTAAACCTAATTTTTTTTCGAGTATCCCCAAGCAAAAAAATCTAAAGGGGTGAGATTTGGCAACCTTGGAGGATATTCAAAAGCACTCCCTCAATGTGACCTATCCAGTGATTGTGAAATTCATTGACAAGATAATCGCGCACAGCCGTATGATAACATGGAGGTGCACCTCCATGTTATCATACGGTTACCATCTTGTTGAAAATACACCAATGCATCTGCAAACATGTCTCTGATGTTTGGTACAGTACAATCCCTCAACATATCCAGATATTTTTTCCATTAACAGTGCCACTGAATCGATAGGGACCAGTTATTCCACGCAAAGAGAGCCGCATCCACATAGTAATGCCTGGTAGATTGACGTCTTTCTGTAGGGTGATGTGTGGATTTTCAGTGGCCCAGTAAACACAATTATGATGATTTATATGGTTATTTATTTTAAATGTGGCCTCATCTGACTACACAGTTATATCCTGAAAAGCATGGGTTTTCCCATATATATATATATATATATATATATATATATTTTTTTTTTTTTTTTTTTTTTTTTTTGAATGTACTGCTCACAATGCAGTCGTTGATCTGATTCATCTTCCTGGATTTCATGCACTAATCAAAGTATAAATGACTTAAAGTTTAATTCCTTCATCATTCTAAAAACACTTGTATGGTTTAAACCTAGCTCTTGTGAACACTGTCTCACAAGATCACATTTCTTACAGCTTCAACATTTTCATTCCTTCTGGATGTCCTCTTCCTGCCACATGCTAAGTCATTGATATTCTGAATGGTTCCATGCTCCTCAAATTTATCCCGCAAATGAGTAATTGTTAAACATGTGGGCGCTTTTGTTTCATATCATGATTTTCAAGCATGCTGAACATTTTCATATTTCCAATACCATTTTATAATTGCCTTTCTTTCTTCAAAACTTAATTGGATACTCTGCATCGTCTTAGAGGTATCTATAAAATAAAGCAAAAATTAAATTTTTGTTAAAAAATTGTCTATTTTTAAACTACAAAATGAGTTTAAGAAAATTAAATTGGTGCATATTGTTCATTAAATATAAATTTTTAAAATGTGTAGACATAATTTTGAAACACTGTGTGTGTGAGTGTGTGTGTTTTAAAAATTTAAGAAACACGCATGCACATTAATTAATGAGACAGTAGTATATATGCATAATATCAAATCTGTAGTTCAAATATTTCTAGGTGAAGGTAAATACTTATTGACTACCCTTCATATTGTATTCCACTTTCTAATTCAACAAACATTACCCTTGTCAACAGTTATAGCTTCTCAAATATCAATCTGTTTCTTACTTGCTTAAAAACTTAAATTCTTCTGAACTTGTTCTTGTCTTATTTCCTGCAAAGAGAGAGAGAGGACCTTTTGCTCCTGAGAACAACTTCAACAACCATCAGATTTTTAGACAAAATCACACATCCTTACTGAGAATGACTAATTTCTATCCTTTCCAAAAAAATAACTTGACTTTCTCTTTCATTCTCAGTGTTACTTGCCTTCTAAACATCCACTACAAGTGCAAATTTCAAATTTGGTCTACTCAAGAAATATTGTTCCCACATTTGGGGTGATTTCCCCAAAAACCCTCTTCAACTCCTGGACTTTATCCAAATGAAATTAGTTTTACTTACATACTCACTCAGTATTTTTTATGTATATACACCGATGAGCCAAAACATTATGACCAGAGAGTTGTTATGCAAATCGAAGCAACTGCATGTGAACTATGGTGTGTGCGCGTGCGGGTCGAGACACGCTATAAAAAAAACACCTGATGCTGAGCTCCGTTAATCAGTGTTACTCTTGTTCTTCACATGGGAAAGGCAGCAGCAGACTTAAGCGAGTTTGACAAAGGCCAAATTGTAATAGCCAGATGATTGGGTCAGCATATCCGAAATGGCACAGCTGGTAGGGTGCTCACGGTCAGCCGGGGTTAGTACCTACTGAAAGTGGTCAGAGGAGGGAAAACCCACGAACCGCCGACAAGGTGTTGGAAGACCACGGCTCATCGATGCTCGAGGTGAGCGAAGGCTTCCCGGATAGTACGTGGCAACTGTGGTGCAACAATTCACCTGTAATTGGAATGCTGGTGATGGAAGTAATGTGTCACAACACACACATCAAACCCTGCTGAAAATGGGGCTGCATTGCCGCAGGCAGCTCCAGGCAGGAGGGTCCATGCTAACCATGGTTCACCGGCGACAGTGCCTACAATGGGCATGCGAGCATCGAAACTGGACCTTGACTGATTGGAAGGTTGTCTGGTCTGATGAATCACGTTTCCTGTTGCACCATGTGGATGGTCGGATACATATTCATTGTTTACCTGGGGAAGTGATGGTGTCTGGATGCACCATGGGATGAAAACAAGCAGGTGGCGGCAGTGTCATGCTTTGGGCAATGTTCTGCTTGGATACCCTGGGTCCAGTCATCCATGTGCCAGGGACTCTGATGTCTACCACCTACCTAAATATCATTGCTGATCAGGCACACCCTTTCATGGCAGCGGCCGTGCCCTCTGGCGGTGCAGTCTTTCAGCAGGATAACGTGCCATGCCACACGGCCCGGATTGTTCGAGACTGGTTCGCAGAACATGAAGTAGACTTCCAGTTATTGCTCTGGCCTCCAAATTCCCCAGATATCAAACCCATTGAGCATCTGTGGTTTGTGTTGGGACAGCAACTCCAATCTGCGGCATCTCAACCACGGACCTTACAGAATTTAAAGGATCTGCTGGTTACGTGTTGGTACCTGATACCACAAGACACATTTAGAAATCTTGTAGTGTCCATGCCTCGCCGGGTACGAGCTGTTTTGGCTTCACGTGGAGGACCAACATATTAGGTAGGTGGTCATAATGTTTTGGCTCATCGGTGTATATATCTGTGTAATTGAGAATACAAGATATTCTCTATCACACAGATGTTCATTTTTTTGTTTCATGACTTTCCTACAGATATCCTATGAGAAAATCCACCTCTTTCTTCCAAACTAGTCGAAACGTCTGTATCAAATAGTCAACAACCATTCACAGTTCAACTCCAAACTCTTCCTCTTCATTTATGAACAACCTTTTTCATATATGTTTCCTGAAAATTACAATCTACAGAAATTCAAGCCGACAGAAGATGTATTTTCTGTCTTCAGTCTACAGTATTACAAGTTTTAATAACTTTCGGGTTTACAAACAAGAAAGAAAAAGTTGTGTGGATTAAAGTAGGTTTAAAACTGTCATAATCAGCTAACTTTGTCTTTTCTGTTTGAATAAAATGCTGATGCTTTTCAGTATTTCATTCAAACGTAACTACATAGATTTAGCTGACATGTTCACTATCAAAGAGGAGTAATGAACGTAGTGGATCAGCTTTACGTACTGAAGAGTATATATATATAGAGAGAGAGATTTGTGTGGTGGTGAGGGATAACTGAAGTTGGCTAGTAAGAGTGATTAGAAAATACTGTAGGGGGAAAAACCTTGCCTTTCTTCTGTTACTGTAAAGGGCAATTACACTTATTGCATTACGCAGCATCACTTAACTGTGGTACTTTTTGCTTTTCCTTCTCTCTCCATATATTCATTTATCAATATCAAATGCTCTACTCATTTCTAAACAATGCTGCTGTCTTGCTGGTATTAATTATTGCATTTTGTTATTTATCTTTCCTTTAAATTCACTTTAAATTCAATCCCTGCTTATTTATTTCAATTTTAAAGTTTATTAAAAATGAATTATATGAGCCACTTTTAACAAGTTTTAAACTCTTATCAGTTTTAATTTATTATATATATATAGCACTACTGTTGGTTGTATAGTAATATCAACCCATTTCAGGTTCAAGGATTAGGCACAGCTCTCAAGATACTATTCTCTGATCACCCTGGTATTGACCTTAATGCAAATTCAATGAATGACTGTAAATTTCACCTTACAAGGACAGAAATTGTGTCCCTCTTGAATGCATTTGGAAGGTAAACTGAAATATCAATCATTATTAATATTTAATATGAGAGGAAAAGAAAACTTAAAAAAGTGTAATGGCTATATGTAGGATTTCTATCTTGCTTGCAAAATGCAAAAAAAATTATTTATTTATTATTATTTTTTATGGTTACTCCAAACATGAAAGGCATTGGAACTTCTAATACTCATGAGTAAGCTGAAAGTTGAGAAAACAACAAATACTACAACAAGTTTACTTTGCATTATAATATTCATGAAATACATAAGAAAGAAGATTGTTCTGAAGAACAGAAGTGTAAAGGAGAAGTGAACAAGTTAGTTCACTAAGTTTCGAGTTGAATTGTGAATAGATGTTGTTTACTTTGGAAGAAAGAAGGAATTACAAAAGAACAGCGTCCATAGAAATATTTGTAGAGAGGGCATGCAGCAGAAACTGAATGTCTGTGTGATTTTGAGAGAGAGAGCATTAATTAATCTGTCCAAAGGAAGTGCTGCCTTCCTTTGGACAGAGTCTAGATGTTTTAGAGAGGCTTGAGGATACCATCTCAGATGTGGAAGCCATATTTCATGGTAAGGTAAATTTGTGATTTGTTCTACCAGATAAGCACCCTCTCCTCTGCTCAAAATAACTGTAAATGAGACAAATGGAAATACCACATCTGAGATGGTATCCTCATCAGACCAGGAGATCCATCTCCAATCATTCAAGGTCCAGTGACAATGGTCTTTCACCCAGTTGAGGTGTAGAGTCCTTTGTCGAGGGTCAGCGGCTTCCATAACCTATTGCGGCTAATGATCGCCTGATGGTCTTGGTGGATACATTTCTGGCACGTTCCTTGTTGAAGTCAGTGGTAATTTGTGCTACTGTCACTCTCCAGTTGGCTGAAACAATGCAACACAGACATCGGCGGCCATGTTCATCCACCTCTTTTCTCCGGCCACAGCGCTATCCGCGATGAGATGTTATTCTGGAAATGGTGTATTCCTGATACTCTTGATACTGTCGAATAGGGATAGTGCAACTTCTGTACCACCTCCACGATAGAGTGACTCGTGTTGGGCACCCACTATCATCCCTCTTACAAAGTCAGTTAAGTCACAACTTTTATCCATACTGATATCGAATTGCCGTCTACGTGAATGCAGTGTACCTATATACCTGCCAAGCAGTGAGTTTGTACACTAGCGAGAGAGGTGAGAGTATTGTGTTGCCCAGGATCCCATGAATTCTGTCCTTTCAGTGTAGATGGGAATTGATATCAGTGTAATTAAAAATGAGACTAGAATCATTTCATAAATGACATGGTGCATTTTTCCAGTCACTGATGCCCCGGTAAACTTACAAAGAGACATCCTAAATGTCATTGATTTTTCATATGCAATATCTATTGCCTTGTCATTGCCACATAAATGATGTCAATTGGTGATTAATATACTAGTTGAAAATTTTCATAGACACAGACAATTCTGGGCTGCTGATCTTTGTTGTTACTATGAGGAAAAATGCTGAAAACAGTTGTATTCAAACAACAGTTCCCCCCAATTCTAATTTTGAAGGCACAAGGCCTGCTTTCCTTATGATGATTAATTAAATAACTGAATATTGCTTGAATATTTGCAAAAAAATGTTGGTTAATGAAAAATTTATTCATTATTATGCACCTTTGAAATTATAAAATAGCTAATGCTATTTTGCCTTCAAAATTATAAAAAGTGGGATTTTTTTGTCTTCTTCTTCTTCTTGTGTGTGTGTGTGTGTGTTGGGGCTGGCAGGATTTAAACTGCCTAGTAAATGCAAAGGTCTTAATGCCCACAGCAGAATTTTCTTTTCCATGAGTTGCAATCACACTGCACTGCTCTCAAATAAATAGCACTACTGAAAGGTTAATCTGTCATATATCTAAAAGATTTATATATTTTTTGGCATATTAACATTGGTAATAGTGTTTTGGATTGAGCAACTCTTGGTAAGAAAAGTTTGTTCTGTAAGCATTGAGACGGTTGCAGTTGTCTGAGAAACATAGAATGAGAGGATAAGAAAGTCATTCTACTTTTCATAATTTTAACTATTCAAGTATCAAATCTAGAACATTCTGACTTACCAAAATTTTTACCTTATAAAATGGACAGTGCTTGCATGCCTTCTAAGAAAGATAAATGAACAAAAGAGTGAGAAAAGGCAGTTCTTTCATAAATGGCATTGATCTCTCATATTGGGAGGCTAATATAATTTGAAAAAAGGAAAAAAAACCTCATAAAAGTTTTATGCATATTTAAAATAAGAGAGGTACAACTTAATTAGGTTCACTTAAAATATATTTATGTTTGACTGTTGTATCCAGGTATCATTGTTGGGGGGGCGGGGATGACAACAAGGTTTTTGAGTGTGTTTTTTTTTTTTTCTTTAGATCGACCTAGGAACACATATGCCCACCCCAGAATACACCCCTGGACTTAACACTTTGGCATTTTTCATATTGTGAGTTGAACCATCATAAGTGCTTCATTGATGGGGATAAAAAAAGTAAAAAAGTAAAGTGCAGCCATTATCAACCCACTGCAGGATGGAAGCCTCCTCAACAATTCATGTTGAGGGAAATGGACCATAATCTGCCACGCTGGTCCAGTGCGGGTTGGCAGATCGACCGTATTCAGCAGTCAGAGGCTTGAACCCCGGTCTACTCAAAGAGCGTGTGCTACTGCACTCCCGCTCCTGCCCACTCGGCTACGGAGGCCTCTGATATCTGTTCACTAATACGGCAACAAAATGGCTGTCATTCTGCTGACAGTATTGTTTCTTAAAATGTCACTTTTTGAACAAAGATTGTTTACCTTTTTTTATTGACAAAGTTATCCTCTGAGACAGTAGAAATGAAAAAGAAAAGTCTTATTAAGAGGTAGGATATTTGAATAGTACAAGCATTTGAAAGATTGATGATATTTCATTGAGGATGCTATGAGGTGTGGGAGACCATGCATGGTCTGCCAAATAATGTTTTTAATGATGTTTAGATTGAGTCATTTAGATTAAGTATCCTGAGTGCTAAGCATTCTAGTGATTTTCAGCTCTGATATGTAGCTATCTTCCTTTCAGAACAGTTTTCATCTGAGCAAAGAGACAATCTCTCTTTCTCTCTCTCTCTCTCATTAACAAGGACTAATCACTAATATACTAACTCTCAGCCGCTCAGTCATTAGGTGATACTGCTCCTGTTACCTTGTGGTGGGGCCGACCGGGCTAGCCGGGTGGGTAAAGTGCCTGCCTAGCAACCCAAAGGTCACGGGTTTGAATCCTGCCTCGGGCTTGGATCAAAGTACTGCAAAAACCTTGGGAGGTGCATTATGGCCACAGAAGCCGATGTGCCAACAACTACCAAATAAAAAAATAAAAAAAAAACTTGTAGTGGGACCAGTAACCAAGGAGGAAAAGCTCTCACTCCTGGAGCTAAAAGGAGCTACAATGTACTTTACCAGATAGCAAATTGATCAGAATCCTTCCACTGCCAAATGACAGAAGGAAGAAGACACTTCAAACAGCTTGCCCAACATTTCTAATCATACATTCATGACAGAGCAGACAGTGTTAGTAAGTTCTTGCCATTTTTAATTCAAAAGTGCGTAGCAAATGCTGTTAGCCCACCCACCAATAATGACACAACAATTAAAATCAGATTTCCTTACTGAAACATTTGATCATTGGCACTCTGAACTGCCCTAGAAAATAACAACCTTTGGAGGTATTTATGTAAAAGTCTCCACTTTTTTTTTTTTTCTTTTTTTTTCCCCTTCAAATAGGCCTCAGAGGTTGGGAATATGTTCATGTTCATAATGACTGCAACAATACTACACCAACCGTTATAAACTTTTATTGAAATATATTAAAATTGGTAATAATAATAATAAGATAAAAATAAGTAAAATGAATAGTATAATTAAGCTGGATAAAACTGATAAAATAAGATACACTGTCTGCACAATAAAATAAAAATAAAATATATACAATGAAATAAAACAATATAGATCACAAGATAAAAGTGATAAAACAACGAAGCTTTCAGAGGCGTCCACCTCCTTTATCAACAGTAAAGCTTAATGTACAGTACATCCTTAAATATCAGCATGCTCATGTTTCCACAGGAGCATGGGCAGTACTCTCCATATGCGCACTGGAAATGCAGCAGTGCGTAGCACACGCTTCTTGATTAGACCGGGGTTCGAGCCTGTGACCACCAAATACGGAGGATGCGGAAATGTCAGGAAATGACTACCACATATCCCCGGAGCAATATGGCCTTAGTTGCTAATGCTCCTAAAAACCAAATAACAAACAAGCACTGGAAATGGCTCAGGAGCATGCCAGGCAGAACCGGTCATCCCCTCCAAGAACCACAGCTTTGAAGAGGGGATGAATGCGGACTCCCTTGTCTCTGTTAATATTGTTATGCTCAAAGGAGCATTTCAAACTCTCAAGCCACTTGTGGTCCCAAAATCTCTGTGACCGGTTGACGATAACAGCTTCGTCAGGAGAGATTTGATGCCAGAGCATTTTTGGGAGGGGAATCGTCAAATCTCTCCTGACAAAGCTGTTATTGTCGACTGGTCACAAAGATTTTGGGACCGCAAGTGGCTCAAGAGCTTGCAAATTTGCTCCTCTGAGTGTAACGATATTAATAGAGACAGGGGAGTCCACATTCATCCCCTCTTTGAAGCTGTGGTTCTTAAACAGGATGAACGGTTCTGCCTGGCACGCTCCCGAGTTATTACCGGTTCCAGTGCACATATGGAGGGTACTGCCCATGCTCTTGTGGAAACATGTGCTGTGAACCATGAGCCTGCTGATATTTAAGGATGCACTGTACGTTAAACTTTACTGTTGATAAAGAAAGCTTCGGTGTTTTATTGCTTTTATGCTGTGATCTATATTGTTTTATTTCATTGTATATATTGTATTTTTTTATTGTACAGACAGTGTATCTTATTTTATCAGTGCTATTTGGATTAATTATACTATTCATTTTACTTATTATTATTATTATTAACAATTTTAATTTATTTTATTTTATTTCAATAAAAGTTTATAATGATTGGTGTAGTATCGTTGCAGTCATTAACAAGTCTCCACTCATTCCACTTTAAATACTTCAAAGGGTTTCAAGCAGGGTGAGATTCTCATACACATCACATATGAAGAAACTGTCCAAGAACTAAAAGATCAAAACGTCATAGAAGAAGCCAAGAAAATTCTGATTAAAAAAGGAAGACACATTTGTACCAACTTGATATATCATACTCACCTTCAGTTCACCAAATCCTCCAGCCAATGTAAAGGCAGGATATCTATATTTTCAAGTTCATTTGATAATTCAGATATCCATCTGACAATTTGGAACTGCAGAGATTTCCAAAGTAATAAATGTTCACAATCTTATTACCCACTATACTCTTGCCATTATCTGTCTTCAAGAAATGAGTTTAACTTCAATGGTAAATGAAAGGCTACTTATGATACAGGATTTCTGAGAATGATAGGAGATTAAACATGCCATTCTTTATGACCTATGAATAAAATATGTAATCTTCTGAATGGAAGTCTACAAAAGAAAAAAAATTCAGACTGAGAGGTCTAAAGATAAAGTTATACAGATTAATATTATGGAGAATGAAGATATAATTATATCATTTAAATTAAATTTTAAAGAGACACTTAAAACAACAAAAAAAATTACAGCAAAATAATTACTGCATTTAATAGAGTTAGGGGTAAGGGAAGGTGCTATTTTGTTCATGTGAACCTCACCATCCCTATGCCAAAACAAAAAATAAAGAATCAAATAAACATAAAAAGAACTAAAGCAACACTCACCCTGGGGGAATGAACACACAGTCCTTGCCCAAAAAACAAGTGCTACTAAATAACATAAAATAAAACCACAAAAAAATAAATAAATAAAAAAAAGAGCCCACAAGAACTATCTTTTCACAGACACCAGCAATTTTGAACTCTGAAAAAGAGTTAATGCTCTCTTAGAAAAATATTGGTCAATGTCCTGATGTGCCCTGAACATTAAGAGAAATAAAGAACCAAACATAAAATATGCTATGGCTACTGCCCTCTATAGAATAAATTAGAAACATAATAAACAAAATTTAGATTTAGATTCTAAATCAGGAAATCCAAAAAAAAACATGCAAATATGCAACTCAAAACTAAAAAATAATAATACATAGAAACTGAACTTAAATAACTCAAATGACTATGTATAAGTATAGTACAAAAGCATCAATAATACATAGCCAAATCTGAATGAGCAGAATATTAGCAAAGCGGCATCGTTTTAAGTTTATCTCATATTGTGAATACCTTCACAATGAGTTGCCATGATATTGCACTACTTTGAATAAGTAACGCTTCACCTGAAGAGAAGACTAATGTTACTTATTCTCAGATGGATACCACCACCCAGACAGCACCGTGTCAGGGCTATTTGGCCCTTCTTCGGTGGGGTGGGTAGGTATCCGAGTGATGCAATGATGGCAAAACAGTTATGAAGTATAACTCCACAATATGAGAGATGCTTGATGGTGTATGATGTATTTAGACTATAAAGCGTAGGCTTACGCTTTATAGTCTGAATGAGATATAATGATATATGAGATATATCACAATATGAGATATAACTTAAAACGATGCCGCTTTGCTAATATTCTGTTCAATCAGATTTGGCTATGTATTATTGATGCTTTCGCACTATACTTGTACATAGTCTAGACTTTTCCATAGCTTGAGACTTACACCCTAAACGCTTTATATAACTCAAATGATTAAATTAATTATTATTACTATAAACCAAGTGACAGAATAAATAAAAACATAATGAAGAATCCAAGTGGTGGACATAAGCATTCAAATTAAACTGTAAGGACAGAAAAAACTAAATAAAATAAAAGAATGGAGGGGATTTATTTTTTTTCTTTTTTTTTTTTTTTTGGCATAGTAAGGTTCATAGGAGCAAAATAGCACCTTGCCTTAACCTTAACTCCATTAACAGCATTATTTATTTTGCAGTTTAAATGTTTCTTTAAACTTTAATTTATGCTATACTTACTTTTTGACTGTAATGGCATAATTCACTAGGAATTTATATAGAGGTAACACTGTTAATAATGCTATATGCTTAGAAATCATTAAGTACCTGAGAGATAAAATCAGAAGTGAGAGACCTGATCTGTGGATAATGAAAATTTGGAATTACTTCATAACAATACTTCAACAAATTGTGTTACAGTAATTCTTGACAACCCTTCTTAACAATCTGTAACTGTCTAACAGCATTCTCCATTTTCATCCTGATCATGTGTCATGTGGTTTTATTTATTTTTTTTCTTTTTCACAAATTAAAGAACTCATTAAAAGGACAATGAGTTTCTTATGAAGTATTACAGAATTTTTTTACAAGTTACAATAAATACTACATTCGATCAAGGAAATTTCTAAAGAAAAAATTAAATGTGTAAATAGCCAAGGTCATCAATTTGAAAAATGTGATGTGCAATTATCATAATATTATATTTGTTTAAATCTCCAGATAAAACAACCACTAAGTGGTGGTGTTCACAGTGTAATTATTTACGATTTACTTAAAGATGTTACTACCATCAAGGGTAAGGCAAAAGATTTTGCTATCATAAACTTGACTGCAGTGGTCTCAGACAGTTTTTAAATACTATACAGTGGTACCAACTGATGATGTTACCATCAGAAATTCCTAAATGGTAAACATTAGCATTAGTAGAGGCATATGATGCAAGAAAGCAAGCTTATACACCAACAGCCAAAAAAAAAAAAAAAAAAAAAAAAAACCTTCCCATTTTGCCCATCCAGTCACTCCAAATGTTTGTCTAGTTCAGCCTTAAATTTATTTAAGCAATCAACTTCCACAACAAGGGATGGAAGTCTGTTCCAGCAATCAACTACCCTCTAGCTAAAGGCAGACTTCCACACATCTATTCTACAGCTGTCTTTCCTCAATTTGAATCTATGTCCCCTCAGATTCTTAGTCTGAGCAAGCAGAAGTATCCCGTCAGCATTGAGCCTGCTCAAACCATTCAAGGCCTTATACACCTCACAGATGCCTAGTCTCCAGATACTGCAACTTGTAGAACATAAGCCTTTCTTCGTAAATACACTCCTTTGTTCCTCTCACCAATCTTGTTGCCCTTCTCTGTACACCAGCAACTCTACATACTCCTAAAATGAGGCCTCCAGACCTGTACACAGTACTCAAGGTGCAGACTGACCATTGCCTTATACAAAGGGATAATCACCTCCTTGTCTCTGCTACCAAAATTCTTATATATCATTGACAAAACTCCATGACATGCTCTAGCAGTCCATTTGCACTACTCAGAGAACTTCATATCTGACTGCACAATTACCCCCGGTCATTTTCATTCTCCACCTCCCTGATTATAGTATCACACAGTTGGTACATTTCTCTTGGGTTATCCATATGCAGTACTTTGCATTTGTCAATGTTAAACTTCAGTTGCCACTTCTCAGCCCATCTGCCTATCTTTTCTAGATCCTGTTGCAGTAGCATAGTGTCCTTACTGTCATTAACAACCCTGCCAACCTCGATATCATCTGCAAACTTGATCATTAAGCCTGATATACCTCCATCGATATCATTGATAAATACACAAAACAACAATGGGCCCAGCACCAAACCCTGGCTGACTCCACTAATAACATTAGTCTGCGTAGAGCAGCTTCCATTCATTACCACTCTCTGTCTTCTCCCACTCAACCATCCCTTTACCCATTGTAGCAACTTGCGCTTAATGCCACACTGCTCCAATTTGTACAGCAGTCTTCCATGTGCAACAGTATCAAAAGCTTTCCTGAAATCCAAGTACAGTCGATTCCGGTTATTTGGGACACATCGGGACTAGTGCATTTTGGCCCGATTAAGCGGCTGCCCCAATTATCCGAAGTTTCACTTAAATAGTTAAAAATACAATTTACCCCCCCCCTTTACAATTAGTTCACTGTACAATCAAATCACGTTACGACGAACTCAAAATAGTGCGATGTGCAATAAGCGCCGGTCATTATGATCACGTTTGTGAATTGAATTTTAATTCTATTAAACAGCGATTCTAATTAGCGAAAATAGGAGGAATATTATCCACAGGCTATAAAAGTAAAGATATATTAAGCACAAATTTACCCTTTATTACCTTACCAATTAAAAAATTAAATGATACGTGAAAATCGGAAGAATATACGTGATAATCGGGATAATTAATACGTACTGTAATATGTACATACTAACTAAACTAGTTGACATTTCTGTTCACTGACATTTGTTGGTGGGGGCTGAAATTTAAAACAGTAAAAAGATAAGCAATCAATAACAAAGAAGAGGGCACACACAAATTGCACGTAACACAACACGCGCAAGTGAGAACGGAGTAACAAATTAGGAAGCTTTAAAAATAGGAATGAAGAGAAGATTCTGAAAATTATTTTTTTTATATGATTGAAGATTCCATGGAAGTGTAAACACATTATACCATAATAACCCACAGAATTTCAGCTGCCGATATTATCGCAAATTCAATAAGATCGAGTTTACTGTCCGTTTATGATAGATTGCACTAACAGAAAAGCCCAATAAACAGATGACTGCTAATTGTTTTTATTTGTTTTATGGTTGTGACCTCCAAAAATCCGACCGAACTACGTGGTACGGTCGGAGACAATCGTAGGGTAATCTCCAGTGCTGAGGTCTCCTGCCCCGATTAAACGGCATTTTGACCCAATTAAGCGAAGTAAACCCTGGCTATTTTCTCGATTGGTTTTTGTTTTTTAAGATTTGCCCCAAATAAACGGCTGCCCCGATTAACCGGTGGCCCAAATAACCGGAATCCACTGTATATGATATCAAAATTATATTTTGCATCCAGTTCCTTTGTGACCACATTGTAGTATCCAATCAAATTGGTCAGCAAGGTTCCCCCTTAACAAACCCATGCTATGTCGGAACTATTACTGCACTCTTGTCTAGGTGATCCTGTATCACTTCTTTAACCAGTGACTCCATTATTTTCCCTGGAATAAAAGTTAAAATAACAGGTCTGTAATTCTTTGTGTCACCCTTTGTGAATTGGGGATACATTTACACATCTCCAGTCCATGGGGACCTCACCTGAATCTAAGGATGCTCTCATAATTATGGCTAAGTGTTTGCTAACATCCCTCGCTGCCTCCTTTAATATAACTAGATAGATTCCATCCACCCCAGGTGCCTTTTCTATGTTTAACTTCAACAATTTCTCCTCCACTTTGCTCTCAGTTATTACAAAATCACTTAGCTCCCTGTTAGTTTGATAAACTTCTGGCAATCCCCTCCTTGAATAACTCCTTATGTATGAATGTAGATGCAAAATACTCATTCAGTTTATCAGCTACTTGAGCAAGATCATTAATAGTCACACCATCTTTAAGTGGACCAATTTGATTCATCCCCTTCCTTCTAGAGTTTACATAAATAAAATACTCTTTGCTGTTTTTCTTTGCATCCTTTGCCAAAGATTTCTCATAATCTGCCTTTGCCTGTCTAACCTTTGTTATTTGATTACAGACTAGCTTATATCTGCCATAGGCTTCTGTGTCGCCTCATAATTTTTATGCATCCCATGTATTTTTCTTCTCTGCCATGAGCCTCAGTAATTCATCTGACATCCATTTAGGCCTGAACCTCGAATAGTATTTCTTAGTTGGTATGAAAAGCTTAGTAGCCTCCAAGATTAAGGCCCTGAAGTTTGGTGAATTCTAAATTCCATTTAGAATTCATCATTGGTAACCATTAGTTGATCCCACTGTATAGGTTTTAAAAACTGTCTGAGACCACTGTAGTCACCTTTACGAAAGCAAAACCCTTCCCTTTACCCTTGATGGTAGTTATATCTTTAAGTAAACCCCACATCAGTACACTATGATCACTGTCGCCTAGTGGTTCTTTTATATGCAAATTCTTAATGCATGAATAATCACTGCTGATAATCAGATCAAGAGTATTATTCCCTCTGGCTGCCCCTCCAACATATTGCTATAGAAAACAATCGTCCAATAAATCCACAAAAGTCTTTCTAGTGTGCGAGTAACCAATCTACAAATATATATATAGCATCTGCCAAAAAAAGGGAAAAAAACGCCTTCCCGTTTCATCCATCTATTCACTCCAGATATGTGTCTAGTTCTGCCTTGAACTTATTTAAATTGTTGACCTCCACTACAACAGATGGAAGTCTGTTCCAGCAATCAACCATCTGCTGACTAAAGGCAAACTTCCACACATGTTCTGCAACTGTCTTTCCTCAGTTTGAATCTATGCCCCCTCAGGTTCCTAATCTGAGCAAGTGGAAGTATCCCATCAGCATTAAGCCTACTCAAAAGATTGTAGGTCTTATACACCTCAATTAGATTACCTCGCAGGTGCCTAGTCTCCAAATGCTGCAACTTGTAGAACTTAAGCCTCTTCTGGTCAGAGCACATCTTCATTCATTCAAGGAATTAATCGTAGAAGCTACTAGGCTTTTCATACTAACTAAGAAATACTCTTCAAGGTATAGGCCTATATGTATGTCAGATAAACTGATGAGTCACGTGGCAGAGAAGAAAAATGAATGAAATGCATATGCATTATCAGGCAACACAGAAGCCTATTGTAGATATAAATTAGTCTGACAAGTTACAAAGGTTAGACAAGCAAAGGCAGATTATAAGAAATCTTTGGTGAAGGATGCAAAGAAAAAAAGCAAAGACTTTTTTACTTATGTAAACACTAGAAGAAAGGGGATAAATCGGATTGGTTCGACTGCTGTTGTTCCTCCTCAAGTTGCTGACAAACTGAATGAAAATTTTGCAACTTCGGTCATACATGAGGAATTCTTTAGGAAAGGGAATGCCAGAAGTTTATCAAACTTTAACAGAGAGCTAAATGATTTTGTAATAACTGAGAGGAAAGTGGAAGAGAAATTCTTGAATTTAAACATAAGAAAGGCATCTGGGGTGGATTGGATCTATCCAATTACATTAAAGGAGGCAGTGAAGGAAGTAAGCAAAAGCCATAATTATGAGAGCTTCCTTGGAGTCAGGGGAGGTCCTGCTGACTGGAGATGTGTGAATGTATCCCCAATTCACAGAGGGGGGGGGGAATCAAAGGGTGACACGAGTAATTACAGACATGTTAGTTTAACTCCTGTTACAAGGAAAATAACAGTCACTGGTAAAAGAAATAATGCAGGATCTTCTGGACAAGACTGCAGTTATAGTTTAAACACAGCATGGATTTGTTAAGGGGAAATCTTGTCTGACCGATTTGATTGGATACTATAATGTGGTCACAAAGGACTGGATGCAAAAATAATTTTGATATCATATACTTGGATTTCAGGAAAGCTTTTGAAACTGTTGCACATGAAAGATTGCTGTACAAGTTGAAGCAGTGTGGCATTAAGGATAAATTGCTGCTATGGATAAAGGAATGGTTTAGAGGAGAAGACAAAGTGGTACTCTTCATCAACTAATGTTATTAATGGATTCCCCTAGGGTTTGGTGATGCCCCTATTGCTGCTTTCTATATTTATCAATGATATTGATGAAGGCATATCAAGCTTAACGTCCATGTTTGTAGATGATACAAAGGTTGGCAGGGTGCTTAATGACAGGAATGACAGTATGCTACTGCAATAGGATCTAGAAAAGTTAGGCAGGTGGGTTGTGAAATGGCAATTGAAGTTTAACATTGACAAATGCAAAGTACTGCATAGGTAGAAGTAACCCCAGAGAAACGTACCAATTGAGTGGTACTACACTCAGAGCAGTGGAAAATGAAAAATACCTGAGGGTAATTGTGCAGTTGGATATGAAGTTCTCTGAGCAATGCAGACAGACTATTAGGACAGTTCATGGAGTTTTGTCAATGATATACAGCAGGGGTGACCAACAAGTTGATCATAGTTTTTTTTAATTTCAGTCGATCATGACTAATTTTAAATATACAGGGTGTTTCAAAAGTGATGGTCAATAATTTAAAGGTGAACTGTACAGACTACAATATGCAAAAGAAGCCTAGTAAACATGGGTCCTTAAGTGAATCGTTTTTGAGATATTGCACATTTCTAGTTGGGATCCACCACTGACTTGTTTGTTTAGGTTACGTTATGCTATGCTCATTCTCTCCCTTTCCCTTCTCTCAGAGCCCTGAGACACAGCAGGAATACTAGTACTTGTCAAAGGATAGTCAATATGGAAAGAGGTTACAGCAACAAAGAGTATGTGGACATGCACTTCATGTATGATAAAGCCAACAGCAGTGCACTCGAGGCTGCACGTTTGTACCAAGAAGCATTTCCACACCGAAGACACAGCCCACAGGTGCACATTCATCAGGGTACATCAACACCTTGGAGAACATGGGTGCGTCGCACATGGAGTACGAGCAGGTAGGTCCAGAAGCATAACACCTGATGTTGAGGAAAGGGTGTTAGAAAGAATAGAACAAAATCCAGGAATTTCAACAAGGAGGGTTGCTCTGCAAGAGCGTGTACTGAGTCATAGCAGTGTGTACCCCTACCATATCTAGCGTGTACAAGGTCTCAGCAATACAGACTATCCTCCCAGAGTGCTCCCATAGTCAGTGGTGGATCTTAACAGAAAATGTGCATTATCTCGAAAACAGTTCATTTGCAGCCCGATGATCAGGGGACCTTTTTTGCTTATTTTAGTTTGTATTTTTCACCTTTAAATTAGTGACCATCATTTTTGAAAAACCCTCTATATAAAATATAGATTCGTCAAAATCTAAATGTTATTATTATTATGTGCCCCTGAACCAACTGACTGCTCTTGGCACCGCACAGCCACTAGGCTTTGCGGCGACAAGAGTAGTAGATATTGTCTAGTGAAAATTCACGCAGTTACATTGTGGAGAGCATAGTGAATGTGTCAATTTCTTATTAACTTAATATTATTAACTGGATAGTACTTATACATTACTTTAATACCCTTTGATTTAAAATGAATACTACAAAAAAGGGTAAAATGTATCATTTTCATCAAGGGTGGGAATTAGAATACTTTTTTATAATGAAAAGAAAAATGTTGTTGTTTGATTTGCAATGCCTCCGTGGCTATACCCAAAAAAGAGAAATTTATAAAGGCACTTCAACACACTCCATGGTAAATACCAATCACATTTTCCGTCTAGTAGTGACCTTAGAAAAAGTAAATTAAAATCCAGATTATTTGCACAATAAAATTTCTTTGTGACAGCTAATTTACAATCTAAAGCAGTAACTGTAGCATCATTAAAAGTGAGTAATCTTGCAAAAAAATGCAAACCATTTTCTGATTGTCAATTCATCACAGGTACATTTTTAGAAATAACAGATTCTCTTTTTTAAAATTTTAAGAACAAAAATGAAATTAAAAGAGTGCTCTTCAAGATCTGCAATTATCTCAAAATATTGTTATGCGATGCATTGAAAAAATGAGTAAAAATGTGAGCGAACAATTGCATGCTCAGATTGCTAATTGTGTGTTCTTTTCTTTACAACTGGATGAATCTACAGACATCAGTGATATAGCTCGATTTCTCGTTTTTATTCGTATGGTTTTCAGTGATTCTGCCACTAAAGAAGAACTGCTGGGTATGGTTTCATTAAAAGAAAGAACTAGAGGTCTTGATATATTTAACGCATTCAAAAATTTTATTGAAAAAATTAACAGATGGAGCTAAAGCAATGGCATCTTAACAGAATCATCCCATTGTGCCAAAAGGATGATGAATTCTCAGATTTTTTGAGTTAAAACTGTATCATCCACCAAGTGTTAGCCAGCAAAAGATTAAATACTGAAAGTGTTATGGACACAGCTTTCAAAATCTTGAATTCCATCAGAGGACAATCTCTTCAAAGGAGACTTTTCAAAATCAACTCGATGAAAATCAACCAGATCTGATATCACACACATATGTGAGGTGGCTGAGACGGAGCAAGTTTCTACAGGGATTTCGAAATTTGCTGAATGAAATTAAAAAAATTTGTTCATCAAAGGGGAGATGGTTATCAGCAGCTACAAGATATGGAGTGGTTGTGTGCTCTGTCTTTTTTTGCAGATTTTACCAGAAATTAAGTCATCCGAACTTGGAATTACAAGGAAAACATAAAAATGTGGATGACATGATTAGTCGTATTTCTGCATATAAATATCAATTTTTGGCAATGGCTAAGGATCTCAAAGAAAAATATTTTGATCATTTTGCAAATATGCAAGATCATTTGCAAAAATATCCTGTTTTTGAATTTAATAGTGAGAAATATGTTCTGAAAGTGATAAAAAAACTTTCTGAAAGTGATAAAGCCCAAGAAACGTATAGGGAAAAAGAAATTCAAAGAAGAAAAAATTAGTCAAGAAACACATGTTATGATGAACCAAAGGCGACAAATGAAGAGCAAGATAAACACTGAAAAGGAGAAAATTGAGTACACTGTTATGCAAAGCCATTAGAAAGAGACTCAGAGAGGACATAAGAAGATTTAACACAAGAAAAGTAGAATAAGCGTTAAGGGAAAACCTCAAAGGATCAGCAGCCATGAGCAGTAATACAGAAAGACAAATGATACTGAAACTGAAGAATGGCAATGGTGTACTTATAAATAGCAGAGAAGGCATAATTCAAATAGCAGAAGACTACTATAGAGAATTATACAAGGAGCGAGGAATGATGCCAGCAGTGGGGAAGATGGATAGCAAATTAGTAACACATACGACATACCCGATATTCTTCCTGATGAGGTAGAACATGCATTGAAGAAAATGAAGAATCAGAAAGCCCCGGGGGAAGATGAAGTTACTGTAGAGTGTTTAAAATTGTGAGGAAGAGATATAACACAAAAACTGGCAAGGCTCTTCACAAAGTGCATTAGAAAAGGTGTGACACCTAAGTAGTGGAATAATGCAATCATAGTTTTGCTACATAAGAAAGGAGATAAATTGGAAATTACAGACCAATTAGCTTGTTATCCCACATCTACAAGTTGTTCACAAGGGTCATTACTAACAGATTAGAAAGAATACTTGATGAGAATCAACCGGAAGAGCAAGGATTCTCTTTAGGACAGGATTCTCAACTATGGATCACCTTCATGTAATATCACAGCTAATGGAGAAAGCAAATGAATATAAAACATCATTATGCCTGGCATTTGTGGATATAGCATAAGGACTCCATACAGCATAAGGCAATGTTTCAGGCACTGGAAAGGCAAAGCATAGATACCCCATATATTATGATTTTGAATAAAATATATGAGAACGCTACCTCTGTATTAGACTAGACCAAGACAGTAGCAAATTTAAAATTGAGAAAGGAGTTCGAAAAGGAGACAATATCTCCGAAGCTGTTTACTGCTGCCCTTGAGGAAGCTTTCAGAAGATTAGACTGGTCGCAGAAAGGAATCAGTGTGAATGGAGAGTACATAAACCATTTACAGATGACATTATGGTCATAAGCCATGATCCCAAAGAATTAGAGGAAAATCTTAATCAGTTATGCAGAGTTAGTAAGGATTTTAGACTAAAGATGAATATGGCTAAAACAAAAGTAATGATGAACAAGTATGCCACAGAAAGAGACATAATGATTGAAGGAGCAGTAATTGAAAAGGTGGAGTCATATACTTATCTGGGACAAGTTATTAGCTGTAATAATGATAAATGGCTGGAAGTCAAGAGATGAATAAATTTTGGATGGATAGCATTCAAGAAATATAGTCACATACTGAAGAGCAATATCCCAGTTTGTCTGAAACGTAAAATAATGAACCAGTGTATACTCCCCACCATGACTTATGGAAGTGAAACTTGGGCACTCACCAAAAGAATGGAAGAGAAGCTGAGAACTACACAGCAAAGAATGGAATGAATTATATTGTGAATCAGACTGTTAGATAAGAAGAGAAACACATGGATTAGGCAGCAAACTAAAGAACTAAAATGGTCTTGGGCAAGACACATAGCTCGAAGACATGATGACAGATGAACTAAGAAAATAACAGAATGGTACCCAAGAGGAGCTAGAAGAAAACCTGGAAGATAACAACGGCGGAGATGGATAGATGAAATTCATGAGTTTGTGGGTAGTAAATGGATGGCCATTGCACAAAACAGAAAGAACTGGAAAGTTGCTAGAAAGGCCTTTATCCTGCAGTGGATTGAAAATGGATGATGATAGATATGAAACAAATTGTAGAAAAAAATCGCTGAGATTTTTCATATGGAGAAAATATTACTTCAAAATGAAATTATTATATTGCAAAACGATATCTTCCTAAAAGCCATATCATCAGAAAAAGACTTTTGGAAATATGTTTGCCAAGAAAAGTACCCAAATGTAAAAAAATGCAGTAAACTTTTAAATTCCTGTTTTGGTTCCACATATCTATGTGAATTAGCCTTTTTGTATTTGAAACATACAAAGATGAAGAATCACTCTATTCTTATGGACTTGAATACAGAAGATTCTTTATGGTTGGCCTTATCACAGTATATCCCCGATGCTGAAAGCTTTGCAGATGACATGAAGACACAAACTTCACATAAATTAAAAATTTTAAATACGTATGAATTTAAAATAAGAATTCTGAATTGTATTTAATTTTAAAATTTATAAAAAACATTTTTCAATATGTGATTAACCATGTGCAATGAAATTCTTGAGGTGGTAGATTGCATCACAAATTACGTTGGCTGCCCCTGATATACAGGAATTTTGCTAGCAGAGATAAGGAGATGATTATCTCATTGTATAAGGCAACGGCTTTATACAATGTATGGCAGTACTCAAGATATGTCAGGCCATATCTTGAGTACTGCCATACAAGTTCGCAGGCCTCATTTTCGGAAGAACGTAGTGCTGCTGGAATGGGTACAGAGAAGGTCAATGAGATTGGTGAGGGGAACAAAGGGGGTGCTCTTACCAAGAAATGCTTCAGTTCTGCAAATTGCAATGTTTGGAGAGTAGGCTTTGAATGGATTGAGCAAGCTCACGCTGATGGGATTCTTTCTCTTGTTCAGACTATGCACATAAGAGGGCACAAATTCAAATTGAGGAAGGACAGTTGCAGAATAGATGTGCAGAAGTTTGCTAGAATAAACTTCCATCTGTAGTTGTGGAAGTTGATAGCTTAAATAAATTCAATGAAGAATTAGACAAACTATTGGGGGGATGGAGGCAGGATGAATAGTTGAAATGGGAAGTGTTGGGGGTTTTTTTTTGGCTGATGATGTATAAAGCTTGCTTTCTTGCATCATTTGCCACTACTAATGCTAATATTAAAATAAAGTTTTCAGCCTTGGAACTTTTTTTTTATCCCACTTTGTTTTCTTGTTGGGTACAGTTGTTTATTTGCAGTGATAGCTTCACTATATGAGAGATCATTACCATTTATGAAAGGCATATTTATGCACCAGAAAAAAATTTGACTGCTGTGAATTCTTAAAGAAATAGGCAAGCTTTTGAGTTTGAAATCCTTTTAGCATCTGTTTACTCCCCCTCCCCCACCCTCAAATAAAAAGTTCAAAATGTTTTTACTGAATATGACCTGGCAATATCCTTTCATGAAATAATAAAACTTTTCTTACAGGATTTCAAACAGCATCTATATGCTTGAAAACTTTAGGAGGCTTCTTACAAAAACAGAACTAAACTAGATATACTTTATTGATGAAAACGAGAAGAACCTGCAACCATGTATATATATATGAGGTAATATATATATTTTGTAAATAAAATATTTGGAGCAAAAATTTATTTTTTATCATGGAGAGGAATGTTAGGATAGAAATAAACAGGAATATCAGACTATGCAAAAATTAAAAAAAAAAAAGGAGAAAAAATGCCAAAGAATAAATAAACAATAAAAACAAGTGATACTTGAAATTTATTTGTAGCTAGCCACCTGGAATGTTTATAACCGAAAACCTCAGACTGTGGGGAAAAATTAATAAATTAAAGAGAAAAAAAAATGTGGCCAATGAAGGCCAAACTAAAAAATAGTACAAGCAGAGAATAATTGATTTTAAACTTTTCTTTAAAATACAATAAGAAAAGTATTAAATTGTTGTAAAATAATAGAGCATAAGTCCCAAACCTGAAGAACTATTTTTTCCTCTGCTATAGTATGGCCAGATGATTGTGCAAAGCCTTTTTTGTCTTCTGATGCAATGAGAACTAAATAGCATAACTGAATCATGCAGGTCCACTAAACAGAATAACAGTAACACCTTGCTGAATGCATTTAACATATTTATTTAATTTAAAAAACTAAAGAATAGCAACACAGAATTTAGACATAACCATATGTTGTGATCCTTTTTCGACATCTTCGATTGTGGTAACTGAAGTAAGCTGCTAAGCCACTGACTTACGTGCTTCTTATAATCCTGTCACTAGCTTCGCAGCCATGCCAGTGATAACAAAAGGATTATTGGCTGCATGTAATTCAGTAGTTATCAGTTTTCCCCTTTCCCCAATTTTCTCCCTTTAGTTACCGCAGTTGAAGATCTTAAAGAAGAGATCATAAAGTGTGATTATGTCTCAATTCTGTATTGTTGTTTAGCTCTCCAAATATCTGTTAATTACATAGCAAAGCACTTTACTTTGTTGCTTTTACCAGTACTTAATGAACACTGAGAGGCACAAGTTTGATATAGAAGTTCACCAGTTCATCAAGTTACTGCTAGGGATAGAGGTATGGTAGAGTGGGAGAAGACAGAGTGGTTATCAATGGACACTACTTTTTGTGGATGGACTAATGTCCATTTGAAGCAAAAATTTATTTTTTATCACAGAGAGGAATGTTAGGATAGAAATAAACAGGAATATCAGACTATGCAAAAATTTAACACAATCATCTGGCCATACCAGTCGAGTTCCCCAGTATTCAGTGCAGGGCCAATTGTTGTTTTCTGGAGTTATTAATGATATTGATGAAGTTATATAAGTCTTAATGGCTAAGTTTGCAGATGTTGTAAAGGTTGGCATGGTGGTTTGCTCTTTTACAATTACCTAGTGAAAACCTAAAATGGTGATATACCTATCAGCCCATTAATAACAAAATATCCATAACCTGTGAGAAAGGTACAGAAGAGGTCAATTTGCATACTGAACTGGAATGAGACAAAAATACAACAATGGCCTGTATAAGCATAGAAGCCTGCTGCTTTTCTTTACATTCTTTGCCAAAAACTTCTCATAATCTGCCTTAGCTTGCCTAACTTTTGTGACTTGATTACAGACTAATTTATATATGACAAAGGTTCTATGTCACTTAATTTATATGCATCCCATGCACTTTTCTTCATCTGACATCCACTTAGGTCTAAGGCGTGAACAGTATTTCTTTGTTTGTATGAAAAGCCTATTGGCTTCTTTATTTCCCTGATTACTTTCCTTTTAGAATTTGCTGTTGGTAACATCATCAGTTGGTCCCACTGCACACAATTTAAAAACTGTCTGAGACCTCTGTAGTCACCTTTACGAAAGCAAACGCCTTTACCCTCGACAGTAGTTATGTCTTTAATTAAATTCCACATTACTACACTGTGATTGCTACCACCCAGCGAGTCTTTTACCGGAAGATTTTTAATGCATAAAGAATCACTGCTGATAAACCAGATCAAGAGTATTGCTTTCTCTTGTTGCCTCTCTAACATACTGCTGTAGAAAACAGTTGTCCAAGGAATCCAAAAAAATCTTGCCGGTGTGTGAGCAACCAATCTACAAATTTCATTCAACATCTGAAAAATTAAAATCCTTCATTGAGACATTTCTGATTTGCTGGCCCACTATTTCCCTGTCTAGCTGTTATGTATAGTCATCAAGCTTATAACACACTCCTACTCTCAATTTTGTTTTTCTAGTGTTTATATCACACCAAACTGACTCAACATTGCATTCATCACCCAGGTCAACTGGATGCACTGCGTACATTTAATATTCTTCTTAACATAACCCCCTTTGCCTCCTCCTGTATACATTGTATTCCCCACATTCAAATTCAGCATCACTTATAGACATAAGTGGCACCATGTCTCTGCTGTTCCTACAATATCTGCATTTGACAACTTAATCAGTACTTCAAATCCATCAAATTTATTTACATTGCTCCTAGCATTAGTGTATATCCAAATATACATGCACGTGTTCTTACTCTTAGTTACCCTAACACAGCCCTTCTATTCATTTGTTCTGTGATGACCCACAGCTGGACCTGAAATTCCAGACACCTTGCTTTCCAGTCTGCTGCATGTACTAATAGTAGCAATGCAAGAATCACGTTCAACTCTACCTGCAGCGCTATTTTAAACTATTAGTTTGTATATCCCCCAGGCTAGGAGTTTTCTGACCCACCTATCGCTGCCCTTGAGCCTTGCACATTCTCTCCAGGGCTGAATTGATTGACAAGGCTCTCAACATATTCTCCCTCCTACCATATCTGGACAGAATTGCAGACACTTTCAAATTCAATCCTAACTTGTGACTTTTTACCAACATTGCCATTTACTTGTTAAGTAAATCCTCAGATCTCGTACTCTTGATGTTGTTAGTGCCATTGTACAACAATATCATCTTTTGTGCCCTTAAAAGATACCTTCTCCACAACATTATCTACTTTTGCCCCTGGCAGACATACTCTGGTCCTGTTCCACCTATTCTTGCACAACACATTTCCCTATTTCCCTGACAATAGAGTCACCAACCATAACTAGCTCCTATGGGACAAGCACATTCTGCCTTGACAATTGCCACTGTGTTGTCTAATGCACAAGAATGAGCTCTGCTGAGAGCAGAGTAGGGCAGCTGAGAGCTTTATGCCCCCCCCCATCATTTTAATTCCTTCTAGCACATCTACCCTACTCTTCAAACGCTCATAAACACCCATCAGAACAGTGAGCTGGAGTCTAATTTTTTCACACTCTTTGTGCCTAGCACACACAACAAAGACATCCTTGGCTGAATCATATCCTGTTCCAGAGAGGCCTGCAAACATTTCACAAGTTGTACATTTTTTTAGGCAGTGATGCATTGGAGAATTGCCCCTTCAATTCTCCCCTTAGTCACAGCACTCCTGCTACTTTGTGCCTGTTGCTTTGCTGCTCTAGTCTGGGTCAGGATTTCCATTTAAATATAATTTAATTGATTAACATTGAAAATTAATAAGATTAATAAATTTAATTGATTGGCAATACTACACTAAGCTAATAGATTCCTAAATGCAGTGATATATACAGCCATTTCCCGACTTACGTAAGAGTTGCGTTCTGCGGAACTCTACGTAAGTCGGAACTTCCCCTAAATGCTTATGCAGCACTCGCACTTATGTGTGCTGAATTTCATTGAAGCAAAAAAGAAATGTTCAACGAACATGTAAATAGAATTATTTATTCAATTCTTTTATCTTATGCACAGGAAAAATTACAAAAATTTCAAAATTATAAAATTACAAAAAGAGAGAGGAGACAGGCATAATGTCAGCAAGTTTTACCTTTTGAGCGTCGTTGCCAGAATTAACTCTCCAGCTGATAAGCACGCCTCTGCAAAAGTTGAGAGCTGTAGAGATTTAGAATGGGTTTTTTCCAACACATCACAAAATTTCTCTGCAGCTGTGGAACTGGCACTGGCAACTTCACTGCATACTTTAATGTTTTTGAAACCAGTGCAATGCTTGAACGTATTAAACCACCCGTTGCTTGCCATGAACTTGCCTTGGGGTTTGCCGTACTTATCCTTAATGTCTTCATAAATACTTCTTGCTTTTGCTTGAATGGCCATTGGACTCAGGGGCACTTGCTTCTGAATGTGATTTTCCATCTTCGATACAGCACCTGAATGCTGTTTTGTAATCACTGTTGATCTTAAGTGCGTTGATCCTTTGACATGTTCTTTTATACGCGCACTGTCCCTTAAAATAGTATTCACTGTTGAAGCAGCGAGACCTAATTCCGTGCAATAGATGACAAACTTTGTCCTGCTTTGTTCTTCTTAATTATTCATCTTCATTTCTAAATCAATTTTGTTTCGTTTCCTAGCACTGCCAGCACTTGCTTTCCATTGGTCCCTTTCCCTTCACCATTGTAATAAGTAAATAGGAATGAAGAGAAGATTCTGAAAACTTGTTTGTTTTCAGAATGATTGAAGATTTCAGTGAAGGGGAACTCATTTCACCACAATATCGTAATGTAAAAACCCATACAATTCCGGTTATCGGTATTATCACAAATGCAATAAGATCGAGTTTACTACCCGTTTATAATAGGTTGCGCTAACAGAAAAGCCCAATAAACCAAAAAGTGCAAATTGTTTTTATTGTTTTATGGTAGTGACCTCCAGAAATGTGTTTTAGAAAAATATCACAAATGCAGTCAAAACTGATTCTTATAACGGAACATATAATAACAATGAAAGTGTAGTGCAATTTCCATTATAAATATGACCTTTTAGAGAGATAATAGCTTAGTTATCATCAAACAGATGTAGCGAAAATTTCAACTTCCAAGATCTTGGAACGAATTAACAAAAAAAATAAATAAATAAATAAACAATGTGTTGTTGGGTTCACATTATGATATTTTCATGATACCTCCATTTATTCCTACGGGATGCAAAATACATTTCAAATACAAACTTAAAAAAAAAAAAAAAACATTTCCACGTTTTTTTATTTTAAGTTTGCACTGGCCGGAAAAAAACTTACGTAAAGTTGAATTTCCATAATCAAGTATTACATAAGCCAGGAAGTGCCTGTATTATGCTATCTAGTTTTATGTTATACCTTACACTATCAAGTTCAAAATGTACATTACACAGTATTATCATTAACGATTGCAATGTTAAATTAGTTCTATTCTTGCTAAAAAGTAAAAATTCCTTAGATAAACACAAAAGATATATGCCCAAAATGCGAGTAGAACCTTCAAGCCACTTCTTTATCACAATTAAAACTCTACTAATCCTCTGCACTACTCGTTACATGCTACAATATTTGAGCCAAAACACCAATACAATAGGGGTACATATAGTAAGTTGTGACTTACAGAATTACCAACTAAATTTAAAAATATGCTAACGAACAAGATAAGACTATTTAAACTAATTGTAAAACACGATTTAATATGTTAATTAATCAAACAGGTAGTAAAAATTTTCAAAACACTTATCTGTTTCCACGAGCATAATATGTCTTGGCACTTAAATCTTGTGCCTGTGAATGTACCGGCACAACTTATTGCAAAGGTAAGTTTGCTGCTCTGCTGTGAGAATTAGGACCATTGCATTCTCGATATAGTTTAAATCCTTCTAGCTGCAACAACAGTTTAAAGAACAAGGTAATTATGCATGCAGGTAAAAAGAGAAAGTCACCATTTTTTGCATAGATTCCTGAAGGCAAATGTGATCCTTGATATGAGTGCTGGATTACTGTCCTAATACTTTCGAATTATAAAATTATTTTATTTTTTTTTTTTTTTTGTGAAATGTGCCTCATTTCACAAAAAAAGTAAAGAAATTATAATTAATAAAGAAATCCAGACTTTCAGAGTTTACTGTATTAGGGTTAAAATTACTTAATTTCTATGTCAACAACTTGGGTGACAATGCAAATTGACATAACAGTACAAATGTTCAAATAATTATTAAAACTGGAACATTGATAATATTTTTAAAGAAAGCAGAAAACATTTTTTTTTTTTTTTGATTTATGGTTTTTTTGTTTTTTCTAGATATAGTATTTCAGTTTAGGAAGTGGATGCAGATACAGTACTTAAAGGTGTAAAATAAAAAAATGTCTTTATATTGTGACGTGGAAGTTATCAGGGGGAATACTTTCACTATTGTTAAATTAATGATACTTTTAAAATGTCATGTAATTATGGTTAGTATTACAAAATATTTAATACAGCTTAAGTAAGAAGTAATTCAGAATGAAACTAAACAATTTAAGGACTACTTCGCATGGCACCTACTTTAGTTATTACTCAATTAACGCAGAAAGATTGTTTTTAAGATGCACAGTTTTAGTATTACGTATTTAGTTTTAAAAAGTTTTAGAAGTTTCCCAACCAAGAGGATCAGTAATACCTTTTAAAAAATACAGCCACACAAAACATTTTGAAAATATACATTCATACTTTCCAACACTTTTATATTGATGGTTCAACTGTTGATGATCCTGCTCAGGTAGCTAACAAACAATGAATATTTTGCATCAACATTTACATATGAGGAGTTATTCAGGGAGGGAAATACCAGTGGTGTATTAAACTATGGTAGTGAGTTAAATGATTTTTTAATAACTGAGAGCAAAAGTGGAGGAGAAATTGTTGAAGATAAACATAAAAACAGCACCTGGGGTAGATGGGATCTATCCAGTTATATTAAAGGAGGCAGCAAAGGAAGTAAGCAAACCCTTAGCCATAATTATGAAAACTTCCTTAGACTCAGGAGAGGTACCCATGGACTGGAGATGTGCAAATGTGACCTCAATCCACAGAGGAGGATCAAAGGGAGACAGGTAATACAGACCTGTTAGTTTAATTTATGTTCCAGAGAAATTAGTGGAGGCACTGGTTAAAAAAGCATTGCAGGATCATCTAGACAAGACTTCATTTATAGCTCAGACACAGCATGGGTTTGTTAAGGGGAAGTCTTGTCTGACCAATTTGATTGGATACTATGGTGTGGTCACAAAGGAACTGGATGCAAAAAACAATTTTGATATCATATACTTGGATCTTAGGAAAGCTTTTGATACTGTTGCACATGGAAGACTACTGTACAAATTGGAACAGTATGGTATTAAGGGCAAAATGCTGCTATGGATAAAGGGATGGTTGAGTGGGAGAAGACAGACAGACAGAGTGGTAATCAATGGACACTGCTCTTCGTGGAGTTCCCCAGGGTTCAGTGTTGGATCCATTGTTGTTTTCTGTATTTATTAATGATATTGATGAAGGTATTTCAGGCTTAATGTCTAAGTTTGCAGACAATACGAAGGGTGGCAGGGTTGTTAATGACACTAATGACAGTACACTACCTCAACAGGATCTAGAAACATTCAGCAGATAGGCTGAAAGGTGGCAACTGAAGTTTAACATTGACAAATGTAAAGTACTACATATGGGTAGCAGTAACCCCAGAGTAACATATCAACTGTGTGGTACTACACTCTGGATGATAGAGAATGAAAAGGACTTGAGGATAATTTTGCAGTCAGATAAGAAGTTTTCTGAGCAGTGTAGACAGTCTGCAAGAGTAGCTCATGGTGACTTATCAATGTTATATAGGAATTTTGTTGGCAAGGATAAGGAGGTGATTATTTGCTTGTATAAGGCAGTGGTCAGGCATCACCTTGAATGCAGCATACAGTTCTGGAAACCTAATTTTAGGAAGGATGTAGAGTTGCTAGAACGAGAACAGAAAAGAGCAACAAGACTAGTAAGGGGCACAAAGGGGTGCTCTTATGAAGAAAGGCTTAAGTTCTGCAAATTGTAGCGTTTGGACACTAGGCATCTGTGAGGTGATCTGATTGAGGTGTATAAGACCTTGAATAGTTTGAGCAAGTTCAGTGCTGATGGGATTCTTCTTCTTGCCCAGATTAACCGCCTGAGTAGACATAAATTCAAATTGAGGAAAGACAATTGTAGAATAGATGTACAGATTTGCCTTTAGCCAGCGGGTGGTTGATTTCTGGAACAAAGTTCCATCTATTGTCGTAAAAGTGGACAGCTTAAATAAATTCAAGGCAGAATTAGACAAACATTTGGAGCAAATGGATGGGTGAAATGGGACAGTTTTTTTTTTTTTTTTGGCTGATGCTGTATAAGCTTGCTTTCTTGCATCATATGCCTCTACTAATGGTAAGTGTTAACACCCCCAGAGTTTTGACTGAGAATCCATCTTTTTAACTCAATTTAATCCTTTCTCTATTTCACATACTAGTCAGAACTATAATTTTTCTTTTTTGACATTTTTGTAAAAAAATTACACATTTTTGGTAAAAAAACAAATTCTGTGAATTTTTTCTTAATTTCAAGTAATGCATACACTGTCAGTTAGCCATTACAAAAAGAAAAAAATAAATAAACATTACATGTTTTCATTTCCAATGCAATACATATGTTACGGCTAAGGAATGATATCCTCTCAATTTAGAAAGGAATAGCCGACCGGGACCGGGCTAGCAGGTGGGTAAAGTGCCTGGCTGGCAACCCAAAGGTCGCGGGTTCGAATCCCGTCTCGTGTTTTGATCACAGTAAAATGCAAAAACTTTAGGAGGTGCATTATGGCCGCAGAAGCAGATGTGCCAACAACAAAAAAAAAAAAAAAAAAAAAAAAAAGGAATAAAGATTAATAAAAGAAATTTAACTTCTTTTATTAATATTTATTGTCCTTTGAAAATGAAACTTAATATCATTTAAAATTATTTTCAAAGGAAATAAATTAAATGTTTTCAACTCGTAATAGGCTTGTATTTCTATATCCTGATAGTATGAATCAGAGCTGTAATACTCAATATGTTCTACGTTGATAATAATATTAGTAAATTAATAAGAGGAGTATACCTCAATATAGTACGTGGAACACTTCCGTATGATACCCTCCAGAAATTAAAACGGGAAAAAACGAAAAAATCGACAACTTACCGGTACATTAAAGTAAAATATAAATATAATTAAAGTAAAATATAAATAATTAAATAATCAATTTAACACGATTCAAAATCAATTCAAAACAATTAAAATTCAAATTAACGCAATTAAAAGAATCTAACGAAAATCGTTTTGAATATTTTCGTTAGATTCTTTTAATTGCGTTAATTTGAATTTTAATTGTTTTGAATTGATTTTGAATCGTGTTAAATTGATTATTTAATTATTTATATTTTACTTTAATTATATTTATATTTTACTTTAATGTACCGGTAAGTTGTCGATTTTTTCGTTTTTTCCCGTTTTAATTTCTGGAGGGTATCATACGGAAGTGTTCCACGTACTATATTGAGGTATACTCCTCTTATTAATTTACTAATATCCTGATAGTGTATAGAAATACAAGCCAAAACACTACCTTCATGTCATTAAGTTAGTAAAGGCTGCCTTCCTTGTCAAACACAATTACAAGAGACCAATGAGAGACAAGTGCAGAAATGTGTTGAATGTTGAAACAGGCTGATGTGGTAAAAACTTTACTGTACATATGATAAGAAAGCAAAAGTGTTACAATTTCATATAGATATACACTCATATAAACTGTGAGACTTAGTTTCATGGCCAGCTGACTTTCTGTTACCAATTCCTAAGATTAAAATGTGTTTCTTTAGAGTATTTAAAAGTCCAGTAACTCCAAACAGAATTCATACATAGAGAGCAAGTTACCCAACTGTGTTATTGGAAGCATTAAGCTAAATATTAACTTTAGCATAAATATAATTGTATTTGGAAAGCCAATTAGTCATCAAATAGTGCTGTTTGGAGAACAAGTTTTTTGGACCACATTGAAACAAATCAATTTTACTAAAAAAAAAAAAAAAAAAGTTCCCAGCACTTCTCCCTGTAGGTAAAGAAACATTTTGCAAATCAATGTGATAACCTACCAGACATTATTATGAAAGAATTGAGATATAGTGGTTTTTCGGATGGAAAAATGACAAGTGTATAAGGACGCATGAACTAAATTATCCCAAGTTGTTCTTGGCATTTTAATAATTCCTCATAGCAAATTCTGAGTGTTGGAGAACATTTAACCAGGTGAAAAGAACTGAATTCAGATCTCTTTTGACATTTTTGTATAGCAGTACCAAAACTTTGATTCAACATTTCTGAAGAGGTGTAAAGTCTGCTACAGTATCTTTCTCAAAGCAATCATAATGAGTTGATGTCTAACAGACAATCCAAACAAAAATCTACAGACAAAACAATGTTAGTTAAGCTAATTTATAAAAGCATCTATACTGGTAAGCCAGCCTATGGCTGTAGTTTAATATGCAATATGTATTTTGTCAGTGGCATTTAATTATTAGTGAGTTATGGATTTTAAAAAACTGTTTTTTCCAAAAAAAAAAATAATTTATTTTTTTGAGAAGAATCCCTACTTTTTGCAAAAAAAAAAAAAAAACTTTGTTTCCTCCTGTTTATAAATACCTAATCTCCAACTTTTGAAGTTAAATTCCCTAAGATGTTTATTTGCCCCCCCTTCTGAATATGAATGCTGATCTATGTATTAAAAAAACATATTTACAAAATATTAAATGAAATGCAAATTTATTCGATACTTAACAAGAAAAAATAGTACTGCCTTTTGAAAACTAATGATTCCCAAGTGCTAGTGTTTCCCAGTCTGTGTTACATTACACATTGAGGAACACTGATGTACATTATATAAAGCACAAGTATCCACATATTTGTTGTAGTTGCATTCCAGATAAAAACTACTTGAGCCATGATATATCCGAACTGAGGAAGTATAGGTGATTATGGAATGTAAATTACCCTGGCACTACTCAGTGGGCCACTTTAAAGAGGGAGAGATTGCTATAATGAGTTTAGTGCAAACAAAGTTGCACTCTAAAGACTACTCAAATAGCCTGCTGAAGAAGGAAAGCTAACTTTCCTGAAATCAACAGTTATTTATGCAAGTTGACTTCAGTGTGTATTTTTATTTATTTATTTTTTTTTTGTAAATATTTTTTCAATTTATGTATTTTATTATTTTATGGTGTTAAATAAATAAATATTCCACTTCTTAATTTACTTCTTGTTAACTGCAGCTTTTTGAGAATACTCCAAGCTGTTGCTACTCACTAAAGATTTTTATATGGAATAGTATTCTCAAACAAGCTGTAAAACACATTTGTTATATGCTCTTTCCCCCCCCCTAGCAATCCAAATAAGTAAGACTGATCGGGAAAGAAAAAAAACAAAAGAATTTGTAACAATGAATTTTATTATACAAAATATATGAACAACATATTAAAGAGGTATAAAGGAACAGAATTTTCTTACAAGAATATTTTAGTATGAAATACATTACAATATTTGTATAAGAGAAATTTACCTCCATATGATATGTAGAACACTTCTATATGCTACTCTCCAGAAATTAAAAACGAATGTAACATTAATGCAAAATGATTACAGTAAAAAATAAACAATTAAAAAATCAATTGAACACAATTAAAAAATTTTTAAAAATTAACAAAAGTTTAATAAATTTTGAAAAACGATTTTCCTTCCTGAAGCTGACAGAGCTTTTCGATCGTATGTCATGTCAGCATGAATCTTAAATAGAGATTATTTGTCTTCATGCACGTGCATAAAATTACAGGATATGCTCACACATACTCCATAATTTCCATTCCTGTGATCACGGCATACGGTCAAAAAGCTCTGTCAGCTTCAGGAAAGAAAATCGTTTTTCAAAATTTACGTTAAAACTTTTAATTTTTTAAATTAATTTTTTAATTGTGTTCAATTGATTTTTTAATTATTTATTTTTTACCGTAATCATTTTGTGTTAATGTTATATTTGTTTTAATTTCTGGAGAGTAGCATACAAAAGTGTTCTACGTATCATATTGAGGTAAATTTCTCTTATTCTTCTACAGATATTGAAATCAGTGTAGAATGTATTGAGCATCATAGCTCTGATTTACACTAAGAAATATATTACAATATATGAAATACATTGAGAAATACAAGAAAATTCTAATCATATTTATCTTTTGAATATGACACTTGAACTTGGCACTTATGACACTTGAACTTATTTTGATGTAACATCATCAAAATAGTTTATTCAACCATTGTTAACTAGGAAGATCATGAAGCTTATAATAGAAATAAATTTATTATTACCTAAAACTTGCCTGTCCTAATATTAAAAGTGATATTCATCAAGAAAATTAATGGCAAATGCTCTATCATAAACAAGAGTCATTCACAAAATATTTTTACTACTAAGGAATTAAAACATTGGCTTTAAATTTTATTTGCAATTACTACAGATCTTAAGATGTAGCAATTTGATGGTTTCCTTAATGTACCTTTCTTTTGTATTTGCATTATGTGAAAATGCAAGATGGATGCATGAATATTGATAGAAACAAAAACAAATTTGGAATTTTTTCAAAAAATCATGAGAATTCTTCAAACAGGCCTCTGAGGTTGGGTATATTCATATTGTAGTTTTAAATGTTTTTCACCAACCTTATGTAGAAATAAAACCCAAAGAAAACAAAAACTGGAATCTTGATAACTATGTATTTATAATAAATTATATTTCCCTGTATTTACAGTAAATTATATTTAATTTTACAACTAAAATATATGAAATATACATTAAATATACTGGGTTAAGAACAATAAAATACATTAAATTAAAAGCAATAAAACCATAGCTTTCGAAGGCTCCTGCCTTCTTCTTCAGTGGTATTTTCTTTGTTCTGCGGTGCGTCTTTAAATACCAGCAGGTTCACGGTACTCATCACAGTACTCATCACTTGTGTTTTATTTCTACATAAGGTTGGCGAAAAACATTTAAAACTACAATATAAATCATGAGGAGTTTGTTGCCATAAGTGAAAAACATTGATTAATCACTTTGATTGAGAAGCCAAATCGCACTTCATAGCCATATAATCTGTTGTATTAAAAATACAAACTTTTTTTTGAATAACTGTATTGCAGGATAATGAGAAGATAAGACTGTTTGCATTAACTGTAAGAATATAAACACATATAAAATAATATTCTATGACAGCACATTTATGAGAATGCTGAAATTTGCACCTTGATTTTAAAATCATTAAACCTAATCAGATCACAATTCCGTGCTCATTTTTTTTCATATTCTCCTCTAATTAATGATGTATTCTATAATTCAGTTTAGCATTTTTAATTAATTAGCATTTCAAATTCTTGTATTAATTCAAAGTAGTATCGAATTACTTTGAATTAACTGGTTTATGTGGCTGGGCTACTTTTCATGAAGAAGGTTTTTAAAATTTTATGTTACCAGAGAGGAAAGCCTTAATGCTTACAGCACAAAGTTAATCTCGGCAGCATTACTAGTTTTCTAGAAGTTGAGTACAGTTACTCCATGGTAAGTAATAACACATTTTTGCTTATATCCATTGAAGTGGACTTAAGTGAATATAAGCAAAAATGTGTGTCCTAAATTTTCTTTGGAAGAAATGTAGATAACATATCACCTTAAAGACTAGGCTCCATAGCAATAAATTTTTAATATTTTTTGGTACTCTGGTAACATGCATCTATCAGCCTTGGTATACAAAAACAGAACTTACTATATCACTCAAAAGGGATATGGATCAACTCTCCTAATAACAATATTATAAAACTTGAGAAAGCGTGTATAAATTTAAGGAGAGGTTAGAAAGACACCAGAATGAAATCAGTTAACAGGTTTTTTTAGGTTGATCGTAAACAAGCCTGGCTTTCTTGCACTGTTTTGTCTTTAATAATAATAAGTAAAATACAAATAAGACAGTTTTGTGATTTTAATGATGTACAGTTTATAAATATTTAAGAGGATTAGGGAAAAAATGGCAAAACATTTACTTATTATTATAATATATATATATATACAGAGAAAAAAAATATAAGAAAGAAAGAGCTTGGTTTATCATTCATATTTTCAAGTTTTTGAGCAAAAATGTTTTATCTGAAAACTTCATCATACAAAATGTTAAATGGGTGTGGGATTAGTTATCAAAAAGAATTTTTAATTTTGGCATAAGATAACACAATTTTTCTCTTTACATTTTTTGCTGTAAAAGATGAAAGGAAAAATAGGAATAAATTTTCTAAAATTATGCCACTCCCTGGAAAAATCCTCTGAAGAGTGGTTCTGAAACCTTTTTTGTCAATGTGCCAATATTGATGAAAATATGACTACAGAAATTGTGGGTAGGCCATTAGGTTGATGCTGTGATATCACTACAATCCTCGCATGAAAGAATGGTTGGAAAGAGAAAGGTTTGCAAGAGCATCATTTTATTGTAACTGTGATAGTTGGGATTTTCACAGTAGCTACTGGTCAACTAATTATTTTCTGCTAACCAATCTCCAACTATAGCCTAGTTCCCTCCATTTTCTCCATACTTGGAATTGGTCATCAAAAATTTTACCACAAAATTCAGTTACCAAGAAATACTTGTGAAAGCCCTGCACATTCCATATTAACCAGTTTCCACTGTAGTTAGTACACAAGTCATGATTCTATAAAATTTGAACAAAGATTTTCTTCACATTTATACATAATATCATAAAAACAGCCATGGGCTGCATACAAAAAGCTTGCGGGTTGCACTTTGTGAATACCTGCTCTAAAGTATCATAACATATTTAAGCACAATTTATACTGTGGGTAAATGATGGCGGGCGAAGTTTTATTGCATCCTGTATTATACAGTTGCCAGCACTCCAGATGCACAATGGAAAATCAGTCTTTTTTACTCAACTTGGCCCTTTTTTGTCTCATCATAATATACAGGGTGATTCACTACCAGTGCGACAAATTTGCAGGAGGTGTAGGGGGCAACAAAGACGAATCAGAATCACATAGCATTGCAGGGTCCAAAATGCCTTCATCATGTGATAGAGGACGTTGAATGGGAGGTCGCGTGAACAGCGATCCCGCTGGAAGTCAGCATTTGCAAACCGGTTCCCGAGACAGTAGGATGGACGAGTATTCAAACGTTCAACTGGCCGACATGCACCTCGCGTATGGAGCTGCAGACTGTAACAGGCGCACTGCTCTGCGCTTGTACCAGAAACGTTTCCCGCACAGGCGTGCTCCTCCTCATATAATTTTCGCACGTGTGCACAGAAGGTTATGTGAGACTGGTTGTTTCACGAGAGGTACCATGAATCGAGAGCAAACGATGAGGATGCCAGACAATGAGGAGAATGTCCTACATCTTGCAGAAGGTAATCAGAGTATGAGTACTCAAGCGATAGGCCAACGATTGGGTATTTCCCAATCCACTGTATGGAGGATACTGTCAACAAACCAAATGAGTTCATACCATCTGCAACACGTCCAATCATTGGAGCCTGCGGATTATCCACTCCGGAGTACTTTTGCTACTTGGTTTCTTCAACAGAAACGGTTTGCAAATGCTGACTTCCAGCGGGATCACTGTTCATGCGACCTCCCGTTCAACGTCCTCTACTGCATGACGAAGGCATTTCGGACCCTGCAATGCTATGTGATTCTGATTCGTCTTTGTGCCCCCTACACCTCCTGCAAGTTTGTCGCACTGGTAGTGAATCACCCTGTAGTTGGTGACAAAGAATTTCTTAATCTTTTTGCAAAAACTCAGTTTTTCTTTTCACAAAAAATAATGAAACTATGTTAAAACTGTTTTTTGTTTTTTTTTTTACAATTTTTTTTTATTATTTTCATTAGTGAAAGATGTCCTGTGGTAGGCTAAAATAGACAAGCACAATAATAGCATTGTTCTCTGTTGCACAATCATTTCAAGATATTTGTGTAGCGTGAAGCTAATTAACATTATCTTTCAGTAACATGCTAAAAAATACATTATAAAATTTCTGAAGACATATATGCAAGATTTTCCATAGATCATAAATTCTGATAAAAGGTAACACAATTGCCATATGTAGATATGAATTTTCAGTTTCAAGTAAGTGGGAACTGCAATGTAATCAGACATTTGCAAACAAATAAGCATAATAATATTGTTATATTTAGTGACCAGGCTGCATTTTGTAGTGACAATTTATGTCACTACAAAATGCCGAATGTTTATTTGCATCTTTTGTCATAGAACAAAATCTTCCTTTGAGTTGTCCATGCAGGCAAGTTGTTCAGAAATGTTTCCTGATAGTGACAAAAAAAAAAAAAAAAATATATATATATATATATATATATATATATATATGGTTATGGAAGAACAAAAACAACAGGCACCGTTAATGAAATTGCATGGATGGGGGAAGAGGCCATGATCGTTCTGAAATGTGGGCCATTTTTGATTGCTAGAAAAGGCAGTAATCAAAGTGATTCCAAGCTATTTCTCACTGTGGTGACCCCTTGCAATAAAAAAGATCCAAGTCAGAAGTAACTACTCAACTGCTTAAGAATGACCACTGGTACAGCACAGTGCCTGAGTCCCTCTGAACTTATATATGCACTGCAGCACATCACTTATAGTGCCAATTTAGGCTTATATGTGTAAAGGCAATGAATGTGCTAAAAGCTATTCAAAAATTACCTGAATGTTGGTAGTCAAAGTGTGGAGGAGGCTATATTGAAGGTTTTCAATGTAAATTATTTATAAAATAAATTCACTTTAAATTAACCACTTTTGTGCATTGCTTTTGGGATAACCCTCTTAATTACTGCCATTGTGGACATTTTATTTTTGCAGTGTATAATATTTGTTCCATTGAAATAATTTTTTTTTCAGTGCAAGAAATAGCCCAACATTTAGGATCTTATAATATAATTATAAATAAGCTATGAAAATCAGCCCTTAAGAAAGATTATTTAAGTAATGTTGATATCAATTATGATAGTTTACTTTCTACAGTGCTTATAGTATTACTGAACAAGGAAAAAAAAAACAGAAATATTCAATAATTGACTATGTTACATCTTTTAGTTTTGGAAGAAATTTGGTACCACTCACATGCCCACTTGCATTACAGAAAGTTTAACATGCTAGATTAACTTTAAAAACCTAATCTAAAAATATAAAATAATATTTGACCTCATGTATTATCTTTTAAACTGAAAACATTGGCAAAGCTGTTTATTAAAAAAATACTAAATGGAAAATGTTTTAAGTTTTCAAAATTTATCTAAATTATATATGGCTCGTGGTAGCTTTACATTTTCAGAAATCAATAGCTTTCAATAAAAAAAAATTTTTGCCCATGCTGTAAAAAAATGGACAATCTTATTATAGATAAAATGGAAAATATTTAAATATAAATACAATATCTATTTAACAAATAGTATTCATTGGGTGATTTACATATCTTTTTAAAGCTACATTAAAACAAAAAGAAAATAATTCTTTATACTTTCTTTATTGTGTAGGTTTAAGAGATTAGCTGAAAAGAGAAGTAACTATTTCTGAACAGTTTCAGTTTCAACTATTTCAATTTTCCCAGTATGGCATTTTTATGAAAATAGCACATCCTAAATTCATTCCAGTGAATGAAAAGATAAAGATATCTGCTAGAACACTACAAGAAATATCTTTATCTATAACAAGTTATAACTTTATTAACCATATCCATAAAATAGCAATCAATTTTACCTATGTTTCCGTTTTCTATATTTAAACACTGCCATACAAGAACTTACAAATATAAATACTCCAATAATCATTCCAATTATTATACCCAAGATTGTCATTCCTGATGCATCAAAATAAAAGTCTGTAAAATATGGATCCACACTGAAAAAAGAATAAGTATTATTAATATCAACATCCAGGAAAAAGCTGTTGGAAAACTTAATCACTCAATTATTATGCTGATTTCTATATCATACACAGTGACATTCACTTATAATGATAACGCTTGGCCCATCTGTTAAATCTGAGAATTACAGTAGAAACTCAATTATCCAGATTAAACAGGGATGTAAGATGGCCAGATAATGAAAAATCCATATCATCAAACAAAAAACAAATCATTTAACATGTATTAAAACTGCATGTTTTATTAAAAAATATTCAAACTACATAATAAAATAAATAATTATGTAATAGTAGTATATACATATGTACATAAAGGAAATTGTTACTGACTTTTGTTTAAAAGTTTCTCTCATTTTCATAGCTCCCAAATCACATACACTTTTTAAACATAAAAGCTGTCTTGCATCACATTCTTTCTCTCTCTCTCAAACCACTTCATAGCAACCTCAAAACATTGTAAAGCTTCAGAATGTGAAGGACCAATATTTTCCTCCTCAATCATCTTGGTCCTGTTCCTCTACTTCCACATTTGACAAGGACCCAATTATTTCATCATCATTCAAAATTTGGAACCCAGGATCATCAAAATCATAATTTAACCATGCACTGGCATGGTTAAATTGTTCATTTAACCATGTTAAATACAATAAAGTTCTTCATTGTATTCTCTACATATGGAAATGTATTTTAATGTTTCTGTGACTTCTTTCATAATGTTTTCACTTGTGTTACTCTTATCAGAATTTCCAAACAGTTTGACAATTGAGAATGAGAAGTTTCCTTGTTTATGGTACTATGGCTGTAGTAATAGTTATATGTATATATTACTGGGGCACTTGTTACTAGCTTAGATGTGAATACAAAAGTGAGGCCTGTGTGTGTTTTTTTTTTTTTTTTAGTTTTGTCTGGTGGAGTGGCAAAAGCTGGTGTTTTGGATGGTGATATTAATGATATAGTGTTTTCCATTCAGCAGCTTTCACCACTAAAATGGTCAAATCTATCATAAACTCAATTGCACTAATTATATTATAACCTTCTATACTTAACTTGAATATGATCCTGTTGGTGTTCCATAATCTTGTATGATGATGATGCTCACTGTATAACACAATTTATACTTATTCTTTTATTTTATTTCGAAGTGCACTAATTTCAATAAATAATTTTGGTTGTAGTTACTTGTATATGTACTGTTAATGAAGAGCCAAAGAATAAACCATTTTTAAAATTAAAAAATTGTTTTATTATAAAATTATATAACAAGAAAATTTACTTAAGTGAAATGACAGAACATGATTTAAACAAGGTATAAACCATAGCTAAAACAATAAAGAATGCCAAAATCTAATGTATTTTAAGTTTAAAATACAACAGAAATCAAAAAGTAATATACTAAAATGTTACAATAGACAATTTTATACTGGCATCATCTTATTGTATTCTCTGCATATTGAAATGTGTTTTAATGTTTCTGTGACTTCTTTCATAATGTTTTCATTAGTGTTACTGTCATCAGAATTTCCCAATGACTTGACAACTGAGAATGGGAAGTCTCCTTATGTATGGAGATCCTATTTTTAATTTATGAGTGGCCCTATTTTTAAACACATAAAACGGAAGCTGCATAAAGTATCTAAAATAATATATAATGAATGCAAGCTGTTATTCTTGCTAAATGGGAAAAAATGTGGAGACAAAATGGAATGAAGAATCAAATATCCTGAAAAATTCAAGAAAGGCAAAGGGAGAACAATTTTCTGCAAGCATTTATCTGTTACAAACCTCATTTTGACTACTGATTGCACACTTTTGCAAATTGACCTAACATAAAAATAATGAAATTGTTATATGTTGTTATGTTTGTTATTTTGGTTTTTAGGAGCATTATCAGCTAAGGCATATTGCTCCGGGAAATGCTGTGGTCATTCCCTGACCTTTCTGCATCCTCCGTATTTGGTGGTGACGGGCTCGAACCCCTGTCTAATCAAGAAGCGTGTGCTACGCACTGCTGCTCCTTCCCACCTGGCTACAGAGGCGCCTGAAATTGTTACATACCTACTATACTGGGGAATCTGACAAAAGTATAATGTTTAGTATAGTGTTTGCTGGTGGCACAGATTGTCATGTGTTTTCCATTTGCCTCTGCTTTGAATTTGCTTGTTTTATTTAACAATGAAAACAGAATTGTTCTAATTATGTTACTAGATGTAGAATATCCCCATAGCTTACTTTCAAAATTTTGACACTCCGAACTTCTGAATGAATTTTTTAGTGTAACTGAAAGAATACAAAATATATCCAGAGCCTTCTGTCAAAAGCGTGATAACAGATATCATAAAGGCTGCTGCAATAAGAGAGTTATAATTCATATAAAGCAAAATGCGGCAACCTTTTTAGCAATGTGTTAATAATCTTAGAAAATGCATGAAGGCTTACACGTTGGACTAGCTCCTGGATTGATGTGGATTTAGCTACTGGAACTGGAGAGCATGTTTAAGTACAGGGCTTATAAGGCTAAACTGAGGAAAGTGCTGAGAGAGCCAATGGGAAGTGTGATTGATAAATGCTCAGAGAACAAGAGTACAGTAAGTTCCCGACTTACGTAAGTCTGAGTTATGTAAATTCACACTTACGTAAATTTTTTTCACTCAATTTTTCCCCCCTTTAAGGATTGTAAAATTTAAAACAGTAAAAAAAAAATAATAATAAGCAATCGATAATGACAAACACAGCACACACACAAATTACACAAGGGAGATACAGAGGAACAGGCTTAAAAGAGAGAAATGAAGAGAAGATTCTGAAAATATACAGTAAACCCCCGCTATTCGTGGGGGTTATGTTCCTGAGAAATGTCGCAAATACCGAAAATGTGAATACTGAGTTATGGCTCCCATAGTAATAAAGGGGTTCCGTTCTAAAGTATGAAATATATAAGAAAAACTAATCTAAAATTTTGTCTATGTGTGTATTATATGTACCTTCATAATATGACTATGTACATAGACAGTACATAGTGGAAATGCAAGCATATGGCATCGAAATGAAAATAACAAACAATTTAATATTAAATGTAATATTTATTAGAAATTTCAAACCAGCACCTTTGCTTGCTAGCAAAAAAAACATCCCGCCAGTGCTATCACCAGTTTCGCTAAAGTGTTGATAAAGGAGTTTTGCCTTTTCGCGAATGATGAGTGAACTTAACGGAATTTTATTTTGAGTTCGGTCTTCTATCCACAGATTTAAAACCTTTTCCATTTTTTCTAATTTAACATCACGAGTTACAGAGCAAATTTTTGAGACAATTAGCACATTTTCACGGACACTACCGCGGATTTTTTCTTCCAATTTTTTGATTGATCGTACCGTTGACTCGTTGATTTTATAATGTTTTGCCACTGAGGAGACACTTTCACCATTAGAAATTTTGTCTAATAACTCAATTTTATTCGCTAATGTCATCACCTTCTTTGATATTTTCACATTTCTCTTTTTATTCGTAGCCATATTTTTGTAGGGGTTAGAAAGAACTTGTCCACAATAAAGTCACTTTCTTCCGTTAACACACTCGAAAAAGTCTGTTTTACAGTAGGGTAGATTTGTACGGTAGATTTATCATTTCTGTAAGCATATAAATTTATTCAATTTATAAACATATAAATTAAAAGCAAACGACAAAACCTTCCATGACAAACGCATAACACATACTGAACAAGGATTAGTGAGAAACATCCATGCTCGTGATTTTGTCACCTCTTTCCCCCCACCCACCGAGCGCTGTTTTGACCGGGAAAGATAATTTTAGCCATGCCCATGTTTTTTATGGCAGAAAATATTCACGGCGCTTTAAAATTCACATTTTTTTTAGGTTTCATTTTATATTAAATCGGCGATCGCGAAACCGCGAATAGCGGGGGTTTACTGTATTTGTTTTTTTCATATGAAGGGGACACATTTCACCATAATAATGTAAAAACATAGATAATTACAGCTATCAGTATTATCAAATGCAATAAGATAGAGTTTACTACCCATTTATAATGAATTGCACTAACAGAAAAGCCCAATAAACCGGAAACTCTTATTATTTTACCATAGTGACCTACAGAAATGTGCTTTAGTAAAATGTGAGCTCGCATGAGGTGATAATAGTGTTTCTGCCTTACACCTTGTAAGGCAGAAATGTGAAGTTATTTACAGAAAATTTCATTTTGACCGTTATCATGGTGCCAACTAAGAGAATAAGTGACAGGGGTACTAGTAAATCTAGTACCAAGTAAATCTAGTATCATGCTGACACTGACAAATCTACCAAGAAAAGAAAAGCGATCGATTTGGATCAGAAAATTAAAATAATAAAGATGTATGAAAATGGTCAAACATTAACAATGTATTGCGAGGAATTTAGATTTGTCAGTGTCAGCAGTGAATGATAATAAAGGACAAAGGCATAATACGAGAAATAGTGACTGGATCTGCACCAATGAAGTCAACCAGAATAACCAAAGCTACAAAATACATATCAGTTTTTACAGTACAATAACATGCGTTTTTTCTTCCTTTTATGTTTTCTTTTCTTATATGCCACTCTGGCTACTTCACCCGCTGTCCCCAGATAAAGTTTTTAATTAAATATATAACTATTTTTCTATATATATATAGCTAATATATAAAAATATATAACTAATTGAAAAATATAACTTTTTCTTCATTCTTCTGAGGATATTAGGTAGTTTTTGTAATTTTGGCATATCATAGATATAGTAGCAACATTTTATTAGTCATTCCAGAGTTACATAAAACTTGACTTACGTAAGGAGTCCTGGAACGTATCTCTTACGTATGCCGGGGCCTTACTGTATTAGAAAACAGGATGGATTAGCAGGCAACCAAAGTGATTGAAACTGGGGTTAAAGTAACTGATTAAGGATTATGAAATAGGAAGTAGGGACAAAGACCATAGGCAAACTAGGAGGAAATTACAATTTAGGTTGAAGAAAATCTGGGTGAGAACCAGTGGTAATGAATTATGGAATGGGGTGAGGAGATGTAGAAGGAGGGAGGTCATAAATTTAAGTCATAAATGATGCCCCGTTTGTTGTAACGCAGACTCTGTAGAAATGTAAAGACTGTGGTCTTCTAATTTCTTATCAACAAGTTGTATACACTTTACTGCCGGCATACTTCCCCACACACACACACACACACACTAACTAATCCAACGTTATAAAATGTAACATTGATGGAATGGATGTTTGTGTTTAAGTAGCAACAATTTCTGATAGAAGTCCATTCATCAAAAGTCAAGCTGAACCTTTTTCTTTCAGCTGTGAGTGTAGATATATCAATAACTAAAATATTGTAAATATTTTTACTGTATTTGAGAACAACATCTCTTATAGTATTTTAAAATTTGGGAATATCACTAAATTGTCTTTCAATTAAACCTTTTTTGATATCAAAAGATACACAAAAGATTAAAAGTCAAACCATCACAAGCTGTCATGTGAGCTAATAATTCTGACAAGGTTTCTTTCTTATCACTTTTTAAGTAATTTGTCATTAAAGATTGAGAATCAAAAAGTAGCTTGGCTTGTTTAGATTGACTTGGTTCACATTTCATAGTCTTCAGATGTTAATAGATGTCACACTTGTTTTTCTTAAACCTATATTATGTATTGTCTTTAAATGAGTATGCAGTCTCTTGTAGATCTGCCTCCACAATGTATTTCTTTTGAACATTTCTTACATTTCACTAGCTGACAGTTTTTCTCTACCATGTAGTAAAACCATACAGGAGAACCATAGTAAAACCATACAGAATTTTTATTACTTCCTTTTCTGTGCTCTCTTTATACATGTACTGAATCCATGATGGCTATTATTTCCTAAAATATAAATGACACAAACTCATTAAGTAACATGATAATTCAAACTGAATTACAGCTTTATTTATTCAGCCTTACTTTTTCTTCTTGTCGTATTATCAAATAATATACTTATAGCATGACTAATCACACAAATAGTTGTCACTTGACACACCAAGACTGCCACTACATGTTTATACTCATAATCAATGCTAGGTGGCAGTCCATTAAATCATGTAGGTAAGCTAGTTCACTGCAACCAGCAATTTGAAAATTAAATAAATACTGAAATACTGGTACTTTATGACACATACCATCCAGTTAATTTTTCCGGTATTTAAATACCAAAAAATTCACTGGATCTCAGTGTTTGTGATCCCAAAATTGCAATCATTAGTTGCAAAGATAGTTTTGTTAGAGATATTCCACACACCTCTACTGCTGAGGGGGAAAGAGTGCAGTTTTGGACTTGTTAATTAGTAGTAATGGCAAATGATACAAGAAAGCAAGCTTGTACAGCATCAGCCAAAAAAAAAAAAAAAACCCATACTTCATTCATCCATGTCCTTCAAATACTTGTCTAGTTCTCTCTTGAATTTATTCAACCAATTATGGAATATGGAATGGGGTGAGGTGAGGAGATGTAGAAGGAGGGAGGGGTGTACTCTTGAATTTCTGCCCCTTCATGTGTGTGTGATCTCAGCAAGTGGAAGAATACCATTAACATTCAGCTTACTCAATCCATTCAAGGCTTTAAGGTTGTCTCAAGGATGTCTCCAAGACATCCTAGTCTTGAGAGACTGCAATTTTCAGAACTGAAGCCTTTCTAGGTAAGAGCACCCTTTTGTTCCCTTCCTCAATCTGGTTGCCCTTCTCTACACCCATTCCAACAGATCTACACACTTCCTAAAGTGAGGCGTCCAGACCTGTATACAGTACTCAAGGTGTGGCTTAACCCTGGCCTTATACGAAGGGATAATTACCTCCTTAACCCTGCTAGCAAAATTTCTGTATATCATTAACAAAACCCCATGAGCTGTTCTGGCAGCATATCTGCACTGCTCAGAGAATTTCATGTCTGACTGCACAATTACTTGCAGGTCATTTTCATTCTCCACTACCTGAATGTAGTACCAGACAGTTGATAAGTTACTCTGGGGTTACTGCTACCCATGTGCAGTAAATTGGTACTTTGCATTTGTCAATGTTAAGCTTCAACTACCATTTCTTAGCCCAATGACCCACTTTTCCTAGATCTTATTGCAGCTCACCTTGATGACTGTTGTTAACCATACTGCCAAACTTTGTATCATCTTCAGAAACTTAGACATTAAGCCTGATATACCTTCATCAATATCATTCATAAATATTGAAAACAACAATGGACCCAGCACTGAACCCTGGGGAATTCCACTAATAACATTAGTCCACAAAGAGCAGTGCCCATTGATAACCACTCTGTTTTCTTCCACTTAACCATCCCTTTATCCATACCAGTAACTTGCCCTTGTCATATTGCTCCAGTTTGTACAGCAGTTTTTTATGTGCAAGAGTATTAAAAGCCTTCCTGAAATCCAATTCTTGTTGTATATTGAATATCCTTCCTGTTCTTGAGGAATGGTGCCTGTGTAGGAAGTGGGTATGTTATAGGCCTTGGCTGTTTTTGCTATAATACTGATGCATGCTGGAATGTATGGAATAATCTATCTAGAATAGCTGATTAAGGACTAATAAAGTTTTATTGATGATTCATTCTATAGTATCTGGTTGATGACTGTTCTTTTTGGTTATTGATTTGATGGTTTCAATTTCCTGTTGGAAAGCTTGTGGTTAGTTGCATACCATTAGGGCTCTACTAACATATGATCTGATGATTCCTATCAAGACTGGATTCATCATATGATCTGATGGCTCCTATCTTGATAGAGGGGAATATTTGAATATTTAGTTTGTTGCTTTGTTGCTACATTCTAGTTAGAGGTATGTCATGGAACTTGCACTCTTCCAGTTCCATCTTAAAGTTTATTCTGTGGCAGAAACTGTTGAAGTGGTCTTTGCCATGATTCCCTTGTCTGCTCTGGACAGGTTGGTTGGTTGGTTATTGGAAGTTTAATGGCGCATCAGCATCTAAGGCTATCGTGGGCCAACTCTGGACAGGGCAATACCAATTATTCGACATCAGGAAGGCATTAAGCACCTAGTACCTAGAGATAAAGATAGAGAAAAAACTTGACTCCCCAAAGATGAACACAATGGATATGAGGGGAATTAAAAAACATTTGTGGCCCGAGTATAAAAGGGCAGTATGCAGTGTTAAAAATTTCTGTACTTAAATGTATAACACATCAAACAGTAACCCACCAAGTTTCATGCAGTTTCAAATAATGTCCTATTTAATTACAGGTCCTGAAGTCAACAAAGTTGTGCGAATGAGGAAAGATGGGCAAAATCAGTCACCATGTTGCAGTCATCAATAATTGGTAAAAAAAGAGACTAACAGCAAAGGCAATTCATGAGGATACGGTTAAAAAACTGGGGAGGACACCCTCCTCCCTATTTCATGTTTAAGTAGTGGGCAGCAGAATTTAAACAAGGGAGGGAGAGCCTGAAAGATGGCCCATGCTGCTTCTATTAATCTTAGTGCCTGCTATAGCAGCCACTAGGATTAATAGAAGAGAAACAAGAGACCAGCAGCAGAAGAAATGAAAAAACATGGAACTGCCAGCTTAGGAAAGAAAACTTCAGCAGAAGAATTAAGAGTCAAGATAGACCAACTGGCCCAGTACCAACGGGGTAATAGGAATAAGAAACTGACTGGAAAAGTGAAGAGCATCCTGAAGAGAGATTACGTCTACAGTAATGAGACCAAAAATCAGAGAATACGAGAATACTTAGACACCTGAAACAGAACCCCCCCCACACACTCAGCAAGAGACTATGCGATACAAAGAGAGCTCCCAGTGGAAAATAAACAACCAAATCTTCAATGAAAACCAAAGAGCCTTCTACAAGAGTATTGGACAAGTCGGGAAAGACAGAAACAGACCACCTGAGCAGAAGACGATCAAGCAGTTCTGAGGCAAGATATGGAGCAGTGAAGAAGCACCCTGGATAGAACCAAAATGGAAGAAAACCAAGGATTTAAAGAGTTGAGAGAATGGGAGATTTTAGAGGAGACGTATAACAGTTGATCAGAAAGTCCCACAACTGGCAAACCCCCAGGAATAGATGACGTCCACAGCTACCGGTACAAGAAGCTTACTTGCACACACAAACATCTAGCAGAGCAGTTAACCCAAATGATAAGATACCCAGAATTTCTTACTCAAGGAATCACATATCTGAAGGCTAAAGACCAAGATACAAGAAACCTGGCAAAATATAGGCCAATCACCTGTCTCCCAATGATGTACAAGATTCTGACCAGCTGCATAACCAAGAAGATATCATACCACCTGGAGAGCCAGAACATCATGGCTGAAAAGCCACGATGTTAGTCCACTGCTCATTGTGGACTAATGTTATTAGTGGAGTCCCTCAGGGTTCAGTGTTGGGTCCATTATTGTTTTCTGTATTTATAAATGATAGTATATCAAGTATATCAATGATGGTATATCAAGCTTAATGTCCAAGTTTGCAGACGATATGAAGGTAGGCAGGGTTGTCAAGGACACTACTGACACTATGCTGCTGCAACAGGATTTGGAAAGGTTGAGCAGATGGGCTGAGAGGTGGCAAATGAAGTTTAACATTGACAAATGTAAAGTACTACATATGGGAAACAGCAACCCCAGAGCAACGTATCAACTCGGTGGTACTACACTGACAGTGGTAGAGAATGAAAGGGACCTGGGGGTGGTTGTGCAGGCAGATATGAAGTTCTCTGAGCAGTGCAGATGGGCTGCAAGAGTAGCTCATGGTGTATTGTCAATGATATATAGGAATTTTTCTTGCAGGGATAAGGAGGTGATTATTCCCTTGTATAAGGCAATGGTCAGGCCACACCTAGAGTACTGTATACAGGTCTGGAGGCCTCATTTCAAGAAGGATGTAGAGCTGCTGGAACGAGTACAGAGAAGGGTAACAAGATTAGTGAATGGAACAAAGGGGTTCTCTTATGAAGAAAGGCTTAACCTTTGCAAATTACAGTGTCTGGAGACTAGGCACCGGCAAGGTGATCTGATAGAGGTCTATAAAGCCTTGAATGGTTTGAGCATGCTCAATGCTGATGGGATTCTTCCTCTTGCTCAGAATAATCACCTGAGAGGGCATAAATTCAAATTGAGGAAAGACAGATGTAGGATAGACGTGCGGAAATTTGCCTTTAGCCAGCGGGTGGTTGGTTAGTGGAACAGACTTCCATCCCTTGTCGTGGAAGTTGATAGCCTAAATAAGTTTAAGGCTCAGCTGGACAGGTATTTCGAACGAACAGGGGATGAAGTGGAAGTGGGGTTTTTTTTTTTTTTTTTTTGGCTGATGCTGCATAAGCTTGCTTTCTTGCATCAAATGCCTCTACTAATGCTAATGCTAAAAACAGAAAGAATGCAAGGAGCAATTAACCATTGGTGTTGCAGTTAAAGAGAAAGCCTACAAGAAGCACCACAACCTGTATATAGCCTACATCGATTACTGCAAGGCTTTCGACTCCATGCCTCATAGCTGACTAATAGAGACACAAGATCTACAAAGTCAATCTGAAAGTGACAAACTTCATAGAAGCAACCATGGTACAGTGGTGTACTGCCATTAAGGTTGAGAACATCACAACCAGACTGATCCCCATCAGGACAGGAATCTTTCAGGGAGATGCTCTGAGCCCACTGTGGTTCTGTCTAGCACTCAACCTCTCCCACCTGATGTACATGGATGACATCAAGCTCAAACACGGCAACTGAGAAGCAACTCCAGCAACTACTCCAGATCACCAAAGAATTCAGCAATGATATCAGGATGGAATTTGGTATAGACAAATGCAAGCAAGACCCACGGATTGCATCAGGGGAAATTATTGGATGAAACTACCAACTGCAGAGATCAAAACCATGACGGGAGGGCTATAAATACCTGGGGATGATGCAGGCCCAGCAGTTAGAATACAAAGAGATCAGGGCCTGTCTGACCAAAAATACCATCAGAGACTCAGAAGCCTGCTCAAAGCATAGCTGAATGGAGAGCACAGTTAAAGCCATAAACACCTACACAGTCCCAGTGCTAACATACTCCTTTGGGGTCACAGATTGGACTAACACTGAGCTGAAGGATACCATGAGAAAGACAAGGACAGTGATGACCACAAGCCGCCAACCGCCCAAAGTCAGCCGTGGAGAGACTGACAATGGCTCGGAAAGAGGGAGGAAGGGGCCTGATAGACCTCATCAAACAACAGAAGACAGCAATAGCTAACCTGAAGGATTACTTTCAGAAAAACACAGCAGCACTCTATCAGGCCATAAGGAAGAAGACAAGCGGCATACCCAACACAACCTAAGCGAGAAGTCCCCTTTCACCCAGATGGAACAAACAAAGATAGAAAGATGGGCAGAGACACTCCATGGTAGGCACCACAATGACCTCCAAGACCACACAGATAAAATGGCATCCAGTGCATGGCCCATGAGCAGGATGCTCTTCCCAGAGACTGAAGGATTCATGCTCACCGTCCAAGACCAGGTAATCAACATCAGAAACCACAGAAAATACATTGCCAAGGAGCCCAGAGTGTCAGATGACATGTCAGTGATGCCATTGGCCTCAGAAATGATCCAACACATCACCTCAGGATGTAAAGTGATCACCCAGATGGAGTACACTCATAGACACAACCAGGTAAATGGGATAAGCTAGCAATGAAATACCAGTTTATCAAAGAAAGTGTACCATATTACAAGTACAAACCCCAGGCCATTCTAGAGACCCCAACCCACAAGTAACCACACCAAAATAATGGACAAGACAATCTCACACAACAGACTGGACATAACCCTTGTTGACAAGAAAAAAAAGGCTACCTATCTCTCAGGAAATACACGGACCTAAGACAGGAGATGAAAGAGATGTAGCATATGCAACAAGTAATGGCCATCCTGATCATCAGGTCAATCACCGGTATGGGCCAAAGTCCCTACATAACAGCCTAGCAGCAATAGGTCTCCCAGAAAATGCCTACAAGGAACTCCAAAAAGTCACAATCTCGAACAGGATAGTCATATCCTATAGGATAGTCAGACCCTTGAGGTTGTCACAGACATTCTCTCAGATATGCCAGACAAGCTGTTCTTGCTACCTGGGAGTCTAAAACGCCGATGGAACTGATATTCGGGTGACACTCAAGTCAAGTGGACCCAATTTCGGCGAAGTCCGGACGGTCTGTGACCCAAATCCTCTGCTTGCACCTTCACGATGGTGGGACTGTTAGTAATCCTGGGTATAACCTTCATGCACAAGTACATGGTGGGTGACCACCCAGGTGTGAACCAACGTAAGCAGGGGTCGAGGTGTGGCGCCCACACCACATGGAGGAACGCCGCCCCTCTATGTTACCAGGCAATACTAGGTGGTAGATGACTCTCATCAACCGGTGAAATACCACCACTTTGCTTATTGGAGGCTTGAAGTGGTGGAACCCATGTTTAGTCTCTAGAGCTAAGTTCCGGCCAACCCTTCCCTATCTCTTCCATCATGCAGTATGATTGATGATTTTTGAGGTTATGATGAATGTCGTGGCGAGATCCAATATTCCTTACATTTCAAGGGTACAGCTCTAAAACGGTGTTCGCAGGCCGGCCGCTAGATAGTACACCGGACCAAACCTATTGGTAACTCTCTAGGAGGCTTCCGGATCAGCTAGTGTATAATCTTGCTACCTCTACTCTGCCAGATAGTGACTGGAGGGAGTCCGAGTAGTGTGTATGCGGGGAGCATTGTCGAGGCCACGTTATGTCAAGGATCTGGGTATATTCTTACCACATGTACGCCATATCCAAAAATTTCATTACTTCATACAGCATGTCCCACCCACTTTTTCTTACTATTGAATACACCATGAATTGTCAAAATAATAGAGCAAGCTTATCTGCGAAAAGATCTAAACCTCCCAAGGACTTCCTAATTCATTTCACAAATATACGTGGTCTCAGCGATGTCCATTTCCACTTGCAGTCTTCCAAACCCCATGTACTTTTTCTGACTGAATCTCAGTTATCAGTTGATTCAACTACTGCTCATCTCAGATGTCCAAATTATTTGTTGTATGATTCCTTTCGCCTCAAAGGTGGTACTTGTGCATATGTCCGTTCTGATATTCCCTGTCAGAGACTTGGCAATTTGGAATCTCCTCTCTTTGATCTTCTCTGGCTTAAAATCTCTCTACCTCATTGTGTAAAATTCATCTGTTGTCTCTACCGTTCTCCCAACTCCACTAATCACTTGGAGCTCTTTGACTTCCTCTCTTTGCAACTTGACTTTCTCCAGTCCAACTTTCCTAACAGTGAGGTAATTTTCCTTGGTGATTTTAACGTTCACAACTCCAGCTGGCTTCCGTTTTCTAGTCACACCGACCCAGCAGGTCGAGATGCTGAGGCTTTTGCAATTACTAATAACCTAGCACAGATTGTTCATTTACCTACAAGAATACCAGACAATACTAATCATACAGCCAGTACGCTTGATCTATTTCTCACAAACAACCCTTCTAAGTAAAAGGTTGAAGTGAGAGGTCCTTTAGGCACTTCAGATCACAACTTGGTGATTGTCTCTTCTCCAATGGAACCTTTATCTCATGGTTATTCCCAACCTCATATTGTTTGGCATTACAAGAATGCAAAATGGGATGACCTGCGAGACTTCTTTTCTTCTTTTCCTTGGTCTGATTACTGTTTCAAAACTTCTGATGTCAACGTTTGCTCAGATCGTGTCAGTGAAATTATTCTTGCAGGAATGGAATCCTTTATCCCACACTCCACTTTAAAATCTCGTCCTTTATCTAAACCTTGGTTTTCCAATAAATGTGCTAAGGCTGTCCAAGAGAAGAACATTGCATATCGTAATTGGCTTGTTTCTAATTCTTCAGTTTCATTTTCTGCATACACCAAAGCTCGCAACAATTGTAAAGCAGTTATTAATCAGTCCAAACTAGAGTTTGAACAGGCTAAGAGTAGAAAACTTGCTTCTTGCCCTAATGGTAGCCGAGCATTCTGGTCTCTTGCCAAAGCTATTGGCCGCAACTTTTGCCCATCTCTGCTCCCACCTCTGTCCAAACCAGATGGTTCTTTTGTCACTTCAGCCAAGGATAAAGCTGACCTGCTAGCATCCCATTTTTCTTCCAGCTCATGTATTAATGACCTTGGTAAAACACCTCCCACCATTCCTAACACGCTCCATTCAATGCCTCCTGTGGTCTTCCGTCAAAAGGATATCAGAAGGATTTTGATGAATCTTGATGCTACGAAAGCTCCAGGTCCTGATGGTATTTCTCCACTTGTTCTCAAAACCTGTGCTCCTGAACTTACTCCTATTCTTTGCCGCCTTTTTTCACTTTCTTATTCCAAAGGTGTTTTTCCTTTTGCTTGGAAATTTGCTCATATCCAGCCAGTTCCTAAAAAGGGTGACAGATCCCTCCCATCCAATTACCGTCCCATTGCAATTACTTCTACTCTTTCTAAAGTAATGGAGAAATCAATTAACCGCCAACTTTTAAACTACCTAGAAACCTTCCATCTGATCAATGATCGCCAGTATGGATTCCATCAGTGTCGATCCACTGGTGATATTCTGGCTTATGTTGCCCATTTATGGACTAATTCAATGGAAAGGTTCGGTGAAACACAAGTAGTTGCTCTTGACATCTCAAAGGCTTTTGATCGTGTTTGGCATAAAGGTCTTCTAAACAAGCTTCCATCTTATGGTTTGCAAACTGTTTTCAGTAATCGGTTATCCAGTTTTCTCTCTGATCGCTCACTGAGGGTGATGGTAGATGGCTCTCTGTCTTCTAACTTCTCCACTAATGCCGGTGTCCCCCAAGGTTCAGTTCTTTCCCCCACTCTTTTCCTCTTGTATATCAATGACCTTCTTCCGTTGACTGGAAATCCTATCCATAGTTTTGCCGATGATAGCACATTGCATTCAACTTTCCATTTTGAGAAACCTTGTCCTGCTCAATCAGCTTCAAGTTCTCGAAAATCTGCTGCCAATTCCTTAAATGCCGATCTTCAGGTAATTCTCCAGTGGGGCAAAGACAACTTAGTTGATTTCAACCCTTCTAAAACTCAATCTTGTCTTATATCTCGCAAAAAGGATTCTTCTGCTCCTATGCTTATCTTTAGTGACACTCCGATTTCTAGGCAAAATGATATATCTCTTTTGGGGATTACCCTGACTTCTAATCTCTCTTGGCACAAGCACATTACAAATATTGCTTCCTCTGCATCTAAAAAACTTGGTTTTCTCTTTCGCTCTCGCCGTTACTTTTCTTCCAAACAGCTGCTCACTCTGTATAAATCGCAAATCTGCCCTGCCATGGAATATTGTTCCCACATCTGGGGTGGTGCCCCCAAAACCTCTCTCAGGCTTCTTGATTCCATTCAGAAGAGGGCAGTTAGGTTAATTAATGATTCATCTCTAACAGAGTCTCTCCACTCGCTCTCTCATAGATGCACTGTTTCTGCTGCATGCCTCTTCTACAGATACTTCCACGGGCACTGTTCTTCTGAATTGGCTTCTATTATTCCCGCTCTCTCTCTTTCAAAACAGTCCGAACACGTGCTGCCACCAGCCAACATCCATTTACTGTCCAACTTCAAACCCACAGAACCAACTTTTCGTCTTCCTCATTTATTCATTCAACTGCCGTTTTCTGGAACAACCTTCCTTCATACGTATTTCCTGAAAATTACAATCTACAGAAGTTCAAGTCCGGTATCAACAAATATCTTCTTTCGTCTTCTCAACCTCCAACCCAAGCACGGTACTAAGTACTATAGGTTCTAATACCTCTCGTGTTTGGGGTTCTCATAAAAAAAAAAAAAAAAAAAAAAAGACCAGACATAACAACCACCCTATGCTGGCAGCAGTACCCTTCACGGGGTAGAACCCCCTTATCAGGGAGAAATAATATAACAACAGTAATAATAATATTTTTAAAATAATAATAATGAAATGCATTTCTATACATTTCATTTTTACCTCATAGAACTTTTTCCTTATGGAATATTTACCAACTTATAAAACAGCTATATATGAAAGTTTCTCATTAATCCCCCCCCCCCCCAAGTTAACAGCACACCAAGCAATGATTAAGTAAATTTTTTCATAATGACAAAAGTTTTTTGTTCCTTTTTTGGTGATTACAGAACTCCATTTCTAAAAAATTTATAGCAAGAGAATAAAAAATTATCGTATTTTTTCCCCATTATGACATCTTTAAATATAGTAAAAATAAAGTATCTTATGAAAACATAAAAATAAAATAGCTTATTAAAAAAAGTTATTTCTTTTTAACTTTTTCAGCTTAATTATTAATTCCATCCTGCTGGTTATTGCTGCACTTCATTTTTAGATAGGGAAACAGATGAGGAAATTATAATTTCCTAAGATTCCCAGAACAGAGTTTTTAATGAAATTTTTTTTTATTACTGCCAAATCCTGTGTTTATAAAATTAATATTACTTTTAGAAAAAATAAATTAACCACCATTCATATTTTAAGTTACAGCATGATTCTATGCAAACACAGCTACATCTAGTCTTGCTGACTGACTGTTCAGGGTATTTCAAACATACCAAGTGCTATTTAGCCCTTAATTATTCAAGGGCTACTGATTCTTCTGAAACGATTTTATTGACATTTAACCCTTTTGTGGTACCTCTGAAAGATACTGAAAATCACCACTTCACTAGGTGTTTCATAATTTTTGGGGTGGGAAAAATTTCAAAAATAACTGGAATGTTTCAAATACCCTAAGTGACCACTCAATAATCAATTACGAGTTATCTTAGAATGAGATATAGAGTAAATACAGAATAAATAAAAATATCAACGACTAGCAATACAGAGAAAAATTACATTAGGACATACCCCATATGTGTTGATAGTGCAATGATGCCATTAAAAACAAAAGTAAACTGGGATTTTAAAAGAAAATCCTGCACTTCTTGCACAACTCCTTTCATAACTTCATATGGTACAGTAACATATTCGGGAGGCCATACAGTAACGTCAAGAACAAAATAAACCTCTTCTGACATATGATTTGCAATTGTCCATGAAAGAGGAACTCTTAACTGTTCAGCCAGTGCCCTACAAGCAGCTTTTTTGAATTCTTCAGATGTGCCAAGGTTACTTGTCTGAAGACTTGCCACAGTTGGCGTGTCAAATTTAATAAAAATCTGAACTATATCTGAAAAAACAAATGAAAATAAAACTTCTTAAAATCTTGTATAGCACAAAATTTATTACATACAGAGAACAGTGATTTAGTGGCAAAAAAGTAAAGTGAGATTCCCCGTCCCTATTTTTTTGGCCACACCTATCAGATATCCTTTCCAAGTAAAGAAAATTTCCCCAGCAAGCATAGAGAATGGACAGTTAATAGTACAGAAGAATTGACTTGCACTACTATAGTGACCTGCACACCTCCTTGGGCATACCAGATTTTAATGAATAGTGGTGATGCAGGATGGAGGCAATTATGTTTTTTTTTTTTTTTGAAAATTACATTAAGTCCTGATATCGATGGTTGATATCCACTGCTTGGTTTAAGTTGATTATACATTTATTTGGCAATATGATAAGATGCCTATAGTCACGTTTGTATATATATATATATATATATATATATATTTATTTTTTATTTTTTTTTTACCATTTCTGAGAGATATTAGGTTGTTTAGAATAAGTGCAAAAGCAACTAAGGCTAGTAAATATCAGTTATATCTAATCTGTAAGTTGAATATATCCCACAGTAATTTTGGCTGTTTTTCAGAATGAAAAACAAAGCAAGCATTTGACACCATGACCAAGTTGATACCAACTTGGTCATGGTGTGAAAAGTCCCTAAAAGCTGTTCTTGTTGAAATGGAATTAAAACTAAATAAAACTCTTTATAATTTATTCATGTTTTAAATTTACATAAATAAAATCTTAGTTTGTATATTCAGTTAAATGATGGGTCAGTTCTAGGCATGGATTGTTTCTTTTTGTTTTGTTTGTTTTTAGTTCTTGCACCAAAGCAACCATGGCCATGAACGATCACTGTAAATTGTAAATATTCTAAAGCCAGTTTTCCTGGATAATAGGATTTGAACCCAAGCCTTTCCACATGGTGTAGAAGAGCAGTGATCATAACCACAGTGCTAGCCAGATGGGCTGAAACACTGCCTACTAATTCAAAATTTAATAAAAATGAAAGTAGATAGCATATGATGTTCTATGGCATACAGAAATTCTGCAATCAAGACAAAGAAGTGCATTATATTACTCTTTCATGTAAAATTCCATACATGATTGCCATGGTCAAGCCCATTGAATATAAATCATAAATTATTTAAACTGACTTTTTCTCCTAATCCATAACACATTTAGTTTCTAGTAGCTTAATGTAATATAAGAAACATCTTTCTTATTTAAAAAAAAAAAAAAAATCATCTGGTTTAAGTCATTTTATGATATGTATATAAGTTATAGTATTCAATAGGTTTGAGAATGTTATTTCAAATGATTTATGGTCTAGGGGCACTGCCAAAGCAATTAAATTTTATGACCATTAAAATGTATAGTATGTATAGAGGCTGGAAGAGATCAGCTGATAAAACATATATTCAAGTGAATCTACAAAGTATACAATTAATTATTAAACCTAAAATCCTATGCTAATGAACTCTGAGTTATAATTGTTCATTATAAAAATGTATTAAAGGGCAGTTTTTGTTCAGTACATAGATTTCCAAGCCTAGAAGATGCTAGAACAGTAGAACAGAAGGAAAAGAAAAGAAGGAAATAGACATGAAAATTACTCCTGCTACAAAAATTAAGAATAAATTATAAATTATAATTAAAATCATAAATTAAATATAAATTAATGGTCAGAATTGTATTAATTTATAGGGAAGGTCAAGATTTATGCAAGAAGCCAAAATATATAAAAGTATAAAAATAAAGATTTGCAAGTTCTAAATGGTGGGGACACATTAAAACAGCAACATTCATTAAGACCAAAAAAAATTAAAAGGGATAGATTATCACAGCCAGAATTATCAAGGGACTTCACCCATCATAATCTACCTGAAACACAGTGTTTCTTACCTCCATACCAATGTAGGCAATAAAGGTCAAAGTTAATTGGCAAATGACTAGTAAAGGATTTTATAATACCATCATCACTGATAAGGAGGGTGTTCACAATGCTATGTAAATAATAAAAGATTTTAGTTTATTAAATAATAATTAAGGTGTACCTGAATACATAACAGGATGAGCTGAAATGCATAAAAGTATGTCTATACAATTGAAAGGTTTTTATATGACAGTATCACCTGTAATGCTGGGAAGTGTGGAAAAAGGGAAAGGAACAACTAAAGGTAAAAGAAGGCAAAGATAAAAAGTAAATTGCAAATTATGCTAATGATTTTTAAGCAGTTGCAGAAAGCAGCTCAGTTTTCATACTTTTCTGTATTGGCCTTCCCTATGCATTAATATGAATTTATTATTAATACAGGGTGTTCGGAAAGTCACTGTGCACTTTTCTAATCATATTTTGTTTATATGTCAGATTTTGAACCCAATATGGTTTTAATAACCAAAGAACGTGTATGACTCGTCGAACATGTATTCCGAGAAGGTGGTAGATACACACATGTGGTGCGACAGCGATTTGCTGACAAATTCCCAGATACACTTGTTCCACATCGCAATACAGTTCGTAACCTTGTCGATAAGTTTCGGGAAACAGGAGCAGTGGATGATGTCAAACGCTGTGGAAGGCCAGAAAAGCTATCGGAGGAGAAACTATGATATTTCTGACAGTATGCTGCCGAGTCCATCAAAAGCATTATAAAAGTAAGCTCAGCAGCATGATATTGGACTTGGAACTGCTCATAAAGCTCTCCCCATACAAAATAATGGCAGTACATGAACTGAAAGCAACTGATCATGAAAAACGAATACGCTATTGCAGATAGTTTAACTGATTTATCAAAGAGAATACAGCTAATGTGTTGGATGTGACCTTTTTCACCGAAGAAGCATGGTTCCATCTCTCGGTTTATGTTAATTCCCAAAATTCAAGATTGTGGTCATCCGATAATCCTCACACTTTGCACGAAACACCCCTACATGATTTCAAGGTTGGTGTGTGGTTTGCGATTTCCAGACGTCGAATTGTTGGCCCTATTTTCTTTATGAACACAATAAACAGCGAGCGCTATTGTTTGGAGATTCTTCACACCTTCATCGGTCAGATGACAAGTGATGAAATCAATTACTCATGGTTTCAACAAGATGGTGCTACTGCCCATACATCTCACAGATCTATGCAATTATTAAAGGAATGTTTTGGAGACCGCATTATTTCGACAGACGTGTGGTCCCCACGCTTACCAGATCTAAATCCACCAGACTTTTATCTGTGGGGAGCAGCAAAATCTCTATACAGGATAGGTGGTAAATGCATGAGGTGATATATATTTTCTGTGGTTGTCATACAACTGACATAGCGTAGCTGCATTTTTACTTTCCAGTGAAGATGGGCTAGTTTCATGGGAGGCCTACGTGTTGATGGAAGAACAGTTTAGAGTTGAACCTGATTCCATGTTCTCAATGTGTTGGCACATTGAGAACCAGGACCCCATCTTGTGGGTCGGACAGTTACACTCCTGGTATGCCTGAGTAACATTGTCAATTCTAATTTTTATGCCCTGTGAATTATTTGAATAGTCAAGGAGAATTAGGATGCAACTGAAATCCTATTTCTTTCCTCACTTTGCCTCTTTTAGCCTCAGCTTATTACTTACCCTCAATTAACTCCCTACCCCCCTCTAATCTTATGTATACAATTTGTGTATATATTTATTCAGTTTGTTTGTTTGTTTGTTATTTGGTTTTTAGGAGCATTAGCAACTAAGGCCATATTTCTCCGGGGATGTGCAGTGGTCATTCCCTGACCTTTCCGCATCCTCCGTATTTGGTGGTCATGGGCTCGAACCCCGGTCTAATCAAGAAGCGTGTGCTACAGACTTGCTGCTCCTGCCCACCTGGCCACGGAGGCACCTATTTATTTAGTCTACTATCTGTTGGGCTAGCTGTTATTCTGCCAGTAAGCTGGTAAAATTTTTAAAAATTATTACAATTTTATTATTACTTTTTCTTAAGGGCCCAGTGGCCTACTATTTTCCTGCCATTACTGGCAATTAGCAATCAGAAACAGATAGCTTTTGCTGATTATTATTTGGATGTATTGAATAGTGCTAGTCCTGGACAACGTACCATTCAATGTATCCTACTATAATAATTAGTAATAATTTTGGTAATAATATTTTGGTTATTTTATTAATTTGTTTTTTTAGGGGCTTCTCCTTTGGTTATATTTCAGGACACTCATACCTTTTCTTTCTGTATTAACTAGCTCGTTTTCCACTTTTCTTTATAATGTGCATAGCTTTGTTCTCCCCCTTTTTTTTATATATATAATTCTCCATATTTTCCTGTTCTCTAACATCACAAGTTTAATGTAATGTTTAATCATTTATTCAATGACGTTAATCAGTTCTGTTAAATTTACTTTACATGGATGGGATCTATCCAGTTATATTAAAGGAGGCGGCAAAGCAACTAAGCAAACCCTTAGCCATAATTATGAGAACATCCTTGGACTCGGGGGAGGTCCCCACGGACTGCAGATATGCAAATGTATCCCCAATTCACAAAGAGGGGATCGAAGGGTGACACGATTAATTATAGACCAGTTAGTTTAACTTTTCTGTTCCGGGTAAAATAATGGAGTCACTGGTTAAAGATGCATTGCAGGATCATCTAGACAAGACTGCAGCAATAATTCAGACACACCATGAGTTTGTTAAGGGAAAGTCTTGTCTGACAAATTTGATAGGATATTATGATGTGGTTACAAAGGAACTGGATGTAAAAAATAATTTTGATATCATATATTTGATTTCAGGAAAGCTTTTGACACTGTTGCGCATGGAAGACTATTGTACAAATTGGAGCAGAAAGTCACAAAGGAACTGGATACAAAGAATAACTTTGATATCATATATTTGGATCTTAGAAAAGCCTTTGATACTGCTGCACAGATTGGAGCAGTCTGCCATTGAAGACAAATTGCTGCTATGGATAAAGGGATAGTTGAGTGGGAGAAGACAGAGAGTGGTAATCAATGGCCACTGCTCTTCGTAGACTAATGATATTAGTGGAGTCCCTCAGGGTTCAGTGTTGGGTCCATTGTTGTTTTCTGTATTTATAAATGATATTGATAATGGTATATCAGACTTAATGTCCAAGTTCGCAGACGATAAGAAGATTGGCAGGGTTGTTAATGACAGTACACTGCTGCAACAGGATCTAGAAAAGTTGAGCAGATGGGCTGAGTGGTGGCAAATCAAGTTTAACATTGACAAATGTAAAGCACTACATATGGGAAGCAGTAATCCCAGAGTAATATATCAACTCTGTGGTACCACACTGACAGTGGTAGAGAATGAAAAGGACCTGGGAGTAATTTTGCAGGCAGATAAGAAGTTTTCTGAGCAGTGCAGACGGTCTGCAAGAGTAGCTCATGTTGGAGTCCTCATTTTAAGAAGGATGTAGAGCTGTTAGAACGAGTACAGAGAAGGGCAACAAGATTAGTGAATAGAACAAAGGGTTGCTCTTACGAAGAAAGGCTTAAGTTTTGCAAATTACAGTGTCTGGAGACTAGGCACCTGCGAGGTGATCTGATTGAGGTGTACAAAGCCATGAATGGTTTGAGCATGCTCAATGCTGATGGGACTCTTTCACTTGGTCAGAATAATCACCTGAGAGGGCATAAATTCAAATTGAGGAAAGACTGTTGTAGGATAGATGTGCGGAAGTTTGCATTCAGCCAGTGGTTGGTTGATTGCTGGAACAAACTTCCATTTGTCGTAGAAGTTGATAGCTTAAATAGATTGAAGGCAGAAACTTGGCGCCTCCGTAGCCAGGTGGGAAGGAGCAGCAGTCCGTAGCACACGCTTCTTGATTAGACCGGGGTTCGAGCCCATCACCACCAATATGGAGGATGCAGAAAGGTCAAGGAATGACCACCGCATTTCCCGGAGCAATATGGCCTTAGTTGCTAACGCTCCTAAAAACCAAATAAAACAAAACAAAAACAAGCAGAAACTTGACAAATATTTGCAGCGAGGGAATGGGTGAAATAAGGGTGTTTTTTTTTTTTTTTTTGGCTGATGCTATATAAGCTTGCTTTCTTGCATCATGTGCCCTTGCTAATGCTAATGAAAGCGGTAGAATTTAGACTTTGATTAGAATTTGAAGGCATTGTTAAGGAGTGTACTCGGTCAGTTTAGTGAGAAAAGGGGAGACTGAAGCCTGGGGGGGGGGAAACAGATAGAAGAATAGGGATGATAGAGTAGGCATCCCTAAAGAGGTCAGTGGAGCTGAGCCCCACCAGGCGAAGTATGGGGGGAGGAGACAGGTCTCTGTATCCTCCCCTCCCTGCCTGGGGATGGTGTTTTAAAGGGGACCGGGTTAGAGTACCCAGTTCAGATCGGCAAATGGCATGTCAGCAGCAAAGCTGCAGTATGTCTTCGTCGGTTGTTGTTATTTGGTTTTTAGGAGCATTAGCAACTAAGCCCATATTGCCCCGGGGATATGCTGTGGTCATTCCCTGACCTTTCCGCATTCTCCGTATTTGGTGGCTCGCTCGAACCCCGGTCTAATCAAGAAGTATGTGCTACGCACTGCTGCTACTGCCCACCTGGCTACGGAGGCGCCGTCTTCGTCGGTGATGGTTGTCATGTCCATGTAGTGTCGAATCCGGTAAGAAATTCAAACTACCCATCCCGCTCTGGGGTGGGATATGTTAGCTTGCAGCGGGAGCCCACCAGGTGAAGGGGTGGGAGAGACACACATTTACTTTATTCATAATCTGCAATATCACTCAGCACCTCCGTAGCCAGGTGGGGAGGAGCAGCAGTGCGTAGCACATGCTTCTCAATTAGACCAGGATTCAAGCCCATGACCACCAAATACGAAGGATGCAGAAAGGTCAGAGAATGACACTGCATATTCCCGGAGCAATATGGACTTAGTTGCTAATGTTCCTAAAAACCAAATAACAACAACAACATTCTCAATCTACTTGCATTCATTTTTTTTTATACTTTTTTTCTTATATTTTATAATTTTTTTCCATATATATATATATACAGTGAAACTTCTCCTAACGGACATTTTCAAATTCCCCAACTCTCCTCTATTGGTTTTAACGTGTTTTCAGCTTCTGTCTAGCAGACATCCTCTGTAACGGATGCGGACAGGCAATCTGCACTGTTTCGTTTAAATTAGCACTTAATTTGATCTCCCCATAACGGACAGCGGGCGAGCTCAAGGCCCTTTTTATAGGAACTTTTCTTCTACGTATTGCCTCAATCGTGTGTTTATTTTCTATTTCCGATTCTCTGAATTTTATCAAGGTTTACGTTGTGGTTCTAAACCCTTTTTCAAGAATTTTAAGGCATGTGTAAAACTTCTGATGAATTCGGTGTGTGCAGGGGAGGGGGAATTTGGTCGGCCTTTCATCTTTTGAGTTTCAGTTTTCAGTTTTGTTCAGTGTCGTGTGAAGTGCACAATGTCTTCTCGTAAAAATTTAACTTTAAAAAATAAAGTCGAACTCATTAATGCGTATGATCGGCAAAAAAAGTGTTCGCAATCTTGCTGCAAAATTCAAAATCGGGAAGACGCAGGTAAGCGACATCCTAAAGGGAAAAAATGAACTGCTCAAACAATTTTGGCAACACAGAAATGATCAGGTTCAAAAATCATTCCCGAAAACCGTTGGACTTCAAATTGTCAATGTTACGTATGAGTGGTTTTGTCGCGCATGTGCTAAAAAAATTCCCATTAATGAGCCTATTATTAGGGAAAAGGCTTTGGAGGTTGTGAAATCTATGGGAGTAAATGAGTTCAAAGCTTCTGTGGGATGGCTAGACAAGTTCAAAACCCGGCATAAAATTTCTTGGAAAACCGTAAGTGGTGAAGTTGGATCTGTTGATACTGGGGTTGTAACAGAGTGGACCATCAAATTGGAAGATTTATGTCGTGATTTTGAAGCTAAGGATATTTACAACTGTGACGAAACAGGGTTGTTTTTTAAAGCTCTTCCTGAAAAAACAATGAGTCTAAAAAACGAAAAGTGCCAGGGCGGAAAAATTTCTAAGGAACGCTTGACTGTACTATTGTGTACAAATATGCTGGGAGACTTTGAACAACCTCTTGTTATAGAAAAACCACAAAATCCTCGTTGTTTCAAGGATTTGAATCTTTTGAATGTTGAATGGAAGTCTAATAAAAAAGCGTGGATGACACGAGATATCATGAGCGAATGGATAAGTCACTTTAACCAAAACATGATTTGTCAAAACAGAAAAATTATTCTTTTCGTGGATAATGCTGCATCTCACCCGCACATTGAATTGTCCAACATTCAAATCATTTTTCTGCCACCAAACACAACTGCAGAGTGTCAGCCCTTGGATCAAGGGATAATAAAAAATTTTAAACTTCACTACAGAAAACGTTTTAAGACATCTCACTGCAAACATGAACGATGTAACATGTGCAAGTGACCTTGCAAAGAAAATCAGCATCCTAGATGTGATTCAATGGATTTCCTCTTCAGTAAACGCAATTAGAAAACAAACTGTCGTGAACTGTTTTGTAAAGTCTGGCTTCTCAAACGCAAAAATTGAAGTTGTGAACAGCAATGTGGAGCAACAAGAACTTCAACATCTATTGATAATGTACGATACTTCAGCTACAAGTGACCCTGGCTACAAAGATATAGACTCGAACCTCACTACAGAAGATGGTGCTCTAGATATCAACGACATTATCGATATTGTTCAAGAAGTTCCTCACGAGGATGAAGAAATGGAAGGAGGTCATTCTGTCGAAGAACATATTAACGGCGAACCACCGATGAAAATGGAAGAAGCGCTCGTACAAATCAATCGTTTAAAAATGTTTTTCGCCGATGAAGAAGATACTGAAGGACTTTCGATGGTTTCTTCACTCCAAACAAATGTTGAAAACAAAATTATCAGCCAGAAGAAGGTGCAGAAGAAAATAAGTGATTACTGTATGTATTTTTCTTAAGATAAAGTCATAATATGCATAACACAATTGTATGTATATTATTTACAAAAATATTGTGCAAAATCTGTATATAATTTAATTTTACATTAAACGTTTGACGATTTTTCTTTATCTCTTTTGTATGTAATTGTATATTATTTACAAAAATATTGTTCAAAATCTGTATATATTTTAATTTTACATTAAACGTTTAACGATTTTTCTTTCTTTCTTTTTTTTTTCTCTCTCAGACTTCTTGTCAGCGGACACTTCTCTCTAACAGACAAATTCTCGTTCCCCATGGCTGTCCGTTAAAGGGAAGTTTCAATGTATATATTTTTTCCCCTCACACTCATTCAGGGGGGGGGGTGCAATGATGTGTAATGTAAATTTAAATACTAGTTAAAACTAGGGTTAGTGTGTACTTAACTGTAGCATTTATGGTTTGGGTTCTTTTTCTCACACAGTTACACTTTCATTCATTCTTCTGGCTTTCATTTCATTTATTCGACTCTTGCTTTCTGCACTGCACTCTCTGGGCACCTCAACTTACTGTAATTCTTCAGTTGTGGTGCAGGCCTAGCTGCAAGATTTTGCAGGCCGGGGAGAATGCAGTGTTTGTGTGGTTAGTAAATGCTTGTTAGTATAAAGTAATGTAAGTTATTCCCAATCTTGGCCAACCACATTTGCTCTTCCACTCATTCCCATTCACTCTCTCTTTTGCTAGGTCACTCTTTCTTCCACCAAAACTGCCATTTATTCCCTTTTACCATAATTCCTGGTTCACTCAGTGCCCAATCTATTCACTCTGTCTTTCATTCATTCTACATTGCATCCCCTTGCTACCAGCTTACTGATATTTTTCAGCTAATCTGCTTCCCTAGCTGCCTGTACATCTTTCTCCCCTACACGGTTACTTATTTGGTGTGGGACTCCGGGTTCCTACACATGGCAGGGTAGTCCTGCGGAGTTTTGTCATGTCAGATTTCTGCCAGGGTGCAGAATACTGCTACCCTGACAGTTTTTAAGTCATCATCTGGGCATGGTGGGAAACTTGGGGAATTTTAACTATTCATTATTGTTTAATTGCTGGAGGGCTGAATTGCCATTCTTTGTATTGTTCTGCACACTGCGAATACTTTCTGTGTGAAAGATGTAAAGGCTTTATAATTTTATTCTATGATGAAGAGATGTTCTTCTCCCCTGGAAAGGGGGCCAATCTGTGTTATTAGCTCTGTACTGGGGATGTCATATATTATACATTCATATAGAATGTGTGCCCAGTCTTCACTCTCGCACAGGTGCAGTTTGTGTCATCAGTCAGCCCTAAGGAGGTTAGTTTCGCCTTTAGGGAGCTGTGACCTATCAATATAAATGTTGTAAAAAGTCCAGGGGCATACCACTTAGGTAGCTTAGGGCTAACCATTGACACCCGTGGCAGAAACTGTTTGATAACCAGACCTCTGGTTTCCTGCTCCCACTTTGTTTGCCATAGCTCATGGAGCTTTGTGGCTATTTTTTTTTTTCATATTTTTCTTATAGATTTAAAAAGGACTATTCCCTAGAAATTCTGTGAGTGTGCCCTTTTTAAATCTATAATATAAGCCTCTTTTGGCTTATATTATATTATAGCTTCCAGGTAAAGTGGGAGAGCTCCGGCCGGCAACTGTAGTGCAGGTGTGCTTACCATGCGACATGCTTTGGTAATAGTGAATAGCATTGTCCTTTGTATCGATTCTAATTTGTTCCTATTTCTTACTACGGCCGAGCGGGCGAACTACGCACCGGCTCCATAGGTGATAACAGTTAAGAATATTGCACGGTATATGATTGCCAGGGTCCTTCTTTTGAGTCCCCAGTCTGCTTGACTGATCCTGGCAATCGTACCTGCATAATTTCTCACTTTCTTCGCCAAGTAGATCAAATGGGGGTAAAAAGTTAATTTTGAATCAAAGATCACTCCAAGATATTTTAGTTCTGTTACCATTTTTATAGTAGCCGTGTTAATTTTGATTTGTGGACATCTTCTTATGTCCAAATTGCCTTTTAGAAGTATTTGTTTGGTTTTTTCAGGCGATATTTTGAGCATGTGCATTTGTGCCCACTCCTGCAGCTGCAAGAGGATGGCATTTGATCTTTGCTCTACAACCACTCGCGTGTTACCTTTTACAAGGAAAATCATGTCATCTGCAAAGGCCAGGCTTTCCACGGGGCCCAGATCCAAGGCCAGAAATTCATCCAGAACAATGTTACAGAAGAAAGGGCCAAGGATTGAACCCTGCGGGCAGCCTTTATTCACAGGGCGTGTCAGTTCCTCGAACCTTGTGTGTGTACTGAGACACTTCTGTCTGTAAGGTAGTTGTTTATTACCTTATAGAGGTTTTGTGGGGCATTTGCCTGGCGGAGTCTCCTAAGGACACTAGGCCACCAGAGTGAGTCAAATACCCCAGAAAAGTCAATGGAGATTGCTAGCATATATTTCTCCTCTGTGTTTTTAACTGTTGTCAGTAGGTGGTGTATGGCATCCTCTGTAGAATTGCCCTGCTTAAAACCATACTGATTGTTGGAATGTAAACCTGCTTCTGTGTAATATTGAGCTAATCTGCTATATATTAGCCTTTCATATATTTTCCCTAGTAAAGGGAGTAGAGCTATTGGTCTATATGATTTGGGATGAGTAGGGAGTTTTTCAGGGTTTTTGAGAATTAATCTTAACACTGCTTTTTTCCATATTTTTGGGAATATACCTTCTGTCATACAGTTATTATATAGTGCTATTAATTTGTCTGGTGCTATTTCCGCTAATTTTTTGATAATCTCAACCTCAAAGAGATCAAAACCTGGGCATTTATTGTTTTTGGTTTTAGATAGCGCTATTTCTAAGTCTTGTATAGTAAACAGAGGTTCAATATTGCCATTATCATATTCAGTGTTTTCTTTTATAATGTCTAGCTGGGTGGGGGAATGATTCCCAGTTTCAGTCTGAATGATACTGTCTAGGATGTTATTTACAAAATCTACCCAACACAGGGTTGGGGTTCCATCTGGTTTGACAGTAGTTTTAAGACATCTCCTCTTGGCAGCTTATTGGTCACTATTCTGTCAACAACTCCCATCATTGGGAGTTGTTGACAGAATAGTGACAACAAGCAAAGCAACTAAGCAAACCCTTAGCCATAATTATGAGAGCGTCCTTGGACTCAGGGGAGGTTCCCATGGACTGGAGATGGGCAAATGTATCCCCAATTCACAAAGGAGGATCGAAGGGTGACACGAGTAATTACAGACCAGTTAGTTTAACTTCTGTTCCTGGTAAAATAATGGAGTCACTGGTTAAAGATGCATTGCAGGATCATCTAGACAAGACTGCAGCAATAATTCAGACACAGCATGGGTTTGTTAAAGGAAAGTCTTGTCTGACAAATTTGATAGGATATTATGATGTGGTTACAAAGGAACTGGATGCAAAAAATAATTTTGATATCATATATTTGGATTTCAGGAAGGCTTTTGACACCGTTGCGCATGGAAGACTATTGTACAAATTGGAGCAGAATGGTATTAAGGGTAAGTTGCTACAATGGATAAAAGGATGGTTAAGTGGGAGAAGACAGAGGGTGGTAATCAATGGGTGCTGCTCTTCTTGGACTAATTTTATTAGTGGGGTCCCACAGGGTTCGGTGTTAGGTCCACTGTTGTTTTGTATATTTATCAATGATATTGATGAAGGTATATCAGGCTTAATGTCGAAGTTTGCAGATGATACAAAGGTTGGCAGGGTTGTTAATGACAGTAATGGCAGTGTGCTACTGCAACAGGATCTAGATAATTTGGGCAGATGGGCTAAGAAGTGGCAACTGAAGTTTAACCTTGACAAATGCAAAGTACTGCATATGGTTAGAAGTGACCCCAGAGAAACGTACCAACTGTGTGGTACTACACTTAAAGTGGTAGAAAATGAAAAAGACCTGGGAGTAATTGTGCAGGCAGATATGAAGTTTTCTGAGCAATGCAGGCAGGCTGCCAGGGCAGGTCATGGGGTTTTGTCAATGATATATAGGAATTTTGCTAGCAGGGAAAAGGAGGTGATTATCCCTCTGTATAAGGCAATGGTCAGGCCACGCCTTGAGTACTGCGTACAGGTCTGGAGGCCTCATTTTAGGAAGGATATAGATTTACTTGAGCGTGTACAGAGAAGGACAAGATTGGTGAGGGGAATGAAGGGATCCTCTTATCAAGAGAGGCTTAAGTCTGCAAATTGCAGTGGCTGGAGACTAGGCACCTGCGTGGTGATCTGATTGAGGTGTATAAGGCCTTGAATGGGTTGAGCACGCTGAATTCTGATGGGATCCTTCCACTTGTTCAGATTACGAACCTAAGGGGGCATAAATTCAAATTAAGAAAGGACAGATGTAGAATAGATGTGCGGAAATTTGCCTTTAGCCAGCGGGTGGTTAATTGCTGGAACAAACTTCCATCTGTCGTTGTGGAAGTTGATAGGTTGAATAAATTTAAGGAGGAACTGGACAGGCATTTGGAGGGAATGGTGTGATTTTTTTTTTTTTTTGGCTGATGCTGCATAAGCTCATACACTTGCTTTCTTGCATCACATGCCACTACTACTACTACTACTACTACTTGTTCACGAGTGTAACCTCCATCTTCAATTATTTTAGCAAGTTTTTGTGGAAATGCTTTAGCAACTGTTTCTTCAGTAGAAGCCGTTTAACCTTTAATTTTTATATTATGAAGAGCATGTCTTTTAATAAACTTAGCCAGTCAACCATTGCTTGCATGAAATTCATATTTTTTTCTTGATTGAGATGGAGTATCTGGCTGCAGTTTAATCTGTTCATAAAATCTCAATGCTGATTGCTTGATGGAATTTCCATCAACTGGCATTCTTTTTTGTACATTATCTTCTATCCACATCACTAAAGCTTTTTCGGCCTTTTCTAGAACATCTCTTGTGTATGATGATAATTTTGCACTCGATTTTGTACCAGAACATACCGCTTTTCTAATAGCCTCTTCATTTTTCTTTATAGATCTGATCTCACGGACTCCAAAATGCTTACCCACAGCCGTCGCACCTTTCCCAGTTTGAAGACTATCTAAAATTTGAATTTTTATATCCAAGGAAACGGCTTTCCTTATTTTTTTGGTTATTGGCAACATCATGTGAGGGCTGGATTAAAATCTTCGGTTAATGAAATGAAAGTTTGAAAATTACATACAATGTAGCTTACCATTTATTATTTCTTGGCAAAATTATTAATTTTATAACGCAATTTTTATTTTGATTTCACTTAAAAAATGAAAATGCAAAAAATGCTGTAACTGTGTTGTCTACTCAAACACCAAATTCAAACTGCTAAGAACTGCTTTTTTTATGCGCAGTCAGTTATTTAATTCGGGGAATTTCCAATAAATGAAATTCGTAAGAATTTTCTAAGTTGATACGAGAAACCAAATTCAAACTGCAAACAACTGCTGTTTTTTTTTGTTTATGTGCAGTCAGTTATGTAATTCAAGGAATTTTGAATTTTCTTAATTGAAACGAGAATACAGTTCTACAAAATTCTCAGAATTTTCTTGAATTACAGATTTTTTCCTGACTTAGACTTTAGGTTGGTCGCGTAAAAGTGAATAAAAATCACATAAAAAAAATTATTTTTGATATCCCAATTTGTGTAAAAAAAATTTGCATAAAAAGAGGTTTAGATGTATAGTCAGTTCGGGGCACCTGCCTGCTTCCTGGGTTTTTTCCGTGGGATAGACAGAGTTGCTGCTTTTGTTAAAATGTTTGTAGTCAGTGCTTGCTCATCCGGGCTACAGTTGCCTGACCTAGACCACTCATTTTCCTGTTTTTGCAGCTCAGCTGCTGTATGTTCTGCGAAAATCTGCCAGTTTGCCTTTTTACGGTTATATCTTTTGATATCCAACAGGGAGTGTTGGGTTGTTTGTAATTGCCTGTTTAGTTTGAAAGAAATGGCTCTATGATCTGATGTGGTCCAGGCTGGCTGGACATACCAGTCTCTGATTTTATAAGCTATTGAATTTGTGGCAAGAGTAACATCAATGTCACTCTCCCACATGGTACTGCTAAAAGTTGGGAGGTTATTTGGTTGGTTTAGCACTTGAAAGGGTGAGGTGGCTATATAGTCTGAAAGTATCTGGCCGTTGTGTGTGCCTGCTCTGTCTTCCGTACGGCTATGCCATAAGGCTGACCGGCAGTTAACATCAGCACACACACACACACTATGATATTTGCAGTAGGTAGCAAGTTTGTGACTACTTGTAGGTATTCTGGATTTATATCTTCACCTGGTCTAGAATATAGTGAAATAATGTAAAACTGTCCTACAGCACTGGTGATATGGGCACACACTGCCACAGAGGTGACCCACCTTTGTGACTGTAAGGTCAGTATTTTTAACTACTATTGCTGTAGAAGGGACACCTGCGGTGTATTCTATTATTTTATAGCCTCTTAGGTATCCCTGAACCCTACCCATAAGTGTGTAGGGCTCCTGGAGTACCAAGATATCTATATTATTTTCTTCTAATTTGAGTTTGATCTGATCTACAACAGCTCTTGCTCTTTGAGCATTCAATTGGACGAGATTGATTTTCTTAAATGATATTGAAGAGGAATAGAGGATGTAATATCAAAATTTACAGATGATGTCAAGATAGGTGGAGTACTTAATAAAAAGAACCACGCAGAGCTTCTTCAGAATGACTTAGACAGATTTCAGGGAAGGTCAAAAAAAGTGGCAGCTATGTTTGAATGCAGCAAAATGCAAGGCCATATACTTGGGGAATAGCAACCCCAAAACAACATATACTTAGTGGGGTGGTGGGGTACCAAGCAGTGTAGCCAGGCAGCAAGTTAGGCCCATGGTGTCATATCAATGATTTATTGAACATTTGCTTGTGGAGATGAGGAGGTCATAATTGCACTGTATAAGGATATTGCATTCAAGTATGGAGTCCACACCTAAAAATTATATTCAGCTTCTTGAAAGGGTCCAAAGATGGGCAACTTGCTTGGTGATATCAGCAAAAGGGCATCCATATAGGAAAGACTGAATATATATGGGTTACATAGAACCTTAGAGGAGACTTGATGAGATGTATAAGACTCTGAGAGAGTGAAATAAAATGAACGAAAGTGAAATTTTAACTATTAAGATTGCGGAAATAGGAATCACAAATTCAAATTACAGTGAAAGAGGTTTAGACTAGATTGCAAGATATTTTCTTCTAGCCAATGAGTTGTTAATTACTAGAATAAGTTATTGCCATGAATGGTTGAGGGTGACAGCTTGGGGAAATTCAAAGGTTAACTAGATGGATACCTAGTTAAGAAGAGAGTCAAATAGGTAACCTATTTATTTATTATTATTTTTAATTAATTTTTTTTGGCTTGTACACCAAAATTCTAGGGTTACCTTGCACCATATGGCTAATGCTAATACTAATGTTAATCCTCCATTAGTATTATTACCAAAACTTGAGATATACCTCTAAATAAATATGAAAAAAAAAAATTTTTTTTTCAAGCTAAGCATATAAATATTTTCAGTCTTTGTGTTTCTTTAATTAATTCCTTCCCTAAGCGTCAGGTTCCTACTCTCATTTCTTAGTGGACTTTCTCTTATGTCAAAGAGTTGTACTGCTCTACCCTCCAGTGTTAATACCAAACTACCACTATACTGTTTAACAATACAAAAAAAAAAAACTTACCTTTTGTGAAAATATAATCTGAAAACCTATCAGATTCCTTACGAGTGCCTGATATAACAGATTCTTCATTAATATATGTAATAACTTTTTTCTTTCCTTTTTTTTTTGAATGTGTTCTGGTATATTCAAACAAAAATGCTTCCGATCAGGACAAAGTAAAGTTGCATTACCATGTTTTATCTACAAAACAAGAAAATGACTCAAACAAAACTTCAAAGAATACATTTTATACAAGCAAAACACAATTTTCTCCAGATTTTTATTAGTTCAATAAATGTAATTGGTATTAAGATATTATAAATTCGGAGTCTGATTCATTAAAATCTATAGCTACTAAGTATTCCCAAAAATAGTGCAATATTTAATCACTTTTAACTCTTAATGATTAAGTAAAACTATTAATTTGAAATAAAGGATTGTACTTAATTCAACCCTTTTTAGATTTTTTTTTTTTTTTTGACATTATTATAGAGCAGGGGCTCCCAAATAATAGGCATACCCATCTGGGGACACACTTGGTTTTTTTTTGGAGGTAACAATGCTTGTTTCATGAAGTACTTTTCAGTGCAAACGCATCATATTAGTACACAGCTAAACTCTGAATTGTTGAAATATGTTAAGAGCTTTAGCCTTGAGGCTAAAGCCCTTAACATATTTCAGTCTTAATTTATATTATACACCATTGGGCATCTCTCATATTGTGGAGTTATACTTCATAACTGTTTTGTCATCATTGCATCACTAGAGTACCTACCCACCCACCGAAGAAGGGCCAAATAGCCCTGAAACGGTGTCGTCTGGGTGGTGGTATCCGCTGAGAATAAGTAACAACAGTCTTCTCCTTTGGTGAAGCGTTACTTAATCGAAGTAGTGCAATATCATGGCAACTCTTTGTGAAGGTGTTCACAATATGAGATATAACTTAAACGATGCCGCTTTTGCATATTTTTGCTAATTCAGAGTTTAGCTGCGTACTAATATGATGCGTTTGCACTAACTTGTACATTGTCTAAATCTCTCGCAGCCTGAGGCTAAAGCCCTTAACATATTTCATGAAGTACTTTTTTAACAAAATATCGATAAGCCATCTCACTAATCCAAGATGAAGAGTTTATTTATTTCTATTATTTGTTTTATTCAAATTTATTTATATGAAACTGAAATATAAATCAAAGATTGAAATATAAATTAACTTATAAGTGTACGGTAGTTCCTGACTTTACGAGTTTATTCGTTCCTAGCACACTCATAAAGTGAAAATTCATAAAGCAGGAATTTATTTCCCATAGATGTAATGTTAAAATAGGGGTTACATCCTCAACAATGAAATTTGACTGTAGTAATGTTAAATAAAGGTCAACAAAACAATAGTTTATGCTTAAACAACAATTTATTTATCCAAAGAATGAAAACAACTTTAAAATCAAGCAAATTATAATAATAAAGAAA